>NC_141497.1:279229-370841 GCF_009769465.1 Tauraco erythrolophus | reverse complement strand
TACATAAAACAGTTCAGTTAGTAGCATGCTACCAGCTGTTTCTAATCTTCATCTAGTTGGGGTGTGTGGTGATCCAGGCCTTTTGCTGATATAGTAGTTCCCTGGTTTAGTTAAGAGCAGCTGAAAAATGGCTGGGTAGAACTGGTTAGTGTCGTGGGTTAGGCCGCTCCAGCAACCAACACCCCCCCTCCCCAGTCACTCACTCACCCTCCCCCAGCCCCAGGATGAGGGAGAGAATTAAGGATAAACGGGAAACCCGTGGGTTGAGATAAGAACAATTTAATACAGATGGTTTAATACACAGTGTAGATGCTCATCACCCCCTCTTATCGAAGCCCATCTCGTCCCGAAGCTGCAATCCCGGACGAACGCGAGGCCCCGAAATAGAGAGGGCAGAGAGAGATAGTACTCCGAGAGTGGGAGTACTGGAAGAGAGAGGGAAAAAAAAGGCAATAGAGCAAAGCGCAGCAAGCGCAAAAGAGCAGAAGCAGCAAAGAGCCAAAGCGCAAAAGCCCTTCTTTCCGGCTGACCCTCACTTTTATACTGGGCATGATGCTGCATGATATGGAATAGTAATTGGCCAGTTTGGCCCTCAATCTTAAGTTTCACCACAAATCACAAGGGAAATCGTGGCCCCCTTGTCCCGGCTATGCTCCCCCCTTATCCCACCGTGCTTCTGCACTCCGGCGCACTGAAAAGTCCTTGGAGTCTCACGTCCAACCACAAACATCAGCTTGCTATCAACATTCTTCTCAGAACGAGCCTCTGAGTAAAACCAAAACATGGAGCTCTTCTAGCTGCTAAAAAGAAAAGCTAACTCGGTCCCAGCTAAAACCAGAACAGTTAGGAATATAAAGTTTAGAACAAAGAACGTAAAGCAAGTGGCTGCTTTGGCTTCTATTATGTTTGGTGTAGCATTGTGCCAAGCATCTTGATGAAGCTTGGCACATGAAGATTGCCCTCTAAACTGCGCTGCTGTTTCTGGTTTAGTGTGATCATTTCCTATGGTTTTGTTGTTGTAAAATTGTGTGCAGAAAGCAATAGGTTATCTTCAAATGCACGTTTGAGTTGTTGCTCTGTTGTTACAGTTGTGGAAGACCTAAATTCAGCATACACAAACTACTAGTGCTTTCTGATAATAGGTTCCTTACACTCGGAATGCTGGCCTGTAAGCATGCTATCTTTTTATATCTTTATATTGTTGATTTTTTTTTTTAATGGAATGCAATATGTGACGTCATCTGCACTTAAACTCCTTATGTTCTTTTTCTCTCCACAGAAAATCCTGAAAGATAGATTTGAGGCTATAATTTATTTTTAACTTAGAAATAAATGTAGGTGTCTGTATTCGTGTTGGCATTGCTTTTTGAAGAAAAAAATATTCTGTCATGAATACGTTATTCACGGAAACTGTGATGTTCTGTTTTGCAGATGTTTTCATGAATATGTGTCGTGGTTTTTTTTTGGACTGAGGGTCGAGACAAGAACCGAGAGGGAGCACCCACCAACCATGGTCCCGGGCAAAACATGACTCAGGCTTTCTTCATAAAACAAAACAATTTATTAACAGTTACTTAACAGGAGACATAAGGGAACAAAACCGGTTACTTGAGAGGAGAAAAGAGAAAACAAGGCCAGATCTTAAAACAACACCTCCCCACCCCGTTTCCTTTCGTTCCTGGCTCAAACCTGCCCCCTGGCGGCGCAGGGGGACAGGGAATGGGGAGTGCAGGTCAGTTCATCCATGTTGTTAACTGCCGCTCCTTTCTCAAAGGAGGAGGAGTCTTTACACCATTTTTCCCTTGCTTCGGTGGATCCCTACTCATGAAGAAAAAAAAAAAGTCCCCAAACTTTTCCATCGTGAGTCCTGCCCGCAGGATTGCAATCCTTCCCCATGGATTGTACCAGTTCGGGCTTTACCAGTCTCGGCCTCTTAGGGAGCTGCTGCCACTCGCGTCGGCGTGGGTCGTCCCACGGATTCCAGATGCCTCCACGACCTCGTCGTGCATTCCATGCCCCATTATTAACAGTACCTGGTCGCGCATCCCCTGCTCCACGACCTCTCCTGGCTCAGGCATCTCCTTCCCGACGTGGGTTTCTCCACGGGCCACGAGTGGGTCTCTGCTCCGCCGAGTACACCCTGGCTGCAGGGGGCCGCCTGCCATCTCACACCGATTTGCAAGGGAAGCCTCAGCTCCAGCACACCTCCTCCTGCTCCATCCTTAACTGACCTGGTCGTTGTGGTTGTTTCTCTTAGATCTTAATCTCCTCTAGAGGAGCTCGGCCCGGCGGGCACCCCGGGAGCGAGGCGCTTCCCAAGCCCCCCCCATGCAGCTCCCCCGGCGCCATCTTGAGCACATGGCACCGGCCCGGGCCCGGGCAGTCGCCCGTCCGGGAGCCGGGAGCGAGGGCAGCGCCCTCCTGCTCTCTCCTCGCTCCTTAGCAAAAAGGCCCCTTTCCTGCCCCTTTGTCCCAACTTAAATAGGGCAATTCGCAGAGGCGCCAATTTGGCTCAACCCCCCGAGGGGGGATGGACTCAGATCTGGTGGCACAGGGAGCAAATCCCCTCCCCTGCCACCAGAAACACCCCCCACACATCAAATTATCACAATATGCTTTTGTGTTTGTGGAAAATTTTTCTTGTTTCCTGCCCATCATTCTGTACTCTTATATAGTGAATTACTGTTGCACTAAATTACTCCTTATTATAAAGTACTGTGCTATCCAGGCTTATGACATAGCAATTTGACAATTTTTTAATGTAAACTGATATTATTCATTCAGAATCAAGAGTTAAAAGGTCTGCAAATTGTTTTCCTTTTCCCTAGTTGGAGCCATCAAATGATTTCAGTTCGTGAGGCCAAAGCTATTCCAAGACTTGATGGTACTGAATGGAGAAACAAGTTTATTGTGTAGAAGGTAAAATGTAAAGCTGCATTATAGTTTTTAACTGTTAAGACACTAAATATATCAATCTGTCAGTTAGACTTTACCTTGGTCATGTTTTAATAATGCGCATGTGTAATATATTTACACAGAAAATGAAGTTTAACCAATGTAAATAGTTTTGGAAACAGTCTTGCCAAAAACATCTGAGAAGGAAGCTTTTAAGTTCTATAGTTGTGGAGGAGTAAGGCACAGACCCTGCTGAGTGCTCCAGGTGAAAGCACAGGCAAAATTGTTTATTGAGCCAAGCTGGCAATCTTATATACATGCGACAAGCCCCGCTCCCGCATTTGGTCCCAGTCCTTGTTTACTGTAAGAATATTTTCTGTTCTTCTTCCAAGGTCGCTGTTCTCAGTCCCGTGTCCTGCACATCTGTTCTTGTTATCTGTTGCTTGCAGTTCTCATGCACTTCTATTTTTTGTGTTCCATGATCTCATGGGAAACTCTTTTGTGTCCCATGGTCTCAGGGGAATTCCATCTCCCACATCTCCCCCTTCTTGTTTTAGCATGACGGCAAATGCGCTTCCGTTCAGGGCCTTCATAAAGGCATTCTGTAAGCACTGCAATAACAAGGCACTACACAAGCCAATATTAATAAAATTATCAACACCATTAATCCTCCTTTAACTAAGGGTAAAATCTATCCAGATAATCCCCAGCCATTGAATAAATTATCCAACCAATCTTGATTAACCTTTAATTCATTCACTCAATCCTTCAATTTCTGTATCATTTCATGAATTGATTCTGAGTGATCAGACAAGTTCATGCAGCACATTCCTTTTACCATCTTGATTACGCCCAAGATTTCGCTGAGCAGGAGGGTTTTCAATCAGCAGGGTCATCGCGGAGAAGGGAGGCAGGCACAGCACCTTCAGAGTGTCCCCTGTTTATCCACACAGTGTGCTCTGCAGCCTCCTTCCGCTCCGCTCTGAGCCATCCCTTTTACACCCTCAGCAGAGTCTATGGAAAGGTACTGACGCGGCGTTGCTGCACACGTGGCCAGTGCGTGCAATAAGGCTGCCCAGTATGTGCTCTGCTGGCCAACAGCGTTTTTTGCAGATCGCAACATGTTGTTCAACAACAACCCTCCCAGCTTCTTTTTTCAAAGTTACGCACTCACAACTAAGTCCAGTTTGTAATTCTTTGTCATTAATTTGATATTAGTCAATTGGTTTTGTAGTCTCCTCTCACATTGTTTCTTGGTTCTTTCCCAGTCACTCTCGAGGGCGTCCCACAATTGAGGTACTGTGGAGGAGTTCCTCTCCGAGACTGGCCATAATATTCTCTCGGGTATGGACAATCCCTGTTTGGGCCCCAGAGCACAAGGTTACCAACTAGATTACCTTTGTCCTTCAAGTTAACTTAATGGCCTTAAAAGGAAATGTAGACTGATCCTCTCGCCAAGATGCACGTCTCCTGGATGCCTCTCCGATGACCACAATGAGGAGAACAAAGGGATGAGCTTATCACCTGTAGTTTGCTAATGCTACCCTATCACTATAACCCACCAGAGTGTGTTTAAGTTAAACAAGCCAATTGTAGAATGTAGTCGTGTCACGCCATATTCTGCTATGTAACCTGTGTGTTGTTTGTAATAAACGAGCATGATTTCTAACCATATTGGTGTACGGTCATGACTCGGGTCTCGTCCGCAGTAGGGATCCTGCTACAAGGTACAAAACGGCTTTTTACCACAGGCTGACATTCGTTTTGTGCGGCTGCCGGCGCTCTATGTGTCGGTAGATGCTCTCGTTGTAGATAAGGCTTCACGCACCTTGCAGGTACTCATCAAATCTCTTGGCCTGCAGAGACACAAGCATACTCTCTTCCCCAGGTTATTCTCAAATCTCTAACCATGACCTGTGCCTGATTTTGACTGATATGTGATATTTTATCCATCCCAAAATGTTTAGCCATCAGAGCTAGATCATCTTTCATCGATTTAAGAAATTTAACACATATAACACACTAGCTATTCTTTCGTTGGGAGATTTCCCTATCATTCCCTCTTCTTGTTTTAAAAGCATATTTCAAAGTACCATGTGCGCATTCTATGATCACTTGCCCAGTAGGATTGTAAGGAATACCAGTAACATGCTCAATACCCCGTGATGACAAAAATATGTGTGTCCGATGAGAGGCTGTGATGGATTGGTGTAAAGGGGGTCTGGTGGCAGGAGAGGGGTTTTGCTCCCTGTGACTTCCCTGGTTTCGGAACCAGGTTAGACCCAGTTCTGGCCACCAGATCGGACTCCCATCCCCCTCGGGGTTGAGCCAATCGGCGCCTCTGCGAATTGCTCTATTTAAGTTGGGACAAAGGAACCGGAAAAGGTGCTTGCCTGGAGTGAGGAGAGAAGGGAGGAGGGCACTTCCCCCGCTCCCTGGCTCCCAGCCGGGTGGCTACCCACGCCAGGCTGGCGCCACCCACTGAGGATGGCAGCAAGGGAGCACCCCACTCCCAGGGTGCCCGCTGGGCCGAGTTCACCCAGAGAGGACTGAGATCTGAGAGAAACAGCCACACAGACACCGGGTCAGTGAAGATGGAACAGGACGAGGTGTGCTGGAGCTGAGTTTCCCCTGCAACCGGTGGCAAGACGGCAGGCGGCCCCCCTGCAGCCAGGACAGACTCAGTGGAGCAGAGACCCACTCGCAGCCCGTGGAGAAGCCCACGTTGGAGAAGAGATGCCTGAGCCTGAGGATGGTCGTGGAGAATGGGACGCACGACAAGGTAGAGACGCATCTAGAGTCCGTGTGATGGCCCACACCGGAGTGAGTGACAACTCCCTAAGAATCCGAGACTGTGGTAAAGCCCACACTGGAGCAATCCGATGGGGAAGGATTGCATCCTGCGGGTAGGACTCACTCTGGAGAAGTCTGTGGATTTTTCCTTGTGAGTAGGGGATTCACTGGAGTAAGGGAAAAGGGTGTAAGGACTCCTCCTTTAAGAAAGGAGTGGCAGTAACAACATGGGATGAACTGACCTGCACTCCCCCATTCCCTGTCCCCCTGTGCCGCTGGGGGAGGAGGTAGAGCTGGGAAGAAAAGGAAAGGGGGAGGAGGTGTTGTTTTTAAGATCTGGCTTTGTTTCTTTTTATCCTCTCAAGTAACTGGTTTTGGTTCTTTTTATCCTTTTAAGTAACTGTTAATAAATTGTTTTGCTTTATTCCTAATTCAAGTCTGTTTTGCCCGGGACCATGGTTGATGGGTGCTCCTTTTCTGTTCTTGTCTCGACCCTCAGTCCTTTTATTATTTTTTTTTTTTTCTCCTCTCCACTTCACTGGGGAAGGAGTGAGAGAGCGGCTGTGTGGAGTTTGGCTGCTGGAGCAGCCTAAACCACGACAGAGGTGTATGCCGAAGCTCCTGCAAGTGTAAACCATGAGGATTAACACTATCCATTAGTGGCATGATCATATTTTGGCAGCTACTACACGATTGTATGATTGAGCGGGCTTGGTCTCGTGTTAAGCCAAATTGTCGCCTAATGGCGTCAGCGTTCTGATGGTCGAAGTCATGCGAGATTTGTGCCTGCATTAACGAGTTTGGTACAAGAGCTTCACTCGTGAGAGAGTCAGCTTGCCTGTTCCCTTCTGCTATAGGCCCTGGAAGTGTGGTGTGCGCTCACAGGTGTGCAATGGAATATGCCTGTTTACGGTTTTGCAACACTGATATCCAAGTTAAGTGTTGGATGCGCTGTCTCTTGGTAAAACCTGGGCCACAGGTGGCGGCAAAGCCGCGGCGCCTGCGGCGGTGATGAGGGGCGGAGGCGGCAGCAGCGGCGGCGGGGGAGGGGTCAGCCCCTCCTCCCCTCAGCCGGCCCCGGTGCGGCGGGGCGGGGAGGAGAAACGGGGACCCAGCCGCCCTGTGACGGCCGGCCCCGTCGCCGCCTTCTTGTTGTTATTGTTATTGCCACGGCTTCGGCCGCTCGCGCTCCGTAGCCGCTGCCGACACATCCGCCATCACCGCGCATGTGCAACATCCGAGAGTCTTTAGGCAAAAAAGATCTGTGGCAAATACCGATTGTAGTAACCCTTTTGTATATGGCGAAGTGAGTCCTGATTTCTTCACGCTTCGCCTTATCTCCTTGATTAACCCGAATCGAACTCCCTCCCACCGAGGAGGACCATTAGCTGCAATAGAACAGGCACAGCGGGGCACACAGCGCGTCTCCGTCCCCTCCAGCCGCGCTTTGCTCCCGCACTCCTCCCCATCCATCGGTCGATGAATCGGAGAGTACGGGGGCGGCCAGCGGGAGCCTCCCGGGGGCCGAGGGGCGTGGCCTGGCGCCGAGGGCGGCGCGGCTGGCGGGAGTGCCGATGTACCAACATCGCTGGAAGGGGGAGGAGGAAATAAGTCTGTCTCTTGTTCGGGGCCCTGGATCAAAAGGATTCGATGATGACTTTTCCAGGCCGGCAGCTCCACACGGTTCCTCTGCCGGTGGGGCCGCGGGGGAGGCGGGGTCGGGGCTACCGGCGCTGCCGGGGGAGGCAGACGCCGACGTCCCCTCACCCCCACTCTCTCCCGCCGCGCCCTTCAACGCCTCGAACACAGCGCGCCAGGCTGTCAGCTGTCGCTGCGCGGCGGCATCCCCATGGGTGGCTGCGTCCCAAAGTTTAACGCCTACAGTGTCCCAAGTCCCCGTCATATCTATATTTGAAGAGTTTGCCTCCGGTACATGGGCCGATACCCAAACCAGGAGTTTTATCAAGTCAGTGCTGTTGACAGTGCCGTTCTGTTTCTCTAGCACTTTTGTCAACACCTTAAGTACAAACTTGTGTTCAGTTGAAACCTTGCTTCCCATCGTTCCTAGCTGCTTTACCTCCTCCCGTTGAGGAAATTACCGCTTACTTCCTCCTGTTGAGGTAGCTGTACTTTCTTTTGTTGAAGCCTTCTTTTGTCGAAGAAATTCCCTTCTTTTGTCGAAGAAATCGCTGCGCAGCCTTTTCCATTCCTAGTTCAGTTGAGCTCCTCCACCGGACTTCTGTCTTCCGTGTCTTTGTCCCGTCAGTCGACTTGAATATCAGGTCCCTGTTTGGGCACGATTTGTGGAGGAGTAAGGCACGGACCCCGCTGAGTGCTTCAGGTGAAAGCACAGGCGAAATCATTTATTGAGCCAAGCTGGCAATCTTATATACATGCAACAAGCCCCCCTCCCACATTTGGTCCCAGTCCTTGTTTACTGTAAGAATATTTTCTGTTCTTCTTTCCAAGGTCGCTGTTCTCAGTCCCGTGTCCTGCACATCTGTTCTTGTTATCTGTTGCTTGCAGTTCTCATGCACTTCTATTTTTTGTGTTCCATGATCTCATGGGAAACTCTTTTGTGTCCCACAGTCTCAGGGGAATTCCATCTCCCACATATAGTGTTTAAAAATAGTTCTCCTGACCTTTTTTTCAAGAAGACTCATTGCCCTATTATTTTGGAACAGGGATTACAACTTCGACAAGGAATGGCAGTAATGTGTGTTTTCCTGCTCTGCAAAAGTAGTCTTCAGTTTTGCCAAGATGGAGCTTCTGAAAAAACACAGTGGGCACATATTCAGATTCCTCTCTAAGAATATTCTTTGTTCTAGTAATGCTCTGGCATCCCAAGTCCTAGCAGTAACTAGATTATGCATACGTTGATCCCCTTGTGATTACTATTTTTGGTTGTCTGGTGAACATACAGTTTTCACAGAGGGTAAACCCAGGCTACCTTTTGGAGTTGCAGATCTCAGCTGCCTTAGTTCAGGCTGAACTGGGCAGTAGCATGATACAGGGAACCTACTTCATGGGCTCTTTGGTGCCTTTCAACTGCCATGGGGAGTCTACATGGAGGAGATGAACAGATAGCATGCGTAGGAGATGAAGCTTGGACCAGGGAAAGAGAAAATAGACTAAGAGGATTGAGATGTTAGAGGAGAATGAAAAGAGAAGCAGGGAAGGACTGGGAGCTACCCTGTAACTGGAAACAGTTAACATAAAGAGATAAGAAAGGAGAACAAGAATCAGAATGCAGCAGGTGAAGGGGAACTGATTGGACAAGAGACCATGGATAAGGAACCAAGGTGTAGTGGGAGCAAAATTAGAAGTAGGTGGTTTAGGACACTGCGGTGAAGAGGTAAGGTTTGAAATGGGGGAGGTGGCCTGGGCCTCAGCTGTAAATAAATGGGAAGCTATTAGGATCAGGATATCAAGGGTTGAAGTTTTAGGATAAAAGAGGAATAGAACTTGGACAGGAGCCAAACTGTATGAAAATAGTTGTTAGAGACTGGGAAAATTTTGCTGAGATGGATGGGAGGAATAAGGCAGAAGTCCTGTAGTTAGACACAGATACTCCTCAAGATTCCTAGGGGGTGAGAGTGCGCTCTGTGTGTGCATGTAATTTCCTGCATTTGTGCTGCTCTGTGCAGAGAATAATTACCTACTGCTGAAATTAGTTATTCTGTGGCCTAGAGCTCACCAATTTGGCTGTAGTCATATGGACAATGTGAAGCCACATGATGGTATTCCTGTTCTTTGACTTGGGGAAAAAATCAACTACCAGTCATAGGGAAAAAGTACACTGAAACCTGTGAAGAAGACTGCATGCTTGACTGCAGTCTCAGAGTTGAGAAATGTGAGAATTAGAGTATCGTATCTGCACAGCCAAAATTATTCGAGATAGTGCAGGGCAGACATTGCCAAGGTTCTGATCTGCATGTGGGAGGTAGGAATGCTGGGCAGCTGTCTGCTAATGTCACATGATGCGGATCCACTGTGTTGCGGGTGAAGGAAAGCTGTGAGTTTCAAGCTCTCAATTTTTTTTTAATGACCGTACAAAGTGGCTGAATAATTAGGTTTGCCTTCTGTCAGCTTGGAAAGTAGAATATCAACATACAAAATAGACATTTTAGAATTTGTATTAAATGGGCTTGATTACATACAACTTTTTCTTAAGAGCTTGTTTTGCATTTGAACTATTAAAAAAGAAAAATTATCTATAGGTAGCACATCTGATTCCTTCCTGTTACCATGTGCTTCAAGACTTGATTAAGGTTGGTTTTATCCTCACATACCAAGTTTTTACTTCTAAATTGGAACAGAAAAAATAAATTTCCTATTTCAACTCGAAGTAAGCTTCATGTTTATAACAACTGTTAAGCTGAACTAGTTTAACAACATATGTAGATAAACTTCTGTGTACCTTGAGAAGAAACTTTTAAAAGCTAGCTAAACATGTCAACGTATTCCGATTTCCAAGTCTCTGGTTGAAGTGCTGAAGGTTGAGGGTAGCTTTGGTTGTAGTGACCACGAAATGGTGGAATTCAGGATCTCATGTGGCAGGAAGAGAATATCTAGCAGAACTAGAACCCTGGACCAGTAGGGCCAACTTTGATCTTTTCAAACAACTGCTAGGAGAAATCCCATGGGACAGAGTACTAGAAGGTAAAGGGACCCAAGATAGTTGGTTAGCCTTCAAGGACCTCTTCTTCCGAGCTCAAGACCGGTGCATCCCAACAGGTAGGAAGTCAAGAAAGGGTACCAAGAGACCTGCATGGTTAAATGGGGAACCGTTGGGCAAACTCAAGTGGAAAAAGAGAGTGTACACATCATGGAAGGAGGGGCAGGCCACTTGGGAGGAACATAGGTCTGCTGTCAGAGGATGTAGGGAGGCAACTAGGAAAGCTAAGACCTCCTTGGAATTAAACCTTGCAAGCAAGGTCAAGGACAACAGAAAGGGCTTCTTCAAATACATTGCAGATAAAACACTAGAGGCAATGTAGGCCCACTGGTGAATGAGGAGGGTGCCCTGGTGACAGAGGATAAGAAGAAGGCAGAGTTACTGAATGCCTTCTTTGCCTCAGTCTATACTGCTGGAGGCTATCCTGATGAGCCCCGGAACCCTGAGGCTCCTGAGTGTGGAATCATACACACAGTTACAGTTGGGGTTTGACCTTGATGATTTAAGCCTGTGCTCTTTCTGAAGTTGGAAAACACTGATAAAGAGGATAGAAAAGAAAAGGGATGTCGTGGGTTAGGCTGACCCTCCCACACAGCCAGTCACTCCCCCTCCCCACCCCCAGGAATGAGGGAGAGAATTAAAGGATAAACGAGAAACCCGTGGGTTGAGATAAGAACAATTTAATACAGATGATTTAATACACAGTGTAGATGCTCACTACCCCCTCGTATGCAAAGCCCGTCTCGTCCCGAAGCTGCAATCCCGGACGAACGCGAAGCCCTGAAATAGAGAGGGGCAGTGTCGTGGTTTTAGGCTGATCCAGCAACTAAAACTCACACAGTCTCTCCTTCTCCAGTAAAGTAGAGAGGAGAGAAAAAAACCAAAGGGACTGAGGGTTGGGACAAGAACAGAGGGAGCACCCACCAACCATGGTCCCGGGCAAAACAGACAGGGCTTTCTCAAAGCAAAACAGTTATTAATGGTTACTTAGAAGGACAAAGGGAAACAAAACCGGTTACTCGAGAGGACAGAAAGAAACAAAACCAGATCTTAAAACCGACACCTTCCCCCCCCCTTTCCTTTTCCTCCCGGCTCTACCTCCTCCCCCCAGCAGCACAGGGGGCAGAGACTGGGGGAGTGCAGGTCAGTTCATTCCGTGCTGTTACTGCTGCTTCTTTCTTAAAGGAGAAGGAGTCCTTACACCCTTTTCCCCTGCTCCAGTGGATCCCCTACCCACGAGGAAAAATCCACAAACTTCTCCAGCGTGAGTCCAGCCCACTGGAAACAATCCTTCCCACAGATTGCTCCAGTGTGGGCTTTACCACAGTCTCGGATACTTAGGGAGCTGTAGCCACTCGCTCCGGCGTGGGTCGTCATGCAGACTCCAGATGCCTCTCTGCCTTGTCGTGCATCCCAACACGACCATCCTCAGGCTCAGGCATCTTCTCTCCACAGGCTGCGAGTGGGTCTCTGCTCCACCGAGGCCAGTCCTGGTTGCAGGGGGGCAGCCTGCTATCTCACCACCATCCGCAGGGGAAACTCGGCTCCGGCACACCTCCTCCCGCTCCATCCTCACTGACCTGCTGTCGATGCAGCTGTTTCTCTCAGATCTCAGTCCTCTCCAGGTGAACTCAGCCCAGTGGGCACCCCGGGAGTGGGGTGCCCCCGAGTTCCCCAGCGGCTCCGCCGCCACCATTCTCCGTGGGTGGCGCCGGCCCGACGCAGGCAGCTGCCCGGCCAGGAGCCAGGGAGCGGGGGCAGTGCCCTCCTCCCTTCTCTCCTCGATCCTGGGCAAAGCACCTTTTCCGGTTCCTTTGTCCTGACTTAAACAGGGATATTCGCAGAGGCGCCCTATTGGCTCAACCCCGAGGGGGATGGCAGTCTGATCTGGTGGCCAGAACTAAGCCTAACCCGGTTCCAAAAACCGGGGAGGTCGCAGGGAGCAAAACCCCTCTCCTGCCACCAGAACCACCCCCCCCTCCACATCAAACCATGACAGACAGAGAGAGAGAGAGAGTACTCCGAGAGTGGGAGTACTGGGAGAGAGAGGGGGAAAAAAAGGCAATAGAGCAAAAGCGCAGCAAGCGCGAAAGAGCAAAAGCGGCAAAAGAGCCAAAGCGCAAAAGCCCTTCTTCCCGGCTGACCCTTGCTTTTATACTGGGCATGACGCTGCATGATATGGAATACTAATTGGCCAGTTTGGCCCTCAATCTTAAGTTCCACCACAAATCACAAGGGAAATTGTGGACTCCTTGTCCCAGCTATGCTCCCCCCTTATCCCGCCGTGTTTCTGCACTCCGCACACTGAAAAGTCCTTGGAGTCTCACGTCCAACCACAAACATCAGCTTGCTATCAACATTCTTCTCAGAGTGAGCCTCTGAGTAAAACCAAAACACGGAGCTCTTCTAGCTGCTAAAAAGAAGAGCTAACTGTCCCAGCTAAACCCAGGACAAGGGAGTATGAGCAGCTGGCATGGGGAGTGTGAGAAGCCAGCGCAGGAGTGTGAGAAGCTGACATGGGGAGTATGGGAAGATGATATAGAGTGTGTGAGAAAATGGTGGAAAATAGCTCCTTTTTAGGCATAGCCAATAGTAAAGTTAAAATAGGTGCGTGCACTATTGTTCGTAACCAATCACAGCTGGGTGAGGGGCGTGTGGACACATCGTGGCTAGAGTAATAATCTATAAAAGCTGCCTGTATAACAATAATAAAGGTCACTCTGCTATCACATCTACGGAGTCCGTGCATTTAGCCGCCGCACCTGAGGAAGTCAGGATAGAGGAGGAGTCTGCCCTAGTTAATGAGGACTTGGTTAGGGACCAGTTAAGCAACCTGGCCATCCATAAGTCCATGGGTCCTGATGGGATGCACCTGCGGGTGCTGAGTGAGCTGGCAGATGTCATTGCCAGGCCACTCGCCATCATCTTTGTTAAATCGTGGGGAACGGGAGAGGTGCCTGAGGACTGGAGGAAAGCAAATGTCACTCCAGTCTTCAAAAAGGGCAAGAAGGAAGACCCAGGTAACTATAGACCGGTCAGCCTCACCTCCATCCCTGGAAAGATAATGGAACAACTTATCCTTGGTGCTGTCTCTAGGCATATCAAGGATAAGAGGGTCATTAGGGGCAGTCAACATGGCTTCACTAAGGGGAAGTCGTGCTTGACAAACCTGATAGCCCTTGATGAGGACATCACCCAGTGGGTGGATGATGGTAGAGCAGTGGATGTGATCTATCTTGACTTCAGTAAAGCATTTGACACAGTTTCCCACGGCATCCTCACAGCTAAACTGAGGAAGTGTGGTCTGGATGATTGGGTAGTGAGGTGGATTGTGAACTGGCTGAAGGATAGAAGCCAGAGAATAGTGGTCAATGGGACAGAGTCCAGTTGGAGGCCTGTATCCAGCGGAGTCCCTCAAGGGTCGGTACTGGGACCAGTATTGTTCAACGTATTCATCGATGATTTGGATGAGGGAATAGAGTGCATGGTCAGCAAGTTTGCTGATGACCCTAAACTGGGAGGAGTGGCTGACACACCTGAAGGCTGTGCTGCCATTCAGAGAGACCTGGACAGGCTGGAGAGTTGGGCGGGGAGAAATTTAATGAAATACAACAAGGGCAAGTGTAGAGTCTTGCATTTGGGTAAGAACAACCCCATGTACCAGTACAAGTTGGGGACTGAACTGTTGGGGAGCAGCACAGAGGAAAGGGACCTGGGGGTCCTGGTGGACAGCAGGATGACCATGAGCCAGCAATGTGCCCTTGTGGCCAAGGCGGCCAATGGCATCCTGGGGTGTATTAGAAGGGGTGTGGTTAGTAGGTCGAGAGAGGTTCTCCTCCCCCTCTACTCTGCCCTGGTGAGGCCGCATCTGGAATATTGTGTCCAGTTCTGGGCCCCTCAGTTCAAGAAGGACAAGGAACTGCTTGAGAGAGTCCAGCGCAGGGCCACAAAGATGATTAAGGGAGTGGAGCATCTCCCTTATGAGGAAAGGCTGAGGGAGCTGGGTCTCTTTAGCTTGGAGAAGAGGAGACTGAGGGGGGACCTCATTAATGTTTATAAATATGTAAAGGGTGACTGTCATGAGGATGGATCCAGGCTCTTCTCAGTGGCATCCAATGATAGGACAAGGGGAAATGGATATAAGCTGGAACATAGGAGGTTCCGCTTAAACATGAGGAAGAAATTCTTCCCAGTAAGGGTAATAGAACACTGGAACAGGCTGCCCAGAGAGGTTGTGGAGTCTCCTTCTCTGGAGATGTTCAAAACCCGCCTGGACGCATTCTTGTGTGATTTGATCTAGGTGGCCTTGCTTTGGCAGGGGGATTGGACTAGATGATCCTTTGAGGTCCCTTCCAATCCCTAACATTCTGTGATTCTGTGATTCTTTGTCAGATTTTTCCATTTAGCAGACTAAAATTCTGCTAATTGGAATTATTGCATATATCTTTAATATTTTAAATATATTTGTTTATAGATTACAAGAAGTCTATACCTGCAAGTTATCATAATTCTACATGTAGCACTATATTTAGACTCACTCAAAGAAAAAAATGTATTATGTTTTAATTTTTATCAGCCTTAAGGCTGATTCTCACTTCTATTTCTGCTGTTTGAGAAACAAATATAGTAGAGATGCTCTTTTCAGACAGTTTAAAATCTGGCAGGCTATTACTATTACAGGGATACAGAGAACTTTGCTTTTAGCTAATGTTTGTGAATGTTCCTTGTCAGAAGCTCTAAATTGCTAGCAACTATTCTGGTTTCAGTTTAAATCTCGTCTATGTCAAATAATACCATGTATTCTCTTCTTGAAAAAGACACAGTTTGGAAAATCTAGAAACTTGGTAATTTTGTGAGACAATTAAATTGATAGTCATTTAGGGAAACTGCATCAGAAGCTGTCTAAGCTGCACTTGATTCATGCTTGTACTTTTAAATCTTTCAGATTCACATGTTAAAAATAATTCTTAAAGTAATTCCTAAGGGCTTGGTTTGCAACAGTTCTGAAATTTTATGACTTCTTGTATTTTCATTTGGAAAGATGATCCCCTTCAGCCTTTCCCTGAAGCATCGTTGTTAAACTTTTATTACTTTTTTTCTTTTAGTATTCTCATGTCTGTGTGTGAACAAAATAACTTATGATGGACTCTCACTATCCTGATGGTTAGAAAATGTAGTGTTGTAAATAGTAGCTTATTGCAAAATTATTCTTATTATGCTCTAGGCAATGAGTTTTTCTTTTGACAGTCAGTAAATATGCAGGAAGAATAAAGGGAAGAAGTGAGTCAGCTTTTGTGGCTAGGAAGAGTACCTTTTTTCCTGTGCTGATTTTGACTGGGGTAGAGTTAATGTTCTTCATAGTAGCTAGTATGGGGCTGTGTTTTGGATTTGTGCTGGAAATAGTGTTGATAACACAGGGATGTTTTCATTATTTGCTGAGCAGTGCTTACACAGAGTCAAGGCCTTTTCTGCCTCTCACACCACCCCACCAGCGAGTAGGCTGGGGGTGCACAAGAAGTTGGGAGGGGACACAGCTGGGACAGCTGACCCCAGCTGACCAAAGGGATATTCCAGACCATATGACATCGTGCTCAGCATATAAAGCTGGGGGAAGAAGGAGGAAGGGGGGATGTTCGGACTGATGGCGTTTGTCTTCCCAAGTAACCATTACGCGTGATGGAGCCCTGCTTTTCTGGAGATGGCTGAACACCTGCCTGCCAACAGGAAGTAGTGAATGAATTCCTTGTTTTGCTTTGCTTATGTGCATGGCTTTTGCTTTCCCTATTAAACTGTCTTTATCTCAACCCATGAGTTTCCTCACTTTTATCCTTCCGATTCTCTCCCCCATCCCACTGGAAGGGAGTGAGCGAATGGCTGGGTGGTGCTTAGTTGCTGGCTAGGGTTAAACCAAGACGTTTCCCCACTGATAGTTTTAGAAGATTGTACAGCTTTGCTCTTGTTGCTTTAAAAGAAAAAAAATTCTTGATTCGACATAAAGTACATAAAGGTCCTAGTGTTAAAGAAACAGTTGATGTGACGTTTAAGACACAAAAAATGCTATATTGCTTCACACGGTAAGGAGTATGGAATTCTTACTTGGCAGTAGGTCGCTGTGTCAAATTATGTGACTGGTTTCAGAGGACTAGGTACCTTTCTTATTTAATGGCCAGTTTTCTGCTCCAATCTAAATGTATGATGCATTCTAACGTAAAATAAATCTGCCTGTAAATGTCCATTAAAAAAACTTTTATAGGTAGTTTGAAGAGAAACCTTTTAGAAACATGCCAAAAATGACATTTGTTACTTGAAACATTTTATTTGATTTTTGACTTTAAATAACCTCCAGTAACAAACTCAGTGCCATGGAACATATTCCAAATTTGAAGTCCCAGTCTCTATAATGGCATAATTTCTTCTGCTGTCTGTTTAATGTTTTATTTCACTATATGTCCCTATGTGAATAAAAGCAATTCATAACTAACTAAGAAAAAAAGCTATCGATCTAGAAAATACTTCTATGGTTCAATGGCCCTTGAGGACTTTCATAAATTCTGCCAATGTGAAATATACCACATGTTATTTAAGCAGTTCTCTAGTAAGGCGTCCTGGTATTAGCTGGGACAGAGTTAGCTCTTTTTTTTAACAGCTAGAAGAGATCCATGTTGAGGAGGGCCACGAAGATGATCAGAGGGCTGGAGCACCTCTGCTATGAAGGCAGGCTGAGAGAGTTGGGGCTGTTCAGCCTGGAGAAGAGAAGGCTCTGGGGTGATCTTATAGCAGCTTTCCAGTACCTAAAGGGGGCCTACAGGAAAGCTGGAGAGGGACTTTTTACAAGGGTGTGTAGTGATAGGACAAGGGGCAACGGATTTAAACTGAAGGAGGGAAGATTTAGGTTAGATATAAGAAAGAAATTCTTTACATTGAGGGTGGTGAGTGTCCTGGTTTTAGCTGGGACCGGGTTAGCTCTTCTTTTTAGCAGCTAGAAGAGTTCCGTGTTTTGGTTTTACTCATAGGCTCGCTCTGAGAAGAATGTTGATAGCAAGCTGATGTTTGTGGTTGGATGTGAAACTCCAAGGACTTTTCAGTGTGCCGGAGTGCAGAAGCACGGCGGGATAAGGGGGGAGCATAGTTGGGACAAGGGGGACACGATTCCCCTTGTGATTTGTGGTAGAACTTAAGATTGAGGGCCAAACTGGCCAATTAATATTCCATATCATGCAGCGTCATGCCCAGTATAAAAGTGAGGGTCAGCTGGAAAGAAGGGCTTTTGTGCTTTGGCTCTTTTGCCGCTTTTGCTCTTTTGCGCTTGCTGCGCTTTTGCTCTATTGTTTTTCTTTCTTTTTCTCTCTCTCCCAGTACTCCCACTCTCGGAGTACTCTCTCTCTCTCTCTGCCCCTCTCTATTTCGGGGCCTCGTGTTCGTCCGGGATTGCAGCTTCGGGACGGGACGGGCTTCGCATACGAGGGGGTGGTGAGCATCTACCCTGTGTATTAAATCATCTGTATTAAATTATTCTTATCTCAACCCACGGGTTTCCCGTTTATCCTTTAATTCTCTCCCTCATTCCTGGGGGTGGGGGAGGGGGAGTGACGGGCTGTGTGTGTGGGGGGGGGGTTCAACTTAACCCACGACAGTGAGGTACTGGAACAGGTTACCCAGAGAAGTTGTGGATGCCCCATCCCTGGCAGTGTTCAAGGCCAGGTTGGATGAGGCTTTGGGCAACCTGGTGTAGTGGAGGATTTCCCTGCCCATGGCAGGGGGGTTGGAACTAGATGATCTTTGAGGTCCCTTCCAACCCTAACCATTCTATGGTTCTATGATTCTATGTTTTGGTTTTACTCAGAGGCTCGCTCTGAGAAGAATGTTGATAGCAAGCTGATGTTTGTAGTTGGAAGTGAAACTCCAAGGACTTTTCAGTGTGCCATGTTCTGGCCAGAGTGCAGAAGCACGGGGGGATAAGGGGGGAGCATAGCCGGGACAAGGAGGCCATGATTCCCCTTGTCATTTGTGGTGGAACTTAAGATTGAGGGCCAAACTGGCCAATTAGTATTCCATATCATGCATCGTCATGCCCAGTATAAAGGTGAGGGACAGCCGGAAAGAAGGGCTTTTTGCTCTTTCGCCGCTTCTGCTCTTTTGTGCTTCTGCACTTTTTCTCTATTGCCTTTTTTTTTTTTCTCTCATCCAGTACTCCCACTCTCAGAGTACTATCTCTCTCTCCCCCTCTCTATTTCAGGACCTCGCCTTCGTCTGGGATTGCAGCTTCGGGACGAGACGGGCTTTGCATACGAGGGGGTGGTGAGCATCTACACTGTGTATTAAATCATCTGTATTAAATTGTTCTTATCTCAACCCACGGGTTTCCCGTTTCTCCTTTAATTCTCTCCCTCATCCCTGGGGCTGGGGGAGGGTGAGTGAGCGACTGGGGGGGGGGTGGTGTTGGTTGCTGGAGTGGCCTAACCCACGACAGTCTTAATTGGCGCTCAACGTGGGGCTTGAAGGGGTTGAGATAAGGAAAGTAAATTGCTGTGATTTGCCATTGTGTTTTTTCCTGGATGTTGCTGGCTGTAATGTTGTTTGTTATGCTTTCATACATGTTACCAGACATGTATAATTTATTTCCTGATCTACCTTATATGATATTAGGTGGAATGTGTATGCGGTTTTCTGGCTCTGGGTGTTGGACTGGTATGAAAAGTATGTTATTGGTATTTAAGGGTTTTGCTGTACTGTACGGTGTAACGCTGATAAGATCATCTGTGCTGGGACCGGCTCTATTTCTGTATTCGGCGGTGCAGAGGGGGATGGTGATGTGGAGCTCGTTTATTAATTTTGAGCGTCACCTGGCGGATATCATTGCCAGTTATACTGGTGACTTTTAATTTACAAAAGCTTATGTCGATTTTGATAATGCTGAACATCATTGAAATAATTTAACGTGTTTGATTTTCCTGCAAGGTCTCCTGAATTTATGCTTAATTATATATATATTCAAAGTCAATCAACCATTTAGGGGTGTATACCAATTTATTTCTCGGGTTATTGTGCTTGCCATCTCAACTCCCATGACAAGCACTATAGCTACTCAGACTGCAACAGTATCAGTTGCCCCCATAAGGAAAAGAAGATGTGTACAAAAGTTAGAACATGGAGGAGATGATGATGAAGGAGAGCCAGGGCCATCGCAACAACCTGATGAAGAAGAGCAACCAGGGCCATCACAACAATTGGAGGAAGAGCAACCGAGGAAATGTGTACAAAAGTCAGAACGCAGAGGAGAGGATGATAATGATGAAGAGCAACCAGGGCCATCACGACAATGAGAGATGAAGCAGGAACGTTCCGTTTCACCCCAGAGAAAATCTCAATGGAGGAGAAGTGATGTCATGAATGAGACAATAACCACCCGATCTCTAAAAATGAGCGAGCTGTGAGATATTCAAAAAGATTACGGCTGTCTTAGAGGTGAGCTCATTGTCACTTGGTTTCTCAGATGCTGGGAAATGGGAGCCAGTAGTCTGGAGTTAGATGGTAAAGAAGCCAGGCAGCTAGGAGCCCATGCTATGGGTGGAGGCATTGATAAAGCAATTGGAAGACACATACAAGTTCGCAGCCTCTGGAGACGGCTCCTGGCAGCTATAAAGGAAAGGTATCCCTACAAGGACGAGGTGCCATGTAATGTAAGCAAGTGGACCAACATAGAAAAAGCTATTCAGTACCTGAGAGAACTGGCTGTGCGAGAGTTGATTTATTTTGACTCGAGAAGCGGACCAAGATGCGAGGATCCAGGTGACGTCCGGTGCACATGACCAATGTGACAAAAGATTCTATGGAGTGCGCCAGCAGCATATTCCACCTCATTGGCAATAATGGACTTCGAGGACGATGAAGCACCACTATCCGTAGGTAAACTGGTCACCTACCTCCAACGATATGATGATAATACTTCTATACGAACCTGTGTTGCAGCTGTGGAAAAGCTGTCTGAGGAGGTCCGAGAATTAAGAGAAAAAGTAGACTCCTCACCACCTGAACGTTCTAGAATTTCAGCTGTCAGAACCAGGCGTTACCCTCCTCGAGAGAGACAAGAGAGACGGTACAGATCACGGGGTGAGCTGTGGTTCTACCTCCGTGATCATGGAGAAGACATGAGAAGGTGGGATGGAAAACCCACCTCCGCTTTAGAGGCCAGGGTACGCCAGTTGGGAGGAAGAACCAACAGGAATAGAACTTTCTCCAATTCCTCCAGGACAGCTGTTGCCCCAGTCTACAGTGAGCAGTCCACTAGTCAAAATGGGAGGGCTGATCCTCCTAGCCACTCTGACTCTAATCCTGCTGATTCCTCTGATGAATATGATAACAGGCATTAGAGGGGCCCTGCCTCCAGCCAGGTGGAGGAGAGGGATAATCGAGTTTACTGGACTGTGTGGATTCGGTGGCCTGGCACATCATACCCCAGAAAGTATAAGGCTCTAGTGGATACTGGTGCCCAATGCACCTTGATACCGTCGAACTTTAGAGGGGCAGAATCCATCTGTATTTCTGGAGTGACAGGGGGGTCTCAACAACTGACTGTGTTAGAGGCTGAAGTGAGCCTAACTGGAGAGCAGTGGCAAAAACACCCTGTTGTAACTGGCCCAGAAGCACCGTGCATCCTTGGCATAGATTATCTTAAGAGAGGGTATTTCAAAGACCCAAAAGGGTATCGGTGGGCTTTTGGCATAGCTGCAGTAGAGACAGAAGAAGGCAGACAGCTGTCTACTTTGCCTGGTCTCTCAACGGACCCTTCTGCTGTGGGATTACTGAGGGTCGAAGAACAACAGGTGCCAATTGCTACTACAACAATGCACCGATGACAATATCATACCAACCAAGACTCTCTAATTCCTGTCCATAAGTTGATTCATCAGCTGTAGAGTCAAGGAGTCATCATGAAGACCCGCTCACCTTTTAACAGCCCTATATGGCCTGTACGTAAGTCCAATGGCGAGTGGAGGCTGACGGTAGACTATCGTGGCTTGAATGAAGTTATACCACCATTGAGTGCTGCCGTGCCAGATATGCTGGAATTTCAGTATGAACTGGAGTCAAAGGCAGTCAGGTGGTACACTACAATTGATATCGCTAATGCATTTTTCTCAATTCCTTTGGCAGCAGAATGCAGGCCACAGGTTGCCTTCACCTGGAGGGGCGTCCAGTATACCTGGAATCGACTGCCCCAGGGGTGGAAACACAGCCCCACTATTTGCCATGGACTGATCCAGACCACACTGGAACAGGGTGATGCCCCAGAACATTTGCAATACATTGATGACATGATTGTATGGGACAACACAGCAGAAGAAGTTTTTGAGAAAGGTGAAAAAATAATCCAAATCCTTCTGAAAGCTGGTTTAACCATAAAACAGAGTAAGGTCAAGGGACCTGCCCAGGAGATTCAGTTTTTGGGAATAAAATGGCAAGATGGGCGTCGTCAAATTCCAATAGATGTGATTAATAAAATAACAGCTATATCCCCACCAACCAACAAAAAGGAAGCACAAGCTTTCTTAGGCGTTGTGGGTTTCTGGCGAATGTGAAACGCGGACACGGACTCCACAACTTGGAAAGTTGTAAAGTAGGTATGTTTATTGCAGCGCTGGGTGCACGGGGGATCGCTCCACCACAAACGTGCACACCCCTCGTAGCAGTTTTCTTGTATTTATACAGACACACTCATAACCCCCTCCCCAAAAGGGCAGTCTCTCTCTCGGGAGATCATTTCCATAGTCCTCGCCTCAGAATCCGCCTCAGGCTCCTCCTTGACACGCCTCCTGGTGGTCGTGGGCAGGGGTCTTTGGGATGAAGGCCGCAGGTCTTCCTCGCTGTGTGTTTTTCACTTCTTCCCTTAATCTCCAAAATTCTTGTTTTGGCTGGGCCCGTAGAGCCAAACCGTTTCCCTGGCCTTGAGTGGACACCTGGCTGTCTCCTACTTGTTATTGCTTGAAGACAAATGTTAGTTCTTGTTAGTCCTTATCTCTCCTCCTTGTCTGTTTTTCTCCCTATGGGTCACGAGTTACAACCTTGCCATCATTTATTTTGTCTCTCTTACCGTCCTTCTTTCTGGATAGCATTCCACAGCAAGGATTAGTATTTGATAACTTCTAACATTTCACAGAGTTACTTCACAGAGCTATGTATTCCAGAGTTTTATGCAGTTATGTGTCTACTCTTATACCTATCCATAGAAATAGTAGCTAATATAGTTTTATACCTATACCTATCTATAGAAATAGTAGCTAATATAGTTTTATACCTATACCTATACCTATCCCTCCTATCAAATGCATATTCCAGATTACAGCCAGATTGTAAAACCCTCTATCAAGTAACCCGAAAGAATCATAGAATCATAGAATGGTTAGAGTTGGAAGGGACCTTAAAGATCATCTAGTTCCAACCCCCCTGCCATGGGCAGAGAAATCCTCCACTACACCAGGTTGCCCAAAGCCTCATCCAACCTGGCCTTGAACACTTCCAGGGATGGGGCATCTACAACTTCTCTGGGCAACCTGTTCCACTGCCTCACCACCCTCAATGTAAAAAATTTCTTCCTTATATCTAATCTAAATCTCCCCTTTTTCAATTTGAATCCATTGCCCCTTGTCCTATCACTACACGACCTTGTAAAAAGTCCCTCTCCAGCTTTCCTGTAGGCCCCCTTTAGGTACTGGAAAGCTGCTATAAGATCATCCCGGAGCCTTCTCTTCTCCAGGCTGAACTGCCCCAACTGTCTCAGTCTGTCTTCATAGTAGAGGTGCTCCAGTCCTCGGATCATCTTCGTGGCCTTCCTCTGGACTCGCTCCAGTAGCTCCATGTCCTTCTTGTGTTGGGGACTACAGAGCTGAACACAGTATTCCAGGTGGGGTCTCGCAAGCGCAGAGTACAGGGGCAGAATCACCTCCCTCGACCTGCTGGCCACACTTCTTTTGATGCAGCCCAGGATACAATTTGCTTTCTGGGCTGCCAGTGCACATTGCCGGCTCATGTTGAGCTTCTCATCCAGCAGCACTCCCAAGTCCTTTTCTTCAGGGCTGCTCTCAATCCATTCTCCGCCCAGCCTTTGCTTGTGCTTGGGATTGCCCCAACCCACGTGCAGGACCTTGCACTTGGCCTTGTTGAACTTCATGAGGTTCTCACAGGCCCACCTCTCCACCCTGTCAAGGTCCCTCTGGATGGCATCCCTTCCCTCCAGCGTGTCCACAACACGCCACAACTTGGTGTCATCTGCAAACTTGCTGAGGGTGCACTCGATCCCACTGTCCATGTCTCCAACAAAGATATTAAATAGCACTGGCCCCAGTACTGACCCCTGAGGAACACCACTCATCACAGGCCTCCACGTGGACATTGAACCGTTCACCACAACTCGTTGAGTGCGACCATCCAGCCAATTCCTTATCCACCGAGTGGTCCATCCATCAAAACCATGTCTTTCCAGTTTAGAGACAAGGATGTCGTGTGGGACAGTATCAAATGCTTTGGACAAGTCCAGGTAGATGATGTCAGTTGCTCTTCCCCTATCCATCATTGCTGTAACCTCATCATAGAAGGCCACCAAATTAGTCAGGCAGGATTTGCCCGTCGTGAAGCCATGTTGGCTGTCACCAATCACCTTCTTATTTTCAATGTGCCTTAGCATAGTCACCAGGAGGATCTGCTCCATGATCTTGCCGGGCATAGAGGTGAGACTGACTGGCCTGTAGTTCCCTGGGTCTTCTTTTTTCCCCTTTTTAAAGATGGGGGCTATGTTTCCCCTTTTCCAGTCAGTGGGATCTTCACCAGATTGCCATGACTTCTGAAATATGATGGATAGTGGCTTAGCAACTTCATCTGCCAGTTCCCTCAGGACCCACGGATGCATCTCATCAGATCCCATGGACTTGTGCACCTTCAAGTTCTTAAGATGATCTCGGACCTGATCTTCTCCTACAGTGGGCGGTTCTTCATTCTCACAGTCCCTGCCTTTGCCTTCTGTGACTTGGGCTGTGCCGCTGGAGCTCTTGCCAGTGAAGATTGAGGCAAAGAAGTCATTGAGTACCTCAGCCTTCTCCTTATCCCGGGTAGCCAGGTCCCCCGTTTCCTTCCAGAGAGGGCCTACATTTTCCCTAGATCTCTTTTTATCACTGACATATCTATAGAAGTTTTTCTTGTTGCCCTTGAAAAATTAATAATAATAAGAATAATATTTTTGAATGAGGCCCTGAGCGACGACAAGCCTTTGAACAAATTAAACAAGAAATAGCTCATGCAGTAACCTTGGGACCAGTCCGGACAGGACAAGATGTCAAAAACGTGCTCTACACTGCAGCTGGGGAGAACAGTCCTGCCTGGAGTCTCTGGCAAAAAGCAGCAGGTGAGACGCGAGGTCGACCTCTTGGGTTTTGGAGTCGAGGATACAAAGGATCCGAAGCCAACTATACTCCAACTGAAAAAGAGATATTGGCAGCATATGAAGGAGTCCGAGCTGCTTCTGAAGTGATTGATACAGAAGCACAGTTGCTTCTGGCACCCCGATTGCCAGTGCTCGGCTGGATGTTCAAAGGGAGCGTCCCGTCTACACATCACGCAACTGATGCTACATGGAGTAAGTGGATTGTACTGATCACACAAAGAGCTCGGATAGGAAACCCCAATCGCCCAGGAATTTTGGAACTGTTTAGTAACTGGACTGAAGGTAAAGACTTTGGAATGTCACCAGAGGAGGAGGAGGTGACACGTGCTGAGGAGGCTCCACCTTATAATGAACTATCAGACAATGAGAAGAAATACGCTCTGTTTACGGACGGATCCTGTCGCCTTGTAGGAAAACATCGAAAATGGAAAGCTGCTGTATGGAGTCCTACTCGACGGGTCGCAGAATCTACCGAAGGAGAAGGCGAATCAAGTCAGTTCGCAGAGGTGAAAGCCATCCAACTGGCTTTAGACATCGCTGAACGAGAAAAGTGGCCAATGCTCTATCTCTATACCGACTCTTGGATGGTAGCAAATGCCCTGTGGGGATGGCTACGGCAATGGAAGCAGAGCAACTGGCAACGCAGAGGTAAACCCATCTGGGCTGCCCCGTTGTGGAAAGACATTGCTGCTCGAGTGGAGAAGCTGGTTGTAAAAGTACGTCATGTAGATGCCCATGTACCCAAGAGTCGGGCCACAGAAGAACATGAAAACAATCAACAGGTGGATCAGGCCGCCAAGATTAAAGTGGCTCAGGTGGATCTGGACTGGCAACATAAAGGTGAAAAATTTCTGGCTTGTTGGGCCCATGATGCCTCAGGACATCAAGGAAGAGATGCAACATACCGATGGGCTTGCGATCGAGGGGTGGACTTAACTATGGACATTATTGCACAGGTTATCCATGAATGTGAAACGTGCTGCAATCAAGCAAGCCAAGTGGTTAAAACCTCTTTGGTATGGAGGGCGTTGGTTGAAATATCAATACCGAGAGGCTTGGCAAATTGATTTTATCACACTTCCACAAACTCGCAGTGGCAAGCGTTACGTGCTTACAATGGTGGAACCAACCACTGGATGACTGGAAACCTATGCTGTCCCCCATGCCACTGCCTGAAACACTGGACACCTGGGCCAAAGAGCATGGCATCGAGTGGGTATATCACATCCCCTATCATGCACCAGCTTCTCGGAAGATTGAACGATATAATGGATTGCTAAAAACCACACTGAAAGCAATGGGTGGTGGAACCTTCAAACATTGGGATACGCATTTAGCAAAAGCCACCTGGTTAGTCAACACTAGAGGATCTGCCAATCGAGCTGGTCCTGCCCAATCAGAACTTCTACGTACTGTAGAAGGGGATAAATTCCCTGTAGTGCACATGAGAAATCTGCTGGGGAAAACAGTCTGGGTTATTCCTGCCTCGGGTAAAGGTAAACCCATTCATGGGATTGCTTTTGCTCAAGGACCTGGGTGCACTTGGTGGGTGATGCAGAAGGACGGGGAAGTCCGATGTGTACCTCAAGGGGATTTGATGTTGGGTGAAAATAGACTCTAAATAACCCTGTCACTGCGTATCATCATTGCTATGGTTGTCACATTGTACTAATGCCATTATATTAAGAATCATCCAGATTAATGAAGAATGAACTTCGACAGAACCAGAACTGATTCCAGACACCCAGCAACTTCTTCGAGATCAACATCTTCAACCTGCAGACGGTGGCCGGATACACCAACTACGAGCTCCAGACGTCACACGCAACAAAGGCTACATGTCATCCGTTCTACTGACTGAGCAAATTCCACGTCATCTTTCCTGCCCTGAGAGACTGCTACAACAGATGAAGACACATTTAGGAGGGATGACCCATGGACTAAGGGAATAGTATATATGTAAGGTTTGAACATGACGTGCATGGTATGGAATAAGGGGTGGATACTGTCCTGGTTTTAGCTGGGACTGGGTTAGCTCTTCTTTTTAGCAGCTAGAAGAGCTCCGTGTTTTGGTTTTACTCAGAGGCTCGCTTTGAGAAGAATGTTGATAGCAAGCTGATGTTTGTGGTTGGGAGTGAGACTCCAAGGACTTTTCAGTGTGCCGTGTTCTGGCCAGAGTGCAGAAGCAAAACAGGATAAGGGGGGAGCATAGCTGGGACAAGGGGTCCACGATTCCCCTTGTGATTTGCGGTGGAACTTAAGATTGAGGGCCAAACTGGCCAATTAGTATTCCATATCATGCAGTGTCATGCCCAGTATAAAAGTGAGGGACAGCCGGAAAGAAGGGCTTTTGCGCTTTTGCTCTTTCGCCGCTTCTGCTCCTTTGCGCTTCTGCGCTTTTGCTCTATTGCCTTTTTTTTTTCTTCTCTCTCTTCCAGTACTCCCACTCTTGGAGTACTATCTCTCTCTCCCCCTCTCTATTTTGGGGCCTTGTGTTTGTCTGGGATTGCAGCTTCGGGACGAGACGGGCTTCACATACGAGGGGGTGGTGAGCATCTACACTGTGTAGTACTTATCTGTATTAAATTGTTCTTATCTCAAGCCACGGGTTTCCCTTTTCTCCTTTAATTCTCTCCCTCATCCCTGGGGCTGGGGGAGGGTGAGTGAGCGACTGTGTAGGGTTTGGTTGCCGGAGCGGCCTAACCCACGACATAAGGCAAAAAAAGACTGTATAAAATCTTTTTTTGTAGTGCATTATAATGTGTAGTCTCTGCATCATAATTTTTTAGTAACTGTTACTTTAATGTTGGCAACCTTATCAGTAGCCAGGAGTACTTTTTTAATCCTTCAATTACAAAAAAAAGTTCCAAAGTACTAATTATGTTAGCAAAAAAAAAAAAGGGGGAAGAACATCACATAAATTTGTAGTCTTTTTGAAGGGATAAGCCTCAAATTGTTAACGTATTAATACCTGTTGTAGAATAGAAATGAAATTATAAAATATGTTTTTACATCAGTTGATACTTGTTACATAAACAGTTATAGTAAATATTTTACTGTACTCTGTGTATTTCACTGAGAAGCTGTTGAACGAGATGAATCTAAAGTGGGCAGTTCAAGAGGGACATGTGTAGTAAGTTTCAAACTATTTTAATATGCAAAATCATATTCTGATATCTTATCACAGACTATTAAGCAATAGCAAGTATTTACTGATGTATGAATTCAGCACAATCATAGCATGCTTTGATAGAAATAATAACCTGACTTTATTATGGATTAAATACCATTAGAGTGTTCAGTATTTGGGGCTTTCCTGGATAAATGTTATGTAGAAATACAGACTGAGAAGCAAAGTGGAATCAGCCACTCAAAACATTCTTGGGGAGCAATGATATGTTGACTCTTCTGTTTTTGCCTGATTACTTGATCAGTGAAGATAGCATAGCTCTAGCGCTTTTTTTTTTTTATTAACACTTTTAATGTTTATGTTTGATCTTGCATAGCCTTTTGATGGGACAAACACTGCTAGAGCTGTACATGAAAAACACAAGTTTGATATTATCAAAGATAAATTTCTGAAGGTAAAATGTGCATCAGAGTTATTTTTTCCAGTCACTTTGGTTTGTGAGATAGTTATACACATGGAAGTTATTGAACCTGCCTGTTTCTGATGTCTGTTATGTTTATTTTTATGCTTTGTACTATATATATGCATCATAGAAACTTTTTCTTAAAAACATTTGTGGAAAATTATTTAATAAGAGTATTAATGTCTGTATGTCACTAAGCATCAGGCTTAAGTTGAAATGGGTGCTTGAAATAGCAGACCCTTTGTCTTAGAATTATCAATTTTACACACACAATAAAATCTAATGATAATTAATAGCTTTAGAATCACAACTTTATCTTCATTATTTTTTCCTATATTAATTTGACTGGTAATAAACAATGTTTTATACCTTTTGTTATCCCTTTTTTATAATATTGCTACCAATTTGGTTTCTGTTGTTTTTTAACAACTGCATTAAATTGTTACTTTTCTTGAGGAAGACCACACTCATAATTTTAGAACATGAGTAGTTCAAACTGAAGGCTTTCACTGTTCCAAGTAGTGGAGGAGGCAAGGAAACTTTGAATAAAGCAAGCAAATATTTAGGCCTTGGTTAAACTTCCTTTTTCTAAAAATCCTTGCTGCCAACTCAGTTGTATGCTTGTCTCCTATCATAGGCATTGCGTTTGGAATTATATTCATATATCTGAGCTCAAATTCTGGTTTTCTGAGATCTCTGAGTATTCATAATGTAGTTTATGACTAGGGATTAGTGCACAGAATTGGCTTCCACCTTTAACCATTTAGACTTCCTTCTATGCTGTCATTAGAGACTCCTGTTTACTCCAGTTAATCAAGTCCTGAAATATCTCTAGGATTTCTCCAACAAAAAGGAAATCAATGCCAGTTATTTGTGATAAAACAAATGCTATAAGGTGTTTTCTTTATATAGTCAGAAAAGGATAACTTTTTTTGCTTTGTAATTCTGTTCAGAAATGTCATTTTCCTTCTGTTTAGTCATCTTGGCATACAAAATACTTAACTGTTCGCATACTTCTGGATTCCAAGACACAGGAGGGTCAGTGCAGTTATTGCAGGTTCATGGCCTAACAGATGTGTCCTGGAATCCAGAACAGAATACAGAAGAAAATTGAAATAACCTATTTTAAAGACACATTTAAGTTCTGGAAATGTCAGAATATAACGTCATGTATCAGGAACTTTGATGTGTGAATTTGAGACTAGTGTTTTGCATTTGGAATATCAGTGTAATGCTTAAATAATGTTAACATCTCAGTCTCTGCAAATCCACTCCCTTCTTGAAAGGACATACCTTCCTCAGTAGTTCATTGCATTTTGTGTACCTTTGGATTCATCTTCCCTAAAAAAAAAAATAAAAAATTAAATTTAAAAAAATATTCAAGAAGGGGAAAAATATCAACCTTATTTTTGTGGATCTGTGAGGCTTACTACTTACAATGGTATTTAACTATTAATGGCAAAGAAGATTATTTAGCCTTTTAAAACATTGTACTTTTTCCCCCCAGTCTTGGCAGGTATTACGAGACAAGAAAGACCTGAACTGTATATTACCTTTAAGAATAACCATACAGAAATGTTGCAGTGCCCTACTGTGGACGGCCCAGAGTCATGAACATACACCAATATGGTTAAAAGATCATGCTCCGTTTATTACAAACAACACACAGGTTATATAGCGGAATGTGGCGTGACACGACTACATACTACAATTGGCTTGCTTAGCATAAACACACTCTCGTGGGCTATAGTGATAGGGCAGCGCTAGCAGAACACAGGTAATAAGCTCATCCCTTCAGTCTCCTCATTGCGGTCATCGGAGAGGCATCCAGGAGGCGTGCATCTTGGCAGGCTATCAGTCTACGTTTCCTTTTAAGGCCATTGAGTTAACTTGAAGGACAAAAGTAATCTAGTTGGTAACCTTGTGCTCTGGGGCCCAAGCAGGGATTGTCCATACCCGAGAGAATGTTATGACCAGTCTCGGAGAGGAACTCCTCCACACTTCCCCCTTTTTGTTTTTGGACAATCCATAGCTCTGGCATTGCTTTAAGGAGAACCCGAGAGGCACACTTCAGGACACACCCTGCTAAGAGAATCATAAACAGCAATGCAACTAATATCGTTATGCCTTGTATGATTAATCCTTTTATCCAACCTGGTATGTTCCAACTACTGAACCAGTTTGAGAACGGGTCATCTTGTGTCATGATGTAATGCATGTTACTCTGGAGGTTTGCAAGTTGCTTATGAATGCTTTGAGAGTGGTCAGATAGATTCATACAGCACATGCCTTCAAAGTCAGTACAACCATGGCCTTGAGCTAGCAGCAAAAAATCAATAGCAGCGCGATTTTGCAATACAGCATGCCGGATATCATCTACATCAAGCAATAGAGAAGTGAGAATATTAGAGGTAAGATTAAATTGTTTCAATGCCCAACAAGCAAGCTTAGCTAACTGATTATTAGCAATGCCGGCAGAGGCTCCTGGAAGGAAGACAGATAGTGCTACTATTTCAGCTGGACTCAGCAGCCGCACGTTGTCATTACAAGTACTGTCAAACTCTTTCATGCTCCTCTTACCCCGGCTTGTTCGGGTTGTTCGTTCAACTAAAAAATCATGAATGCTAGGGGCAAAGAGAGTTAGGCGACCCAAATAGCAAGGACCACCGATGGCTCCTTGTGGAATTCCGGGCCAGGCACGATCTCCACAGATCAAAAAAATTCCGGGGGGCAGGAGCGTATCGTGTGTAAATACTTTCCCAATGAGCGCTCCAGTTTTTACATTTCCCCACATCGATGTGCCGGACACATTGAAACGCGGTTTACCTTGAAAGAAAAAACTGCGTCCTAATTTTGCCTGATAGGCTTGCTTCAGCGTTTGGAACCAAACCACTCCGGAGCCGTTTACAAGTTGCATAGGAGGGCGAATGATTTTACATTTCGCGCTGTGACTCATAGACTGGTTCCATAAACCAGAAACATTTTTCCATGTCCCTGGTAACAAGCTACCTAAAAGATCAAGTTCCTGCAGTCCTGCAGGGATGGTCACATTGAGTGATCTAATCAAGGCAGCTTGGACTTCCGATCCTACATCAAAAGGCCAATCCCATCCACTACAGGCTCGTCTTACGCCACTGGGTTGCTGGTACGAAAGAGCAGTGGCATTGACGAATCCCTTGAATTCTGTAATGTTTGTGCTATTATTTGGCCAAAGTATTGGCACACCGATAAGGCATGTGCGAAAAGGATCGGAGGCACTTTGCATAGATAAACAGAATTGCGAGACATTTGTTTTGTTAGCCCAGGTGACCCATACATTTTCTCGGCGAGGTAGTAAAAGCACAGCTGTCAGGTGTACGAAAATTGACATAGCTATGATCCCTTGGAGCATTATTTTTGTCTCTCTTACGTGGACCATCACTGACTGAAGCTTGCCAGCGGCTGGCCCGCCAGCTTCTGGCAGTTAGTCAGAGTTCTTATGAAGTTCGGGTCTGGTCACTGGCTTAGTCCAACGACTGGGGATCCAACAGGGTCCGTCACCTGTAGAAACACACATATAACCTCTACCATTAAATAACACAGGACTGGGTCCCTCCCACAAACCTGTTTTCATGTTTCTATAATACACAGAAAATTCCGGAAGGGACTGCGGGTGTCCCTTTTTGATCATTGCATGGTGTATGACAACAGGTGGCTCTTCTCTGTCCTCAGTAAGACACAAGAAATTCAACGTGAATAGTACTTTGTTAAGTCTCTGACAAGGGTCATTGTTTTCAGAATCTTTTTGCTTCTTTAAATACTCTTTGAGAACGCGATGAGATCTTTCAATGATCGCTTGGCCAGTAGGTGAGTTTGTTATACCAGTGATATGTGTTACCCCCCAAGTGCTGAGGAACCTTTTCACATTGGAACTGCAATAGGCAGGCCCATTATCGGTTTTTAACTTCTCAGGCACCCCCATAATAGCAAAACAAGCAGTTAAGTGACGTTTAACATGTGAGGCCTTTTCCCCCGTTTGAGCTGTTGCCCATATAAACTTTGAGAAGGTGTCCACAGTGACGTGAACATACTTAAGCCTACCAAATTCGGAAAAGTGAGTTACGTCCATTTGCCAGATCTCAAGCGCTCTCAGCCCTCGGGGGTTGACTCCCAGACCTAGGCCCAAACCGTGATGGCTACATTGCGGACAGGCGCGCACAATGCCCCGAGCATCATCATGTGATAACTTAAATTGTTTTCGTAGAGCTTTAGCATTCTGATGAAAGAAGCTGTGGCTATTCCTTGCTTGGTCAAATAAATTAGCTGGCGGCTGATGTACAACCCAGCTTACAGCGGCATCTGCTCGGGCATTGCCCTCGCCTAGTCCCTTGTCCCACAAATGGCTTCTAACGTGAATGATGCAATAAGGGTGTTCTCGTAACCCTACTATACGTTGCAGTTGTTGAAATAATTGACCCAAACGAGGATTGGTTGTATATCTAAGTATTGAGTCTTCTATCCTTTGTACTACCCCCACAACGTACAGCGAATCTGACACTATATTTAACGGTTCTTGGTCCCAGTTGGCAAGGGCCCAACAAACTGCACTTAATTCCAAAGTTTGCAGGCTGTCTGATGCCGTGCCTTCAATCAAATGTTCTTTCCACTTTCCGTTCTGTTCCCATACACACACTGCTTTTCTAACCTTCTTTCCTGCGTCAGTATACACAGTTCGCCCGTGCACTGGACTCTCAGAGTACTTTGCTTTTTCCATCCACCCATTCTGTTTTATGATTTGCCACAGAGGCCCTTTAGGCTGCCCGTTATGTATTGCCCCTGAATATCCCAAAAATGCCTCTTGTATGGCTGTCGAGTGACGTACCTGCCATTCAAGCTCTTCCGCGCGCACTGGAATACTAATATCTAAAGGCTCTTGACCTGAAATTTCTATGATACGACTTCGTCCTTTCTTGACTAATTCTGCTATGGCTTCAGATCGCATTAAAATGCTGCACTTTGGTTGAGTCGGCAAAAAAACCCATTCTAAAATCCTAATGTCCCTGGTGAATGTAATACTCCCTCTAATTGCTGTAAAAGTACCTATACCCTCCCCCTTTTTGTTTTGCCACTGGCATACGAGCGCGAAAGGGTGATTGGCCGAATTGATCACTAACAGCGATATGGGCAAGGACAACAATCGGCGCTCGCCCCAAGCCTTTGAAAATTTCAATGCGATTTGATCTAGGGCAGCTCTTTGATCCGGGGAGCAAACGCGGTGTTCTTCTGCATTAGTACCCTTTAACCATGGCAACAGGGGGGCAATATCATCGTTGGTAATACCAACGATCGATCTTACCCACTGAAGTTCACCCAGTAATTTTTGTGCATCTTTTAGCGTTTTGATGTTTGTCTGAATCGTTACTTTTTGAGGGCGAATCTGTCCTTTTGTTATTATCCAACCTAAATACCTCCAGGGGGCACTTCGCTGAATTTTTTCCGGTGCTAATATTAATCCATATTGCTTTAGCATCACTTGGATAAGTTGCAATTCCTGGTCGGATACTGGTTGCTGTCGAGCGATCAATATATCATCCATGTAGTGATAAATAAGTGCGTCTGTCATCTTTTCACGTATAGGCTGTAGAGCTTGGGAAACATACAATTGACACAAGGTGGGTGAATTTTTCATTCCTTGTGGTAGGACTAGCCACTCAAATCGTTTGGCTGGTGCCTCTCTATTGATAGATGGTAGAGAAAAGGCAAAACGCTGAGTATCCTTCTCGTGCAAGGGAATGGTGAAGAAACAGTCTTTTAAATCAATTACTAACAATGGCCAATTTTCAGGTATCATAGATGGTGTAGGCAGACCAGGCTGGAGGGCCCCCATTGCTTGCATCTGATTGTTGACTTGACGGAGATCATGTAGTAACCGCCATTTCCCGGATTTTTTCGGGATGACAAAGATAGGTGTATTCCAAGGGCTAACTGATGGTTTCAAGTGACCAGCCTTTAATTGTTCCTCCACTAAATTTTCTGCAATCTGCAGCCGTTCTTGGGTCATCGGCCACTGATCCACCCAGACAGGTGTATCTGTTAACCATGTCAGTGGTGGAGTATTTGGCTGCTTTTCAGTGGCCGTCACTAAAAATTTTCCTTTTCAGTAGTTAATACAATCCCCATTTGCAACATGATATCTCGGCCCACCAGTCCATCAAGTTCCAGAGGAAGATACATAACATATGGGCGTAAGGTCAGCGGTTTACCTTCCTCTAATTGAAGCGTTATAGGCAGGACACTAAGCTTTGGCATTTTTGCCCCGCCGACTCCCAGCACCTGACTAGTTGGAGCTTGTAGGGGCCAAACTTTTGGCCACTTACTCTCGTTTATAATGGTTATATCTGCTCCTGTGTCTAAAATGGGGTGTAGAACAATAGTTTGATTTTTACAGGTTAGGGACACGGCTATTTTCGGTCTTTCAAAGAGCTTTTGGGTAAACAAAACTGCAGGTCCTGTGGATCCAAAACCTTTATCACCACGCACCGTCAAATTTTTTGAGTCATTCAAAGAAAGGTTATTTAATGGTACAATTTGCGCAATGCGACTCCCTGCTGGAATAAAAGCTGGAGGGTGTAACGTGTAGACCATAGCTTGGATGACTCCTGTATAGTCTGCGTCGATAATACCCGGTAACACAATGACTCCTGACCTACTGGTAGATGAACGTCCTAACAATAACCCCCCAATAGACAGCTGATCACTACATAGTGGTCCTTTGGCGTTTGTAGGGATAAGAACCACACTAGTGTCCTTTAATAATGTATCTACTGTTGTTTCCACATCCACTCCGAGGCTTCCTGCAGTGGAGGGCTTGTTTCGGACCAGGAGGCCCTCGGAGGGTTCGGAGCTGGCATTTGTGTCTTCGCGCGCTGCTCTGTCGCGCTCGTCTTGAAGTTTCCCATTCTCTTACAAATTATGGTGGCATGTGTATCTTGATTGCAATTATGACACCAAACAGTTTTTTGACAGTGTCGCCTGAAATGCCCTGGCTCACCACAGCGAAAACATGGCAGAAGTGATTTTTTAGTTTGTCCTTTTTGTCTGGCGTTGTGTTGAGCATCCCTCCCTTGTAGGGCAGCTGCAATTACCTTGGTGTGATTCATCATGGCACCTTCAAATGCAGCGGCAACTGTAGCTGCTTGAGTTTGCTGTTCAACTCTAGCCGCTCTTATTAACATTTCGTCAACGGCGCTTCCTTGTGGCAGTCCAGCAAGGATTGTTTTAACTCGAGGGGTAGCATTCTCGAATGCCAGGGTACGGAACAAATAGTCCTGCATTTGTGGTGGCAGCTCGCTGTTGTCTTTGATGGCTACTGATAGCCTGTCCACGAATTGATTATAAGGTTCCGTTGCTCCCTGTCGCACGTCGATAAACGTTGGCAATCTCTTTCCTTCCGGAATTTGAAGCATGGCTTGATGAGCAGTAGAGGCGCCTATTTGATGTATGGCCGTAGGAAAGGTTAGCTGTACCTGAGTGGAGGCGTAAGGGCCTTGTCCGGTAATCATATCAACTGTAATTCCATACAAGGGATCATTGTGATCGTGATGCTTGTTAACTTCTGTCAGGGCTAAAGTTTTCCAAGTTCTTTCCCAGAGCAGGTATTGTGAAGGTGTTAATAACAATGATGCCAGGTTTTGGCAGTCTGCAGCACACATAACGTCACAAGTAAAAATGTATTTAATGATGTTTCTGGCTGCTTCTGATCGAATACCGTGCTGTATGACTGTCTGCTTTGCTTGCTGTAATATTTTCCAATCATGAGGCTCCCAAGAGGCTCCTCCGTCTGCGGTGACTACTGGACAGGCAATAGCCTCTGCAGCTTGCCAATCTCCTTCAATCAACGCGTCTCGAACAACACCAGACCATCGTCTACGCATAGGATTGACACCAGAGGGGGTTGACTGTTGGCATAGAGGCAGCAGCTTTTTTGGCGGGGATATTTCATTACTCGGAGAGACTGGTAAAGGAGGGGCAACAGATACCGGTGGATTCCACCACGAAGTGGAGGGGGGAGGCCGATGAGCTGTCTCCTCCGTCTGTCTATTTACAGAAAGGTCCTCCAATCTTACCAATACCTCTTGTAATATTTGCTCAACGCCGTTGTTACAACTAGAGTCACTGTTTTGTTGTGAAGGTTTATAGTCTGTTTTACAGTCCGCTTTGCAATCGGAGTTGTTCTCAGAGTCAGAATTTTCGTCAGAGGAGGGCGATAAAGGGTAAGGCTTTGGGCGGCGAAAAGCTCCTCCTTGGCCCGACGACAGCGATGACGCGGCTGTACAGTCACCACCCCCTGAGTTCCCTTTGGCTTGCACTTCCGGTTTGAGCTCAGTTGACGCTGGAGGGGCGGCGGGTTCTGAGCGACAGGAGGCTCCTCCTTGGCCCGACGACAGCGATGACGCGGCTGTACAGTCACCACCCCCCGAGTTCCCTTGTGCTGGCACTTCCGGTTTGAGCTCAGTTGGGGCTGGAGGGGCGGTGGTCACTTCCTCTGCCTTCCCTGAGCAGGCTGGGGGCCCCATGGGCTCTTTAGACTCAGTCTTTTGTTCTAGCGCTGTTTCTCCCAGCCCCTCGACTTGTTTGCGCACCTCAGCGATAGTAGAGCAGGTGGGAGCTCGCATGCCTTTCATTGGGCGTAAATGTCCGACCCCAAAGAACTGCGCAATACGGGAGGGCGGGGGCGGCGGTTCGTGCGGCTCGCCAGAGGTGTTATCCGGCTGCAGGGCTTCTATGGCCGCAGCAGCAACTTTTCGCTCAGCTTTCATCTCCCGCAAGGTGTTAATTACGACACGCCACGTTCGTCCCACTTCCTTTGCTGTTTTTCCCTCTTTTCCTCCCGCTAAGGTGGTTTCCCAGAGATGTTCCCCCACTTCACGCCATTCATCAACATTAAAGAGTAGCGGAGAGGTTTTACAATGTCCATTTGCTTTCGCCCACTTAATGAGGCTTTCTATCTCCTTAGGGTTAACCGTTTCTCCTCTCTTAGAGAGTATACTGGTTAACAGCTTGATTGCCGCCTCCGTTTCCATCGCGGTCTTACCTTGCAGGGGTTCGCTCGGCCGCTGCGAAACTTTCCAGGCTCCGGCGATTCTCTTCGTCCCGTGCCCTTCCCTGCTGCACGTCCACAGGCTCCCAATACCGTATTCACGATGCTATGGAGACTTCCGCATTTAAGCGAGTTTATCCGCATTTAAGCAATCTTTCCGCATTTAAGCGACTTTTTCCGCATTTAAGCGATTTCAGGGTCCCTGCTCATGCGCCACTTGTTGCAGTGCCCTACTGTGGACGGCCCAGAGTCATGACCATACACCAATATGGTTAGAAAATCATGCTCCGTTTATTACAAACAACACACAGGTTATATAGCGGAATGTGGCGTGACACGACTACATACTACAATTGGCTTGCTTAGCATAAACACACTCTCGTGGGCTATAGTGATAGGGCAGCGCTAGCAGAACACAGGTAATAAGCTCATCCCTTCAGTCTCCTCATTGCGGTCATCGGAGAGGCATCCAGGAGGCGTGCATCTTGGCAGGCTATCAGTCTACGTTTCCTTTTAAGGCCATTGAGTTAACTTGAAGGACAAAAGTAATCTAGTTGGTAACCTTGTGCTCTGGGGCCCAAGCAGGGATTGTCCATACCCGAGAGAATGTTATGACCAGTCTCGGAGAGGAACTCCTCCACACAGAAAAGATAACCAACTTCAAAATCAAGATGCAGTTACCCCATGTTTTTTTCGACATGTTTTTCTCCTTAAACTTTTGTTAAGGAAATGTTTATAGGAAAGATTGCATATTTTATTATTGACATTTGTTAATACAGGTGTTCAAATATATGTTTTCTGAAAAAGCTTGCATTGTTGACTTCTAGAAGAAACTGTTGTGACTCAAACAGCAGACCACAAGAATAAATCCATTTTTAAAAAAGGTTGGGAATATACTGAGTTGCCGTTTCTATTATTTGTGTAATAATTAATTCAGATGCATTTAACCATGAAATGAAGAAATTCAGAGCTAAACAATCTGTGAGTCTGACTTTATTCTTAAGGCATTGCACACAGTACACACTACTCGATGAACAGACAGCCCATGCTTTACATTTGCTTAATGCACTACACAGTTTTGCTCACCTTGGCACTTTCCACTTTTATTTCCTTTTTATGTGGCACAACAAGCAACAATTTATGAAAATTAAGTTAGATTATAGTTGGTAGTGTTCTGGATACCAAGAACTGTAATCTAAAATGGAATTTTCAAGCAACAGTTCTACTACAAAGAAGTTTAAATAAAAAAGGACAAATCAATATATGTAAGTGCTTCAGATTCACCTAGAATAGGTAAGATACTTTTTAGTGCTTCCTCTTACATATTCAAAGTAGTAGTGATAACTGCTTGAAGGAGGAGGGAAAGGAGAAAAAACAAACAAACAAAACCCCCAAAAACCCACAACCCTACCACTGCTACAATAAGGTGGGCTTCTGTTTTCATTTTGTGTAGATATTTATAAATTGATTAGCTACTCTACATTGAATTTAAATAAGTAATCTTGAAAAATTTAACTTTTAAAAATAATTAATTTTGAAATATTAGACCTGCTGTAGCACAGATTGTGCCTCATGCATTTGTTCTTGAAGACCAATTCATTGTTTAAACTGTACTTATAATTGATGTCAAATTCATATTTTCACTTTTTGTTTAATATTTTTGTATAGTGTCCAGTGGAATAAAGTTTATATATGGAACATACAGCTTCTTTTTCCAGTTTTATGTTGTTGTGTGTAAATTCCAAGTAATTCCCAAAATCTTATTAACGCCCTGTACTATTTCTGCAATGAAATGTGTACCTCTATCATAAGAAATTCCAATGGGTACTCCAAATCTTGGTATAATTTCTTGCAATAGCCATTTAATGACTTCCTTTGTTTGATTGGTTCAACAGGGAAAAGCTTCCGTCCATCCTGTAAAAGTGTCAGCCCCTACCAGAATGTATCAATACCCACGTTTCTGGGGTAGTTCTGAAAAATCTACTTGCCAGTAATCTCCTGGTTCCATTCCTGATTTCAATATTCCCATCTGAACATTTCTGTTTATAACTGGATTGTTTGTTTTAAACAGATCTCACATTTTGCAGTTGTCATTTTAGCTATTTCTAGCATTTTCACCGAGACTAAATGTCTCCTTAGGAAAACTACCAATGCTTCTGCTCTCCAATGACATTCCTTATGTTTTGTCTGTATTATTTCCAGTCGCAGCCGTCTCGGGGACGGAGAGAAGAACGACACAGAATTCAGGTGCAGGAGAAAGAGCCAACGCCAACAGCAGGAGCAGCAGCAGCAGTATCAGCAGCGGCAGCAGCAGCATCAGCAGCATCAGCCGTTTATTAATTACAAATCCGTATATATATATAATATGGTTCACAAGGATGGCCAAGGCAATTGGTCGCTTGACCATCCACCTCCCAGAGTGATTGGCTAAATGCTACAACACCCATTTCAAAACAACTTTCCCAGTGTGCCATAAACAAGACTGCATAACAAGCTACAGGTGCAAGATAAAGTCTTAGTTTACAAAAACCTCAAACTGTTTCTCAGCTAGCCTGCATGGGAAAAAGAACTTTCACAGGACGCTGCAGTAGCTGGAAAATTTCTGCTTCTAGCCTTTTTGTATCCACAATTCCCCCTTTTTGTTTAAGACTAATTTAAAGTAGGCAGAGAGATTCTCCAGCAATGCCATAAGAGATACGCATATAGCAAACCCAGTTATACATCCAGTCATTAATTCTAAAGAGCCTTAAGGGCTCTACATTCTGACTCCATAACATAAGAAACTTTAAGTTCAGTCTCTGCTTGTAGAAGGACAGGGCTGATGGTCGATGTCTTGGTCGTCATCAGGAGGATCATCAATCGAATGATCTGCATTCTGGCTGTCATTTGAAGGTTGCCTTGGAGGTTGCCTGTTCTGCTTCTGGTGCCGCAGGTCAGGGCGAACGCATCCTGCAGGTAGCCATCGTACCCCAGTATCTGTGGAAACACAAGCATACCCACGACCCCAAGCAATAAGCTCACACGGGCCTTCCCACTTCTTAGTGAGTAGGTCCCGTACCCAGACTTTCGCTTGAGGCAGGTGCGTCTCGCCTGAAGATTGCAACGAAAGAAAATGATTCAGAATAACAGGATTATTTGAATTTGGTGGCACTGTAAGATGATTAATTGTATATAATGCTTTTTCTAGGCGACTCTGTGGGGTTTCTCCATGCATTCCCCCTTTTTGTTTATTTAAAACACGCTTCAAAGTGCCATGAGCCCGTTCAACAATGGCTTGGCCAGTAGGAGAATGCGGAATACCCAAAGTATGATTTACACCCCATAGTTGTAAAAACTGCCGTGTCTTCTGTGAGACATAGGCCAGGCCATTATCGGTTTTCACAGAAAAAGGCACGCCCAAGACCGCGAAGGCGAGTTTCCAATGGGCAATGACATCGCGACCTTTCTCCCCAGTATGAGCAGACGCCCACATAGCTGAGGAGAAAGTGTCAATAGACACGTGCACATACTTAAACCTGCCAAATTCAGGAACATGCGTTACATCCGTCTGCCAAAGCTGCAGGGCCTTTAGGCCCCTGGGGTTTACCCCCGATGGCAGAGGTGCCGCAAGTCCGTGGCAGTCAGCGCAAGCGCTGACAATGTCCCGAGCCTCAGTGGGCGTTAAGTGGAACTGTTTCTGCAGGGTATGCGCACTTTGATGGAAGAAATTATGCGATGCCTTGGCTTGTGCAATTTTGTCAGGCTGAGGCGCTACCCACGCAGGGTTAGCTAGCATGTCAGCCCTGGCATTGCCTTCTGTTATAAAACCTGGCAAGTTGGTGTGACTTCGAATATGCAAAATGTAATACAGATGAACTCGAGCTTGAATTGCACACCACAAAGTTTTCAATAGTGAAAACAGAGACGCATTATTCACTTCCTTCAAAAGTGAACAATCTAAGCGTTGGGTTATGTCTGCTACTTAAACAGAATCAGTGACCAAATTCAAAGGTACCTGAGAGAACCGCTGAAAAGCCATGGCAACGGCCCTCAGTTCAACCAACTGGGCTGAGCCTGACTCGTGGCCTTCCAGCACCTGCCACTCAGATTCCTCCTTCCAGGTAACAATAGCTTTCCCGGTTTTCCCGGACCCGTCGGTGAAGACGGTGGGTCCTTGCACTGGCACCCGACTATTTTTTGGCTGCAAGGTAAAGCTTGTCGATTTTGCCAATTGCAGTAATTTATGGCTGGGCAGATGATAAGCAATCTGTCCCGAAAAGTTTTGCAGCGCACTTTGCAGAGGAGCACTGTTAGTAAGGCTCCACTCAAAGTGTTCCTGCTGTACTGGAAGAACAATTGTTGCAGGATCCGCTGCCATTAATTGCAAACACCGTTGGCGTCATTTGATTATCAGACAAGCGATCAATTCAAACAATGTGGATGCTGTCTTTTTTGGCTGATGTGGCAAAAAGACCCATTCCAGAATATGCAAAGGGTCGGGCCACTGTTTATTCCACTGGCTAATGATACCTGTAGGATGAAAATCTGGAGTGGTAATGAAAACAGTGATATCAATGGAGGGATCCACTCGAAAAACCTGACGAGCAGAAACAGCCTGTTGAACCTCCTCCAGCGCTCGTCGCGCTTCAGGAGTCAATTTCCGAGCTGAATTCAACTCGGGATCCCCCTTTAAAATATTAAAAAGTGGGGAAAGTTGTGCTGTGGTTAGCCCTAGATAGGGACGTAACCAATTGATGATACCCAGCAATTTCTGAGCATCATTCAGGGTTTTAATAGAACTCGAGAATTGCACCTCTTGGTGTTGTATAGTTTGGTCCAGAATTTTGACTCCTAAATATTTCCAAGGAGGATGCTTTTGAACTTTCTCCGGAGCCACCTGCAATCCATAAGAATGCAGAGCAGCGAGTAGCCGAGGCTGTATCCTCAGCAGCTCATCCTGGGTGGATGCTGCCACCAGGATATCATCCATGTAATGGTAGCAGTATGCCTCAGGAAACTGCTCGCGGACTCCGGACAAAGCTTGAGCGACATACCATTGGCAGATAGTCGGGCTGTTCTTCATGCCCTGAGGTAGAACCTTCCATTGATACCTCTTCGCAGGTTCGGCATTGTTAACTGCAGGCACAGTAAAAGCAAATTTTGGCTTGTCAAGTTAGCATCAATAACTCCTGGGTGTACAAAGATCCCTTGAGAGGTGACACTAGATCTTCCCACCAGCAATGCACTCAGTCCCTGTCCTAGGGGCCCGAATGCATTCAAGGGAACCTTATAAACATGACAGGATTCTAAGATGACTGTTGCTGCGGTGTGCACATCCACTCCGATTGATCCCTGGGTGCTGGCTCTAAGCTGGCTGAGTAGGCCTGTGTCGGTGCCATGCCCTGGGGAAGTATTTGTGTCTGAGCGCACATCCCCTTTGTGCTCCTGGTCGAGTTTCCCGAGCGTGTCAAGGGTCGACCATTGGCATGATACATAGATTGACAGTATTTTGCAAAATGACCTGGCCTATCGCATCTCTCGCAGTGAGCAGCTTCCCTGTTCTCCTTCTTCTTCTTTGTCTAATCTGTTTCTGCTTGCTCTCAACCTTAGGTTGCCTTTTTAGCCCACGATCAGAATTGAATTGAATAGGCCGCAGAACTGCAGCCAGAGCAGACTTAGGATTCTCAGATCCCACTTTGGAACAGGCTTCAACTATGTCTGTTAGTGTGGGTTCCCCTGGCAAAGCATCTATGATCTTTCTACACTCATCATTGGCATTATCTCTTGCTAGTTGTCTGCACAACAGCTGCCGCAAGGTCTCATCTTCGACCTGCTTCTCGAGGGCGGCTGCAATCTTTTCTACGAAAGATAAAAAATGCTCTTTCTGCCCCTGAGTTATTTTCACATATCGTGTTTTAGGAGCAGCCATGTCCATGCCTTTTAATAGGGCTCCCATACCAATCTTCTGAGCCTGCTCAAGGACCTGAGGATGCCAGGTGGCTTGAAGATCAGGATCAGAAAAGGCATTAGCTCCCATAAGAGCATCTGCTGGAACTCCATGTCTAGGATCAGCTGGAGGCAGTTGCATATTCCCAGCTGCAGCTTTCTCAGCCATCCTTCTCCAATTGGCCTCAAAAACTGAATATTGTACAGGTTGAAATAATACCTGACCTAAATGCTTAATGTCAGATGGAGAGAGCAGGTCAGCATTCAGCACTCTAATAATCTGCATGACTTCAGGAGACCCTAGCCCATATTGTGCCACTTTGGATTGCAAATCTTGGACCACTTTCCAAGCGATAACTTCATGTGTGTCAGACTGACCTGAGTTAGGAAGAGCTTTCTGTACAGGAAAGGCTTGGATGATACTCTCTGTGGGTTCACTACCACCTTGATCTACCTGCACAGCACTTTGAGGCACTATAATAACTCGCTCAGGTCCCTTTTCATCTTTAGGCATCCCGACTTTCTCTATTAAATCCCAGTCCCCAACCTCCAGAGCCCGCCTCTTGACCGATTCCCAAAACCGCTTTGAATTTTTTGGACGCACAGTCACACTACATTCGGGAAGCGTCCATGGACGGTCGTAGGTCAGCTGTGTCACTGGTTGCCGGTGTCTGACCACCGCCACAGTTTCCCGCAGTGTAGTAAGCGAGTCCGCAGTAACACTGTTTGCATCGTCGGGCCGCACGGATGAGGAAGGCTGGCAGGGCACAGGTGCCGGGCCAGCGGGCGGTGTAGCGGCGGAGGCTGTAGACGGTTGCGAAGCTACGCACGGCAATGCAGCTTGGGGGGCTGCGGCTTGCGGCGGCATCACTGTCCGTGCAGGCGCCGCCGCCGGGGCTGCCGGCGCCGCACTCGGCGCCACTTCCGGGGCCGCCGTCGCGGTCGGGGGGGGCTGCCGGCGCCGCGCTCGCGGCCGCCGTCGGGGGGGGTGCCGGCGCCGCACTCGGCGCCTGTCGCACCGCCTCCGTCAGCACCACTAGTTGCTGTAGTATTTCCCGCAAAAGCGTCGTAGGCTGGTGTGCCGAGAGATCCGCCACCGGCGTCTGCGCCGTTTGCGCTGGGAAATGCCAGGATGCTGGCGCGGGACACAAAGGCGCCGGAGCCGATGCCGCCGTGATACCTCCTGCCCCTCCCGGTTGCGGTAGAACCCCGGCTGCCGTGCCTGACTGCGGCAATGGCAGAGCCGTAGGAAGGACAGATCCCGCTGCAGGCACTGAAGCAGCCGGCTGTACGGGCGGCCGTAGCGCGGAGGAGGAGGGGGGGCCGCTGGGGCGGAGGGTGGGGGACGCTCCAACGCTTTGCTTTGACCGGTTAGTTTTGCTAACTGTTCCACTGGGGAGGGGTACTCAGGCGGAACATAATCCCGCGGGGAGGGGTAGGACCTCCGCGCAGTCCCCGCGAGTCTCTCAGTGCCCGAGGGCAGCGGAGACGCGGCAGGTACGCTGCCTGTGCTGTCCGGGGTCAGTGATCCCTCAAATAACTCATCGTCCCCTTCAGAGCCTTCACCCGCAGATTCGTCAGAGCCCAGTAATTCTTTTCCTTCTCTTCCTGCTGTCCACTTCCGCATTATACCATATAGGGACCACCACGTACATAGCAGGTCAAGTACGCTCTTATCTCCAAGCATGATCTCATGAAATAACTTATCCCCTAACAGTTCCCAAGCTTCTGGGTTAAGGGCAGTGTCTGGATCAGCTACAAACTCATGTTCTGCTGCCCAATTTAGCAATTCACAGAGAGCTTCATCACTTATGTCAGCTCCTGCGATCGTTATCACATTTTTGAAGGTAGAAAATATCGTGCTTTCTTTCACGGAGCTTTGCCCCATCTTCTCAGTCTAGAGTTTTGTCCCCGGAGCCTCGGGGGAAGCACGTACCTTCTAAATTCAGTTGCGGTTGTATCACGTCGGGGTCACCAAATGTCGCAGCCGTCTCGGGGACGGAGAGAAGAACGACACAGAATTCAGGTGCAGGAGAAAGAGCCAACGCCAACAGCAGGAGCAGCAGCAGCAGTAGCAGCAGCGGCAGCAGCAGCATCAGCCGTTTATTAATTACAAATTCGTATATATATATAACATGGTTCACAAGGATGGCCAAGGCAATTGGTCGCTTGACCATCCACCTCCCAGAGTGATTGGCTAAATGCTACAACACCCATTTCAAAACAACTTTCCCAGTGTGCCATAAACAAGACTGCATAACAAGCTACAGGTGCAAGATAAAGTCTTAGTTTACAAAAACCTCAAACTGTTTCTCAGCTAGCCTGCATGGGAAAAAGAACTTTCACAGGACGCTGCAGTAGCTGGAAAATTTCTGCTTCTAGCCTTTTTGTATCCACAATTTCCCTCATTAAAAGTGGTGGGATTACTGTTTTACCTGTTACTGTCACCCACCATCCTGCCAGATTTTTCTTTGCATTTAGTAACTTTTCTAATTTTTCATCTTCTTCTGAGTATTTAGGTTTAACTCTTGGTAGAGTAATGGTTTTAGTAGGGGTTAATGCCATTTGTAAAGCATTTCTTTTTTGCAATTTCCCTTGCAGTTCTATCTGCCAAATTATTTCCTATAATTGTTTTGGTATTTCCTGACTGGTGCTTTACAGTGCATGATTGCCGCCTTAGTCGGTTTCTGGACTGCTTGTATTAATTTTAAAATTTTTTCCTTATATTTGATGTTTGTTCCCTGAGAGAATAGTAATCCTCTTTCTTACCAAAGGATTCCATGGACATGTACTACACCAAAGGCATATTTTGAATCAGTCCAAATATTTACTTTCTTCTCCTTGCTTAGTTCTAAGGCTCTGGTCAAGGCTGTCAGCTCTGCCTTTTGAGCTGAAGTTGTGCAAGGTAAAGAATTTGTTTCTATAACAGAATTTTCAGTTGTCACCGCTTATCCTGCGTAGCGAATTCCATTTTCCATGAAGCTGCTGCCATCTGTGTACAGCTCCCAATCAGGATTTTCCAGCGGTGTGTCCTTAAGTCCTCTCGACTGGAATACACGTGTTCGATAGTCGCCAGTCATGTTCTATTTGTCCTTCTTCCTGTGTAGAACTTAAAAAGACTGCAGGGTTAATCAGGTTAGTTGTTTTCAAAATTACATCATCCTGCTCTGTCAGGACTACTTGGTCTTTCATCATTCTACTAGCGGATAGCCAATGGCCCCCCTTTTGTTCTAACACAGTGATTACCATATGTGGCACATATACCACTATTCTTCCCACAGTCAGTTTCTGAGCCTCTGGTATGAGCATCACTGTCACAGCAACTGCTCGGAGGCAAGTAGGCCACTCTCTACTTACAGTGTCCAGTTGTTTGGAGAAATATCCAACCAGTCTTTTCCAGCTCCCCATCTTCTGGGTCAACACTCTGAGGGCAAAATGTTGCCTTTCATGAACAAACAAGTGGAAATCTTTGGTTAGGTCTGAGAGTCCCAGTGCTGGTGCTGTCATCAAGGCCCGTTTTAAATCCTGAAAGGCCCTTTGTTGTTCCAGGCCTCATATAAATGGTATCACCTTCTGGGCCTCATACAACAGTTTAGCTGTCAGACCGTAATTCCTGATCCAGAGTCGGCACCACCCAGCCATTCCCAAGAAGGCTCTCAGTTCATGAATGTTTCTTGGCTCAGAGATGCCACAGATTGCTTCTTGTCACGTTAAGACACAATGTCATGTTGATAGAGGACAGAACGGGGGCTACCTTGAGCCTTTCTCAATTCGACCAGTCTGCCCCTTTTCCAAGCAGGGCACAGACAGCAGCACCGTCACAAATCCCTTATTAACGGGGGCTACCTCGAGGCTTTATCAATTTGACCAGTCTGTCCCTTTCCCAAGGAAGCACAGGCAGTGGCACCAGCACAAATCCCTTATATCCTCTGTGTCAATTATTGAAGTTTCTGGAAACTTAATTTATATATGACAAGTTTTATTACATATACTCGTGACAGGATACAGATTCGAAGATAGCCAGTGATAGGGACTGACTGCGAAAACAGATTTGATGTCGAATAATATAAAACTAGAACTGATCAGTGATAATACTAAATAGCTGCATTAGTAACTAAGCTAATAACCCTAACCCTAACCCTAGTAACTAACCCTAATAACCCTAACTAATAGCTGCTGTTAGTAACTAAGCGCACATAACATGGAGCTCCTACCCAATAGGCGTCCCTATGGGGGGGAGAAAAGAGGTCCAGCCCGTTGACTGATCCCGGATGTTTTGATGGGGGGCTTCTCCCTAACATCCCCTTTGTCTTTCGCCATTTTATACTATTTCTTTACTTTCAGGTGGAGCTCGAGTGACTCTAGTCATACATACCTTTGTTAGGATTGGTGTAAATTTTTCTCGCTTTGATTTAAAGGTATAGACAAGAAGAAATTCAGGGCGCCTGCTCAGTGAGGAGTGGTTGCAGCCCAGAGGCGGGTAGCTTTTGAGGTGGAGGTGTGTTTTGGTATTATAATGACATTATAATGAGCAAAGTTCAACTACAGGACACGATTTCCTGAGGCAACAGTTGCGATCCGTCTTCCTTGATGGCAATTAGACAGTTATCTTCACCAGATGTTCTTTGCCCCTGATAACAGGGATGAGCCATGGTACCTCCGTACCACTCTAATCCCCACTTCAAGGACATTGCTCATTTCATCTGACCAGCAGGCCGTGTCTGTCCTGGGAGCAGCAACTGTGTCTCACTTCAAAGCTGTTCTAATATTGCAGCCTTTGAGCTGAACTTTGCAAAGCCGTATTTCTCCATTTTCCCCAATTTCGGTTATTTTCCCACACTTCCTTACGGTCTGTTCCCAACTGTCGTTGTCCTTTGGAGATTTCAAAGCCCAGATATATCAGTCTGGTTCGCTGTCTGAGCTTTACTTTTAGACACTTTATACCCATTTAATCCAAGAAAATTTAAAATGTCTGTTGTTACCTTTATACAGATTGATCTTTCTTCAGTAGCAATTAGGATGTCGTCCATATATTGCAGAAGCAGATGTCCAGGTTTAGGGTCTGTGTCATTTTGTTTCCATTTTTCAAGTTCCTTCACCAATTGGTTCCCTAAAATTGTTAGACTGTTCTTGAATCCTTGTGGTAGTCTTGTCCAGGTTAATTGCATTTTTCGTCTAGTCTGTGGATTTTCCCACTCAAAAGCAAACAGTTTCCGACTTTCCTTTTCCAAGGGTATACAAAAGAAAGCATCTTTTAAATCAAGCACTGTAAACCACTGATGATTTTCTCTCAATGCTGTTAAAAGTGTGTACGGGTTTGCAACTACAGGATGTATGTCTTTATCTGATTTATGGCCCTTAAGTCCTGAACCAATCTATATTCTCCTGAGGGTTTCCTTACTGGTAAAATTGGAGTATTATATTCTGATTCACATTCTTCAAGAACCTCTATTATGGTTTGAAGTGGGGGGGGAGGTTCGGGTGGCAGAAGCTGCCCATCAGACCGGACTCCCATCCCCCTCGGGGCTAAAGCCAATCGGCACCTCTGCGAATTGCCCTATTTACGTCAGACAAAGGAACCGGAAAGGTGTGCCTTTGCCCAGGAGCAAGGAGAAGGGAGGGGGGCACGGCCCCCGCTCCCGGCCCGGCCGGCGGCCTGGGCCGGGCCGGGCCGGGCCTGTGCCCGTGCCCGCTCCGTGCCGATGCCCGCCCCGTCGAGGATGGCGGCGGCGGAGGCGCTTGGGGAACTCGGGGAGAGCCCCGCTACTGGGGCACCCACCGGGCCGAGTTCACCCAGAAAGGACTGAGATCTAAGAGAAACGGCCACACAGATAAGAGGTCAGTGAAGATGGAACGGAACAACGTGTGCTGCGGCTGAGTCCCCCTTGCCAGCAGCCCCTTTGCAAACAGTCCTCGGTGGAGCAAGCAGAGACCCGCTCGCAGCCCGTGGAGGACCCACGTCGAGAAGAGATGCCAGAGCCTGAGTACGGTACGCATCTAGAGTCCTTGGGATGACCCCCGCCGATGGGGAGGTGTTTCGTTAAAGGAGATGCCTGAGCCTGAGACTATTGTGAATCATGGGCACAGGTCAAGGCGCATTTACGCATCTAAGTCTGTACGGAGACGCATTTCAGGTCGATATGACGACCCACGCCGGAGCGCATTTCAAGTCTGTATGATGACCCACGCTAGAGCGAGTGGCTACGGCTCCTTAAAAGTCCAGGACTGGTAAAGCCCGCACTTGGGCAAATCCGATGGGGTAAGGATTTGCCCTTCAGCGGGTAGTATTCACGCTTTCGCCGTGAGTAGGGGATCCACTGGAGCAAGGGACAATGGTGTAAGGACTCGTTTTCCTTTAAGAGAAGCGGCAGTAACAACTTGGAATGAACTGACCTGCACTCCCCCATTCCCTGCCCCCCTGCGCTGCTGGGGGAAGGAGGTAGAGCCGGGAAGAAGAGGCAAAGGGGGGGAGTGGTGTTGTTTTTAAGACCTGGCCTTGTTTTCTTGTTATCCTCTTAAGTAACCGGTTTTGTTTGCTTTTCTCTTTGTAGGTAGCTGTTAATAAATAGTTTTGCATTAAGAAAAAAGCCTCTTTTGCCCGGGACCGTGGTTGGTGGGTGCTCCTCTGTTCCTGTCTCGATCCTCAGCTCTTTTATTACATTTTTCTCTCCTCTCCATTTTACTGGGGTGGGAGAGCTGCGTGGAGTTTAGTTGCCGTATCGGCCTAACCCACGACAACCTCATATTCCAAAAATTTATCAATTAATTTCTGAACTCCTTATCTGATCTCAGGTTTAATCGGATACTGTTTGATTCTTACTGGCTTTGCCTGTTCTTTCAATTCTATTTTTTTTACAGGCTGCGCTGTCTTTGATTTACCAGGTATGTCTGTGTTCCAGACCATAGGTATGACAGCCTCATCCACTTCTTGTGGTATTTGTCCTTTGATTTTTTCTTGTATCATCAATATTTTCCCTGTTTTGGATTCTGAAATTTTCAAAAGGATTTCTCCTTCTTCAAAAACTGTTTGCACATTTAATTTGGATAACAAATCTTGTCCCAACAAAGGTATTGGACATTCTGATATGTACAAAAATTCATGTGTAATTACCTTATTTTCAAATTTTAAGTCTAGGGGTTGAAGGAATGGTCTATTTTCTTGTTTCTCAGTCACTCCAATTATATTAACCATTTTATTTCCCAATTTTCCTTTACAAGTGTTCAAAATGGAATATGTTGCTCCAGTATCTACTAAAAATTTAACTTTATTATCTCCCAGCTTAATTGTAACCAGAGGCTCAGCTGGGTTCCCCTCCGGTCCCCTTCATTCATCTGAAGTCATCATTCTTGCAGCTTCTCGCTGACTTATTTTTAATTTAGGGCAATCTTTTTACCATGTCCATCTTCTTTACAATAAGCACACTGATTTATTCCTAGAGATGTATTAGGTTCCCGGTCCCCAAAGTTTCTAAAACCTCCTCTTCCTCTAGCTCGTCCTCCTTTTTTTACTGTGTTTCCTTTTAAGACAGCTATTAGTCTGTTTTCTCTAACTTTCTCTTTTCTTTTCTTTGTTCTTCTTCCTTTTCTCGATTATTATAAACTTTCCATGCCATTTCAAGCATTTTATTTAAATTTCTTGAATCTTCTCCCTCTAATTTTTGGAGTTTTTTTCTTATATCAGGAGCCGACTGCCCCATAAAAATCGCAGCCCATTATTGTTCTGCCTCTGTCTCCAATTTCAAATCAGTGTATTTTCTAGCAGTCTCTTAATTTTTCTAAGAACACAGAGGGAAATTCATTTTTAGCTTGTTTTACTTCATATAATTTAGACCAATTCAAAGCTTTTGACATTGCATGTTTTATTCATGGAATAACACCCATTTTTGGTATCGAGTTAATCTTCTCCTGTGTTCTGTTTCATTTGGGTCCCACTGGGAGTCTCCCAAAGGAAAATTCTGTTCCAAAGTCCCAGAAAGCATATTAATCATAAGTACTGCCTCTGCCTGTGCTTTTCCGGTTTTTAACACCATCTACTTTTCAGTACTGTCTAATAAGTTATCCAATAACAACTGTAAATAATTCCAATCAGGATCCTGAGTTCTAATAATTGTCTCTACCACTCTTCCTACTCTCTCTAGATCCTCTCTGTACACTTGTACAGCCTGTTTCCATGCCATCAAATCCATGATAGAAAACGTCACTTTTACATATACTGGTCCATGTTGCCCTACCCCCTGTCTCAAGGGGGCTAACAGTTGAGACTGCTGCTGTCTAGTTCTGCGAGACACAGGTGTGTGAACCACTACTTCTGGCACTTCTTCCGTTTCATCCTCCATTCTACTGCTGTCCGGTTCCACCATCCTTCTAGGTTCAACACTCCTTCCCCGTATATGTGAAGGAGGGGGATCCTGTTCCTCCAGCGGTGTATGTGTTACTGATGTGAAATATGTTCATTTGATTCGTGTCAATATGGGACAATGGATGGATGTGCAAATAAGTGGCAAGGAGTAGGGTGTGCTTATTCAAGATAAGTGATTGTCTTAGTTTAAGATCTCTGTGAAATGCAAAAACGTAAACCTGCGAAATGCCTCATGATGCTGCTAACCAGGAGCCCCAATTGTGAAATGTGTTCCCCTGATACATGGCAATATAAAACAATGTTAGGGCCACACAGTGAAATATGACCTTCTCTGTATATGTAAACCTTTAACCATTCTGTTTGTTCTTGTATAATCATAGTCCTAGAGAAAGCAGAATGGTATATATATAGTTCTCGCTTCTTGCAAAAGCCACCTAACATTTTGGGTTTTTTTTTCTCTTCTTCTTTTGCTTTACTGCCAGTTGCAAGGTGTTAGACAAGAGGGGCCTAGGGGCCTGTATGCGCTTAATCTCTAATCTCACTTAACCACTTTTAAGTTAGCTTGCTTAAGTCATGTATCTGCAAGTTGCATAACCCTTGTGTAAGATAAGCAGGAGCCAAGATGGAGAACAAGGACGGTCCTGATGACTTCGCAGAGCAGAGTCATGATGACTTCACTAGTTTTCTGGGGAGGTGAAAAAGTCATCATGAGGAAGACATACAGCCTTCATCCCTGAGACCCCTACTCACGACCACCAGGAGACACTGTGCATGCGCAACTGGGGGGGTTAGGGGTGGAGACTATGGAGATGACTTCTCCGAGCCCATTGTAATAAGACCACCTTTTTCTCAGAAATAATTGAGAATATGTATTAGTAAAAGGAATATAAACCAGAAATAAGAACTACATGGTGTGCGTCTTGGTGGAGCGGAGACTCCCGGCGCACCCAGCACTGTTTGCTTGCTTTTATTCGCCTAATAAATTGTAAACTTTAATTGGAGTTCTGTTTGGGACTCACTCATTTATCACACTGATACTTAGAATTTTGGTAAATAAAATTTAATCAATAGTTTGTAATTAATATGGTTTGTAGTTGATTTTAATAATATAGAATTATAAGAAATCTTTTAATGAAAAGTATGCTCGTACAGTAATCACATGCTGCTATGAAACTCCCTGTATAGCCCCGTACCAGGATCAAAGGGATAGGTCAGAATCATTTAGTAAGAACATGTAGTACAAAGCACAAGTTGATTTGTAAACTGATTTATGATACCTACATAGAACTAGAAGAATGTATGTAGCTATCAAGGTCTAGATTAATAAAAATGAAGAAAGCCAACCGTAACGGTTTCATAATGGTCTATGGGTACCTGCCAGAAACCATGAACTTAAGCAAAAGGTAATTCCGGCAGGGGGAGATCGCGACCACCGACTCACAGACCACCTACCTATATTACACCCCAGACTCATTTCTAGATGATTCTAACTTTTATTGCGCAGAATCGGAAATAGGAGGAGAATATGCTAATGATTTTCGGGAAATAATATGTTTATGTATGATTACCTAATGGATTTGCATATGTCAGCTCTATATAAGAAGTTTAATTTCGGTGCAAGGTGTGCATGCTAGGAGGAGATATCCTCCGTGCACCTGGCACCACAATAAAGAAGTGTCTGCTTATCTACATCCCATTGGTGTTGATAAGTTTCTTATTCCGGATTTTCGGTAACATATGGATCATCTGGCTCATAAATCCAAATCAAGTTTCTCGGCAATGCCCAGCACACAGGTGACACGGGGGTTATAGAAGCAACTCAGCTTTGTATTGCATTGAGGCAGAGACGACCCACGGGGAGCCGTGTAGATAGCTCAGCCCTGAGTTGTCTGATGAGTCGGTGCTGCATTATACAAAGAACCAAAACTTGATTTGAGCCTTGAAATCCCTCAACAAAGAATATGCCCTGAGTCTCAATTCAACCATTGTCCAGTTGCCTGAGATAAGGTATTCAGGCACAATCGATAAGGGGAAGCTCCCTGTCACACCCTTGAAGACCCTTAAAGACCCTTGAAGACCCTCAAAGATCACCCCCCCTCAGGTACAATCGATAAGGGGAAACTCCCTGTCACACCCTTAAAGACCCTCCTTAGGCATGGTACCTACACAGTCATGTACATCAGGGGATAAAAGCCCTACGATTTGGGTTGGAAATGGGCAGTTGCTTCTCCAACTACACAGCTAGTCTGTGAGGCGATTCTTTCCCCCCCTTGATCGGGACGCCGGCCAAGGTAACTTCCCTGGGATTGAGAGCCCTTACCTGAGGGGGTAAGTGATTTCTTTTTTTTTTTTTTTTTAGCATGCTTTAAGTCTAGTGCGCTTGTGTGTTCTCTCACTCTTGTGTGTGTAATAGTGTATTCTGTGCTGTAATAGTACATTCCGTGACTCTCTTGTGTGCTGTGATAGTGTATTGTAATAGCATATATTTTGGTTTTAAATTGCAATAGTGCATTCCTCCATTGTATCTATAAGAACCTGTAATAATGGCGTAGTGAATCTGCAAGTGCAGTTTGAGTAAATTGTTATCTTGGACCTTACAGTTAAACCCGTAAGTGCAGTTCAAATAAACCGTTTGCTTGGACCTTGTAGTCGTACTGAATCTGCAAGTGCAGTTCGAGTAAATTGTTATCTTGGACCTTGCAGTTAAACCTGTAAGCGCAGTCCAAATAGACCGTTTGCTTGAACCTTGTAGTCGAGTCTCTTTTTGTCACAAGCGGAGGGGCTATTTCTAATTCTAATTCTAATTCTAATTCTAATTCTAATTCTAATTCTAATTCTAATTCTAATTCTAATTCCATTTCATCCTCTTTTGGTACCATACACTTAATGCACCTTTTACCAATATCACAGGCTGAACAACAACTTTTACTTTTCTTATTTTCTGAAGTCAATGCCATCATCAAATCATCCCGACTAATTAATTTACATTCCTTTTGCCAGTCTGTTCGTTGTCTCAAATAAAAGAACAAATCCACATACGGCACATCACTCCATTTACCCTCTCTCCTACAAAACAACATTAACCATAATATGGTGACATACAGAGGCCACCAATGATTACAATATTCAATCATCTGACTTTTACGTAGGTCATCATGCAGCTCACTCCAATGTGCTAACAAACACCCCAATGGTGATGTTTTTGGTATCTTTTCATCTGATGTCAAATTCCCTGCACTTTTGCTCTTAAACAATTTTAGAAATCCTCATGCCATTTCACAACAAAATATTTAAAAGATAATTATCAAACAAAACACTTAAAAGAAATACCAAGCAGAATACCCAAAAGACAAACACCAAGCAAAATACTCTAAAAGCAAATATTAAAGAGAATATTCATAAAACAAATAGACAGAATACACAATAAACAAATACCGAACAAAATACTCAAAAACTGGTACCAGACAGGACACACAAAACAGGACAAACACCAAAACAAGTACTCCAAGGAGTTGCCAACCCAAGTACTCAAAAGAGTCACCAAACAAAGTCCGACCCAGCAATAGCTTTCGCCTTTGACTTATGGGCAGATGCCGGGGCTTCAAATGCACCCCAATGGGTACTCTCTGAGCCCCAACCCTGCGTAGCTTTCACTGCGCCTTACGGGCAGGCTATGCAACTCAATTCTGAAAGAAGTGCCTTACCCTTTTCCGAGGCACGTTGCAAGGAGCTTTATGAGTCGAGGGTCCTCCCAGAGAATTACTCGGTGCTGGCCAGAGTTCGATCAGCTCTCGATCCCTTCCAGTCTCACTTGCAAGGTCCCATCTGGGTCACCAAAACTGCTAGCAGTCAGGAAGAAAATTCATCTACACAAGGTAGATAACCAGGCACTTCTTTATTCCAGCACTGGGGGACACGGGGGATAGCTCCGTCCAAGCGTGTCCACCCCAGCATCAAAATCCATAGGTTTTTATACAATTGTTTTGTTGAATCATCGTTACATAAGCTCTTTTACATAAAATTGCATATTATTTTCACTCTTAAATTTGACCTTTAAAGTGATTGGTTTTACTAGCTATATTACCTTATCAATATTCTTATTCTATAACAATCATTGGTTAATTCTACTTAATTTTACTAATTATAATCCTTGATATTCAAATCAAGATGGGAAGGGGCAAGGGGGTTCCCAAGCAGCATAACTGGTGTCCGTGATGGTCTCCTTAACTTCTTAAAACAAAACAGAAAAATGCAGTAGCTGGGTGATGAGGTATCCATGGTTCTTTGGTTTAAAACAATACATAGAAAGATACAGTAATTTCCTAGTGAGATCTCTATAGTTACTCATTAAACTTAACGATCCTAACTTATACATTTTACTTTTCAGTTTTATACCTAACTTTTCTAATTGATTAAATCTTGATTATTTTGTCAAAGTTTTGTAACGCTGGCTAAGCAAGAACAGCTGGGTGGAGCCCCTGAGACATACTTACTCAGTCTGTAAGCTAATTATATGTTGACAAACAGGTTTTCAAGCCTCTGTTGCAGAACAGATTTTTTTTTTTTGTACTTTGAAAATGTAGCTTAGAGGAGACGTAATCAATATGCAAACTTGACTGAAGATAGCCTGTCCTGGACCCTGCTGTCATTGATTTATTTTTAACAACCCCAAGCTCTCTGCTGCCTTTGACTTCCTCCTCTGCATGCAGTTGAACAGCACCTGATTGTGCAATGTTGCAGTCAGCGGGAACTCCTTCTATTTCCATCTTTCAACTAAGCTAAATATCCTCATTCCTGTTTTATAAGAGTTAGGCAGCAAGATGCCTGGCCCAAGGTCAGCAAGTGCTTGTGTGACAGAAGCAGAAGAGTCCTGGTGTTCTCTTGGGACCCTGTTCCCTTTGTGCTGCCCTCTGAGCCCTGACCAACCTGTTCCACTTCCACACCAGTCCCTCTGTTACAGCCATGGAGCCAGGTGTGGCTTTTGCTGCAGTTTTCACTGTGCGGCTGAGTAGCCAGGCATCTGCAACCTGCTCTTCCCCACTAAGCATGAGTGTCCCACCTGCATACGGGGCTCTGGTGGCATGTCAGGGTTAGGTTTGTTTTCCTCCCATCAGCTCTCAAGCCCCCTCATGTTACTGACAGCACTTCTGAGGACTAACAGAAAATAGTGCCTGTCCAATGGGAACTGCTTTCCTACAGGGGATGTGCCACTTAATTCATAAGTACCTTCAGAACGTTCAATAAAATCCCAAAAGCTTCAGTAAAGATTTATGACTTGCCCCAAAATGATGATACATGCACATAAAAAGTAGATAAGCTCAGATTTCACATATTTATTACTCTTTTTAATGTAATCTTTAAATAATTTGGTTTCCTAACACAAGTTTTTATGCAAGTTGTGGGAGACTGAATTCCCCTGAGACTGTGGGACACAAAAGAGTTTCCCATGAGATCATGGAACACAAAAATAGAAGTGCATGAGAACTGCAAGCAACAGATAACAACAACAGATGTGCTGGACATGGAACTGAGAACAGCGACCTTGGGAAGAAGAATAGAAAGATGTTCTTACAGTAAATAAGGACTGGGACCAAATGCGGGAGTGGGGCTTGTTGCATGTATATAAGATTGCCATCTTGGCTCAATAAACGATTTCGCCTGTGCTTTCATCTGGAGCACTCAGCGGGGTCCATGCTTACTCCTCCACAAATGGGGCCCGAACAGGAACCTGATATTCAAGTCAGCTGATGGGAAAAAGACACGGTCCAGTAGAGGAGCTCAACTGAAATAGAAATGGAAAAGACTGCGCAGCAATTTCTTTGACAAAAGAATTTAAAGCTACGTCAACAGAAAGAGAGAAGTGGGAATTTCTTCAACAAAAGAAGGCTTCAACAAAAGAAGGGACGGCTACCTCAACCGGAGGAGATAAGTGATAATTTCCTCTACAGGAGGTAAAGCAGCCTGGAACAATGGGAAGCACGGCTTCAAAAGAACATAAGTCTGTATTTAATGTGTTGACAAAAGTGCTAGAGAAACAGAACGGCACTGTCAACAGTACTGACTTGATAAAACTCCTGGTACTCCTGGTTTAGGTATCGGCCCATGTACCAGAGGCAAACTCTTCAAATATATATTCATGGAGCAGATCCTCCTGGCGACTATGCTAAGGCACATAGAAAATAAGGAGGTGATTGGTGACAGCCAACATGGCTTCACGATGGGCAAATCCTGCCTGACTAATTTGGTGGCCTTCTGTGATGAGGTTACAGCATTGATGGATAGGGGAAGAGCAACTGACATCGTCTACCTGGACTTATCCAAAGCATTTGATACTGTCCCACACGACATCCTTGTCTCTAAACTGGAAAGACATGGTTTTGATGGATGGACCACTCAGTGGATAAGGAATTGGCTGTATGGTCGCACTCAAAGAGTTGTGGTCAACGATTCAATGTCTGTGGAGAAACCTTTTGGCTGCTGCAGCATCCTGTGAAAGTTCTTTCCCTATGCAGGCTAACTAAGAAACACCTGTAGCTCGTTACACTGGGAAAGTTACCTTGAAACAGGTGCTGTAGCATTCAGCCAATCACTCTGGGAGATGGATGGTCAAGTGACCAATAGCCTTGACCCATCTAGCAAACCATGTGACTCCTGACTATTTAAGGCAGGGTGTTTACTCCTAAGGGTGAGGCTTTTCCTCTTGAGCCTTGGAGGAGTGTTTCTTAGAGTAGATCCTAAAGCCTTTGCATTAGAGCATTGGTCTCCTTGGAGCCACCTGAAGTCTTCCAGCTGTGACAACTGGTGACCCCGATGTGATCCAGCTGCAACTAAGATCTGAAGGTATGTGCTTCCATACATGGGGCTCCAAGGGATGAACTCCAAATTAGAATGATGGGACAAAGCTCCACAAAAGAAAGCATGATGTTTTCCATTCTCAAACCTGCAATGACAATTGCAGGTGCTAAAATAAGTGATGAAGCTCTCTGTGAGCTGTTAAATTGGGTGGCAGAGCATGAATGCCTGACCGACCTCAACACCCCCTTTAGCTCAGAAGTGTGGAAGCAGCTAGGGGATAAGCTAATCTATGAAACAGTGTTTGGACGTAAGAACCTGACTGGTCTACTACATATTTGGGGAACTGTATATGATGTAATGCAGACGTGGACGGTAGAAAGGAAGGAAAAAGTATTGCCAGATTCTGATGAATCTGCAAGTGAAGTTTCTGAAGATGAGTTATCTGAAAGGGGACTGACCACGGGTAGTGCACCAGTTGTGCCCCTGCTGTCCTCAGATATGGAGAAAGTTGTGGGGACTGCACAGAAGCTTTATCCCTCCCTGCGAGACTACGTCCAACCCAAGTGTCCTCCTCGTGATTTTTTGATGCGAGAATACTCCTCCGGACAAGACAAAGTATCGGAGTGTCCCCCACCCTTTGCCCCAACAGCCTCCCCTTCTTCTGCATCTCAACTGGCTACTTCAGCCATTACAGCAGAATGTGTTCTTCCTACTGCTCCGCCATTGGCCCCTCAACCAGACCAGGCACCACAAGGACAGTTCCTGGGCATGGCACCCTGGTTTACCGCAACTTCATGTCCTGCGGCATCACCCATAGTGCCCAGCTATCTGCCACGGGCACAAATGGAGCAACCCCGAACAACGCATTTCATAATACACCAGGTTATGGCAGGCTTGCAAGGAATGTCGCAACAACTAACGGCATTGATGGAAATGTTGCGGCAGGTTACTGCTGCCGAATCTGTACCGGGACAACCTGGGCTGGCTGTGCCAACCGGCCCAGCAATGACCCTAGAAGTGGCGCCAAGCATGCCACTGACAACAGCAGTGGCACCTTCACAGACAGTGGTGCCGACACAAGTTTCCGCAACCCAGACTGCATCTCCGTGGACTGTTCCACAACCGGCCGCAGCCTCTGCCTTTACACAACCCATTGGCCCAGCGTCTGCATCCTGTCAGAAGCCATTGGACACACTCCTGCCTGATAATGTTTCATCACTGCAGGAAGCCGTGGCAACGGTCAGATGACAACAAACATGGCCAGCCCACAACCGTCCCTGGACGCTTCCCGAATGCAAGGTGACTGTGCGTCCAAAAAATTCAAAACGGTTCTGGGAAGAAGTCAAGAGGTGGGCTCTGGAGGCTGGCGACTGGGATCTAATAGAAAAAGTTGGGTTGCCTGAAAAGGGGTCTGAGCAGATTGTTCAGGAAAGTAATGAACGAACAGAGGATCTTATCCAAGCCTTCCCAGTACGAAAGGCGCTTCCTAACTCAGGTCAAATTGACAAACACGAAACGATCGCCTGGAAGGTAGTCCAAGACCTGCAAACCAAGGTAGCACAATACGGCTTAGACTCTCCTCAGGTCATGCAGATCATCAGGATATTAAATACTGACCTACTCTCCCCATTCGACATTAAACATCTAGGTCAAGTATTATTTCAACCAGTACAATATACGGTCTTTGAGGCCAATTGGAGAAGAATGGCTGAGAGAGCTGCAGCCGGAAACATGCAATTACCCCCAACGGACCCCAGATATCGAGCTCCAGCAGATGCTCTACTGGGAGACAATGCTTTCGCTGACCCTGATTTTCAAGCTACATGGCACCCCCAAGTTCTTGAGCAAGCCCAAAAGATCGGCGTGGGAGCTCTATTAAAGGGCATAGATATGGCTGCCCCAAAAACACAGTACGTGAAGATTTATCAGGGGCAGAAAGAACACTTTTTATCTTTCGTAGAGAAAGTTGCTGCAGCCCTCGAAAAACAGGTCGAAGATGAAAACCTGAGACAACTACTATGTAAGCAGCTGGCAAAAGACAATGCCAATGAAGAATGTAGAAAAATCATAAATTCCATGCCAGGGGAGCCTACACTAACAGAAATGATCGAAGCATGCTCTAAGCTAGAATCTGAAAGCTATAAGTCTGCTCTGGCCACAATTCTACGGCCTATTCAACCCAAAAATGCTGACCCAGAACGGAAAAGACAACCTAAGAGGGACAATAGACAAAGACAGATGAGACAAAGAAGAAACAAGGATAACAGGAGACCTGCTTGCTGCATAAGATGCGATAAGCCAGGCCATTCTGCGAGATATTGTGAATCCTTGTATCATGCCAATGGCCGACCCCTGACACATTTGGGAAACTTCCCCAGGAGCGCAATGGGGATGTGCGCGCAGACAGAAATGTTTCCCCAGGGCATGATACCAACCCAGGCTTACTCAGCCAGCTTTCAGCCAGCACAAAGGGATCAGCCGGGGTGGATGTATGCACCGCAACAGTCGTCTTAGAATCCTGTCGGGTCTATAAGGTTCCCTTGGATGCATTTGGGCCTCTAGGACATGGGCTAAGTGCATTATTGGTGGGAAGATCTAGTACCACCATTCAAGGGATCTTTGTTCACCCAGGAGTTATTGACGCTGACTTCACAGGACAAATTTGTGCGATGATTTCCACGCCCACCCCCCCGTCACAATACCGGAAAAGACTCGGATTGCTCAACTTGTACCCTTCAAATCAAGTGTCCCTAAGGCAAAACGACAGAGTCGTGAAGGTGGTGGTTTTGGTTCCACAGGACTTCCGCAAGTTTACTGGACTGCGGATATCTCCAGCCAAAAGCCACAGATGACTTGCACCTTAATATTGCCAGATGCCCAGCCATCCAGGATTCAGCTCCGAGGTTTGATTGACACAGGGGCTGATGTGACAATCGTCTCCTTCTCCGCATGGCCTCCTACATGGCCTTTAGCCCCTGTGGGGTCAGCCATTGCAGGACTGGGAGGAACCACGCAGAGTTATCGAAGCGAATGACCTGTGGTGGTAAAGAACGCAGAGGGTCAAACAGCTACAATTCGGCCCTATGTCACTACAGCTCCACTCAACCTCTGGGGGCGGGATGTCTTGGCGGCCTGGGGAGTACGTATCGGGACAAATTTTTGATGGGGGCCACTGTACTGAAGGGCGCACAGTATCCTACGTTGCCTTTGCGATGGTTAGCAAACCAACCCATCTGGCAACCCCAGTGGCCCCTACCAAAAGAAAAATTAGTCGCCCTTCATCACCTAGTTAAGGAACAATTACAACAGGGACACCTTGAACCTTCTACCAGTCCCTGGAATACGCCTGTCTTCGTAGTTAAGAAGAAATCAGGAAAATGGAGATTGCTACAAGATCTCCGAAAAAATCAATGCAGTAATGGAAAGCATGGGGGCATTGCAGCCTGGTATGCCCTCACCCACCATGATTCCAGCAGGGTGGGAAATTTTGATCATTGATTTGAAGGACTGTTTTTTCACGATCCCCTTACATCCTAATGACAAACCAAAGCTTGCCTTTACTGTACCTGCGGTTAACAACGCTGAACCTGCAAAGAGATATCAATGGAAGGTCCTACCTCAGGGCATGAAGAACAGCCCAACTATCTGTCAATGGTACGTTGCTCAAGCTTTGTCCGGAATCCGTAAGCAGTTCCCTGAAGCATACTGCTACCATTACATGGATGATATCCTGGTAGCAGCATCCACCCAGGACGAGCTGCTGAAGATACAGCCTCGGCTGCTCGCTGCTCTGCATTCTTATGGATTGCAAGTGGCTCCGGAGAAAGTTCAACAGCATCCTCCTTGGAGATATTTAGGAGTCAAAATTTTGGACCAAACTATACAACACCAAGAGGTGCAATTCTCGAGTTCTATTAAGACCTTGAATGACGCTCAGAAACTGTTGGGCGTCATCAATTGGTTACGTCCCTATCTAGGGCTAACCACGGCGCAACTTGAGCCGCTCTTTAATATTTTAAAGGGGTCCCTGAGTTGAATTCACCTTGGAAACTGACTCCTGAAGCACGACGGGCACTAGAGGAGGTCCAACAGGCCATTTCTGCTCATCAGGTTTACCGAATAGATCCCTCCATTGATATTACCGTTTTTATTACCACTCCAGATTGTCATCCAACAGGTATCATTGGCCAATGGAACAAACAGTGGTCTGACCCCTTGCATATTCTGGAATGGGTCTTTTTGCCGCACCAACCAAAAAAGACAGCATCTATGTTATTTGAATTAATTGCTTGTCTGATAATCAAATGCCGTCAGCGCTGTCTACAATTGATGGCAGCAGATCCTGCAGTAATTGTTCTGCCAGTACAGCAGGAATACTTTGAGTGGAGCCTTACTAACAGTGCTCCTCTCCAAAGTGCGCTGGAAAATTTCTCAGGACAAATTGCATACCATCTGCCTAGCCATAAAATGCTGCAATTGGCAAGATCGACAAGCTTTACCTTGCGGCCAAAAAATAGCCGAGTGCCAGTACAAGGACCCACCGTCTTCACTGATGGGTCTGGGAAAACTGGGAAAGCTATTGTTACCTGGAAGGAGCAATCTGAGTGGCAGGTGCTGGAAGGCCATGAGTCAGGCTCAGCGCAGTTGGTTGAACTAAGGGCTGTTGCCATGGCCTTTCAACGGTTCTCGCAGGTACCTTTCAATTTGGTCACCGATTCTGCTTATGTGGCAGATATAACACAATGCTTAGATTGTTCACTTCTGAAAGAAGTGAACAATGCGGATCTGTTTTCTCTGTTAAAAACCTTATGGTGTGCAATTCAAGATCGAGTTCACCCATATTACATCCTGCATATCCATAGTCATACTGATTTGCCAGGCTTTATAACGAAAGGCAATGCCAGGGCTGACATGCTAGCTAACCCCGCATGGGTAGCACCTCAGCCCGATCAAATTGCACAAGCCAAGGCATCGCATAATTTCTTCCATCAAAGTGCACATACCCTGCAGAAACAGTTCCACTTAACGCCCACTGAGGCTCGGGACATTGTCAGTGCTTGCGCTGACTGCCACAGACTTGCGGCACCTCTGCCATCGGGGGTAAACCCCAGAGGCCTGAAGGCCCTGCAGCTTTGGCAGACGGATGTAACGCATGTTCCTGAATTTGGCAGGTTTAAGTATGTGCATGTGTCTATTGACACTTTCTCCTCAGCTATGTGGGCAACTGCTCATACTGGGGAGAAAAGTCGCGATGCCATTGCCCATTGGAAACTCGCTTTTGCGGTCTTGGGCGTGCCTTTTTCTATAAAAACTGATAATGGCCCGGCCTACGTCTCACAGAAGACGTGGCAGTTTTTACAACTATGGGGTGTAAATCATACTTTGGGTTTTCCGCATTCTCCTACTGGCCAAGCCATTGTTGAACGCGCTCATGGCCCCTTGAAGCGTGTTTTAGAAAAACAAAAAGGGGGAATGCATGGAGAAACCCCACAGAGTCGCCTAGAAAAAGCGTTATACACAATTAACTATCTTACGGTGCCATCAAATTCAAATAATCCCATTATTTTGAATCACTTTCTTTCGTTGCAGTCTTCAGGTGAGACGCACCTGCCCCGAGCGAAAGTCTGGATACGGGACCTACTCACTAAGACGTGGGAAGGCCCATATGAGCTTATTGCTTGGGGTTGTGGGTATGCTTGCGTTTCCACAGATACTGGGATACGGTGGCTACCCGCAAGATGCGTCCGCCCTGACCTGCAACATCAGAAACAGAACAGGCAACATCCGAACGATGGCCAGAACGGAATCCATCAAATGACCCTTCTAATGGAAATAATGACATCGGCCATCAACCTGTTCCTTCCACGAGTAGAGACTAAATTTCAAGTCTCTGTCGGAGTCAGAATGTTAGAATTAATAACTAAATGCATGACTGGTTTGCTAGATGTATCTCCCATGGTATTGCTGGAAAATCTCCCTGCTTGATTTAAACTAATCTTAAAACAAAAAGGGGGAATTGTGGAGAAACCTTTTGGCTGCTACAGCATCCTGTGAAAGTTCTTTCCCTATGCAGGCTAACTAAAACACCTGTATCTCGTTACACTGGGAAAGTTACCTTGAAACAGGTGCTGTAGCATTCAGCCAATCACTCTGGGAGATGGATGGTCAAGTGACCAATAGCCTTGACCCATCTAGCAAACCATGTGACTCCTGACTATTTAAGGCAGGGCATTTACTCCTAAGGGTGAGGCCTTTCCTCCTGAGCCTTGGAGGAGTGTGGGTGTTTCTTAGAGTAGAGCCTAAAGCCTTTGCATTAGAGCATTGGTCTCCTTGGAGCTGCCTGAAGCCTTCCAGCTGTGACAAATGTCCACGTGGAGGCTTGTGATGAGTGGCATTCCTCAGGGGTCAGTACTGGGACCAGTGCTATTTAACATCTTTGTTGGAGACATGGACAGTGGGATCGAGTGCACCCTCAGCGAGTTTGCAGATGACACCAAGCTGTGTGGTGTTGCGGACATGCTGGAGGGAAGGGATGCCATCTAGAGGGACCTTGACAGGCTGGAGAGGTGGGCCTGTGAGAACCTCATGAAGTTCAAGAAGGCCAAGTGCAAGGTCCTGCATGTGAGTTGGGGCAATCCCAAGCCCAAGTACATGCTGGGCGGAGAATGGATTGAGAGAAGCCCTGAGGAAAAGGACTTGAGAGTGCTGCTGGATGAGAAGCTCAACATGAGCCAGCAATGTGCACTGGCAGCCCAGAAAGCAAATTGTATCCTGGGCTGTATCAAAAGAAGTGTGGCCAGCAGGTCGAGGGAAGTGATTCTGCCCCTCTACTCAGCTCTCGTGAGACCCCACCTGGAATACTGTGTTCAGCTCTGTAGTCCCCAACACAAGAAGGACATGGAGCTGCTGGAGTGAGTCCAGAGGAGGGCCATGAAGATGATCCGAGGGCTGGAACACCTCTCCTATGAAGACAGACTGAGAGAGTGAGGGTTCAGCCTGGAGAAGAGAAGGCTCCGGGGTGATCTTATTGCAGCTTTCCAGTACTTAAAAGGGGCCTACAGGAAAGCTGGAGAGGGACTTTTTACAAGGTTTTGTAGTGATAGGACAAGGGGCAATGGATTCAAACTGAAAGAGGGCAGATTTCGATTAGATATAAGGAAGAAATTTTTTACATTGAGGGTGGTGAGGCAGTGGAACAGGTTGCCCAGAGAAGTTGTGGATGCCCCATCCCTGGAAGTGTTCAAGGCCAGGTTGGATGAGACTTTGGGCAACCTGGTGTAGTGGAGGATTTCTCTGCCCATGGCAGGGGGGTTGGAACTAGATGATCTTTGAGGTCCCTTCCAACCCTAACCATTCTATGATTCTATGATATATGACAAGGACTTGGGACACTGTTGTTACCCAACAATGAAGGGGTTAAAGTCTTTGTGTAAGAGTTTCATGAAGGGTTTAGTCGGCAGTGGGTGATTTACGCATACCTAAAGAAACTAACAAGATGACCGTCCTTGAAGCTGTCAGGAGTGATTAAAAAGGAGACTCTTTATCAAGAACTGTCTGCCCTTGGAGGGAACATCCCAGAAACTGCAGAAACTTTGTTATCATGTTTTTCTGAGCTGTGATCATGCAGTGACTTGGGGGAAAAGGTAATTCCAGCAGGGGGAGATCGTGACCACTGACTCACAGACCACCTACCCTAAATACACCCCAGACCCAAAAGAAAGGGGTGGAGGAAGAGAACTGAGCATGCGAAGTAATTTACATGAAAAGCAAGAGAAAATTAAACAGTTTTTTAAGAATATGTAAATATGTTATGAATTATGTATGATTGTAGTGTATAACTATTTTTCTGTCCAGAAACCTGGTGTACACGCTAGGAGGAGAAATCCCCCGTGCACCCAGCGCTGCAATAAAGAATACCTGCTTTCTAAAACTCCAAAACAAGTCTTGGAAAGTTCAATTTCCTTTTCAGGTATGAGATTTGGTGACCCAAATGGGACCCTCTCTTTTCGGCCGCAGGACCCTCTGAGAACAGGACTCTCTTGGGTACCCCCGGGGATTTCTGCAGAGGGACTCCTTGCCTCAATCGGATCACTGCAGGAACAGACAAGGACCATCTTAGAAAAGGTATTCTTTTTGGGTTGGGAACCGTTCCATTAGGGTAGCTCTCCGTAAGCCGTAAAGTGAGACTTGCGCAGGACAGTGTATACCAGGCAGCCAGTGCCTTAAAGGTGTACTTTAGTTACAGTTGTGGGTTCAAGTCCCACCAGAGGCGCCTTAAAAGTATACTTTGGTTATTTAAGTGACTACAATTGTGGGTTCCAGTCCCACTGGAAACCATCTGGAAGCTGAAATATTAATGATTGAATCCTATGTGATTGTATGATTCTAAGAGGTTTATTAATTGTTTGTATGGTTGGATATTTTTGTGCTTGTAAAACTTGTTTTCATCCTGTTTGTGTGTGTGTGACTGAGATGTACTTTTAGTACAAAGCGAGTGTGGAGTCTTGATCCGCAGTTCTGTCCTCCCATGAGGGAAACAGACGGAGATAGATGAAGCGATTGAAAATAAGAGTGAACAAGTTATTTTAATGATAATTAGTCATATCTAGGAGGCGTGATTTTAATTTTAGTTGTTTGTTTGGTAACAACAGGATTGGGATAATAATAATCCAGTAAATAATGGATGGTCAACAGAGTGGGGGAATTTTGAAAAAGAGTCTGCTAAGATGTGCCCTGGCACATTGGAAAGATATTGGGGGTCCCCCGGGAGGAAACGTAAATTAGAAAACTTTAGTCAAATACTGTAACCAGTGGTGGCTGTTATATAAATTGGAAGATGAGGAAAAATGGCTGAATAATAATACTTAGAATAATACTTATAATACTCATAATATATAATTATAATGCTTATAATACTTATAATGGAATTGTAATATTTTATTGCAATTGATGCTGTTTCTCAGAAGAAATTATAAATGGAATGAGGTGGTATATGCTATTATGTTTTTCACTTTAAGAAATCATCCTCAGTGGCAAAAGGAATGTGCTATAAATTTGTCCGCTCCCCCCCTTGTTTTGGCATTGATTTGAATTAATACTTAAAAATCAAGACCCAGACTGAAAAGATATAGACATAATGTTAGATGCAATGACTGAGACTGAGAAGCAGTTAAAAACCGTCTGAACTCATGTACAGGCTCAAATTACAGGGGGAGTCGATCAGTATGTTCCCCTGACTGACCCGCAGTGGGATCCGGATGATAATACAGACTATTACATATTAAAGCGATATCAAAATTAGATAAAATTTGGGTTAGAGAACGTGATCCCAAAGGCTGTAAATGGGTCAGCACTCTATGCTGTAAAGCAAGGGCAAACCGAAACCCCCGCGGAATTCTTAAACAGATTACGATTGGCAATGCATAAATATACCACCTTAGACCCCTCATCTGATGTAGGGCAGCAACAATTGGTATTGTTGGTTTTGGGCCAGTCATCAGAAGATATTAGAAGAAAACTCCAAAAACTAAAAGAGCCTGAAGTGCGGGATTTAGAAAAATTAATTGAAGAAGCCTGGAGGGTGTACAGGAACAGAGAAAGCAATGAAAGGGGAAAATTAGGTAGAACAACAGCCACAGCTACAATCTCGGCATTAGAACAACGAAGTGCAGAACCCCAAGGACCCCCTGGAGGCAGAGGCAGAGGAGGGCCTCCTCGGGGATCTCAAGGGGGTTTCCAAGCAACATTACGATCAGATCAGTGTGCCTACTGTGGAAAACAGAGGGCATTGGAGAAGGGAATGCCCTAAATTAAAGCCTGAGGTGGTTGCTGAAGCTAAATGACAGGGACCTGGGGAATCTACCCTGGTGGATCCACTGGTTAAATTAAAGCTAGGGAACCAGAATGAGGAGGTAGAATTTTTAATAGATACGGTGCCTCATATTCTGTCTTAAATCAAGAACTAATACCTGTAGATCGTGATTTTGTAACTGTAATAGGAGCCACTGGCCAGCAGAAAAAGGCTTTCTTTCTACAGCCAATTAAATTTCAGATTGGAAAACAAGTAGGGATTCACCAATTCCTTTATTTACCAGAATCTCCGAAACCTTTACTTGGACGGGACCTATTAGAGCAATTGGAGGCGCAAATAATTTTTGCAAAGGGTAAAGTAGAATTCAAAGTGAAAGATGATCAATTAATCGAAGTCTTAAGTTTGGCTATGATCCAAATTGAAAAACAAACTGAAGGTACCTCAGAGATTGAAGAAATCCTAGATCAAGTGTATCCAGGGGTATGGGCTTCTGAGATTCTAGGTAAAGCAAAGAACGCTGTACCAATAAAGGTGGAAGTAAAACCTGGTTCTGGTACGGTTAGAAAAAAACAATATCCTTTAAGGATGGAAGACGGAAGGGGCATAAAAGAAACAACTGAAAAATTCCAAAAGTTTGGGTTACTGACTGAATGTGAATCATAATATAATACCCCAATTTTACCAGTAAAGAAACCAGATGGGAAATATAGAATAGTACAAGATTTAAGGGCAGTAAACAGAATTGTGGAGGATCTGTATCAGGTAGTAGCAAACCTGTACACCTTGTTAATCAGTCTGAAAGAAGCATATGAATAGTTCACAGTATTGGATTTAAAGGATGCATTCTTTTGCCTCGCCTTGGCCCCTGAAAGCTGTAATTTGAATAAGAAAACCCCGATTTGGGATGTAAAACTCAACTCACTTGCACAGTGTTACCCCAAGGATTTAAAAATAGCCCTACAATTTTTGGAAACCAATTAGCAAGGGAATTGAAACTTTGGGAAAGGCCTCCAGGCAACGGCATTCTTTTATAATATGTGGATGACATTTGGATAGCTACAGAAAAGAGAGAAGAGTGTAAAGAATGGACTGTGAGTTTATTAAACTTCCTTGGATTAAGTGGTTATCGAGTGTCATTACAAAAAGCCCAAATCTTGCAGAAGGAAGTGGTCTACTTGGGACGCCTGATTTCCAAAGGACAACGACAGATCGGAAAAGAAAGGAAAGAGGCTATGTTGCAGTGCCCTTCTGTGGATGGCCCAGAATCATGACCATACACCAATATGGTTAGAAAATCATGCTCGTTTATTACAAACAACACACAGGTTATATAGCGGAATGTGGCGTGACACGACTACATACTACAATTGGCTTGCTTAGCGTAAACACACTCTCGTGGGCTATAGTGATAGGGCAGCGCTAGCAGAACACAGGTAATAAGCTCATCCCTTTAGTCTCCTCATTGCGGTCATCGGAGAGGCATCCAGGAGGCGTGCATCTTGGCAGGCAATCAATCTATGTTTCCTTTTAAGGCCATTGAGTTAACTTGAAGGACAAAAGTAATCTAGTTGGTAACCTTGTGCTCTGGGGCCCAAACAGGGATTGTCCATACCCGAAAGAATATTATTGCCAGTCTCGGAGAGGAACTCCTCCACATTTCCCCCTTTTTGTTTTTGGACAATCCATAGCCCTGGCACTGCTTTAAGGAGGACCCGAGAGGCACACTTCAGGACACACCCTGCTAAGAGTCATAAACAGCAATGCAACTAATATCGTTATGCCTTGTATGATTAATCCTTTTATCCAACCTGGTATGTTCCAACTACCGAACTAGTTTGAGAACGGGTCATCTTGTGTCGTGATATGATGCATGTTACTTTGAAGGTTTGCAAGTTGCTTATGAATGCTTTGAGAGTGGTCAGATAGGTCCATACAGCACATGCCTCCAAAGTCAGTACAACCATGGCCTTGAGCTAACAATAAAAAATCAGTAGCAGTGCAATTTTGCAATACAGCATGCTGGATATCATCTACATCAAGCAATAGAGAAGTGAGAATATTAGAGGTAAGATTAAATTGTTTCAATGCCCAACAAGCAAGCTTAGCCAACTGACTATTAGCATTGCCGTCAGAGGCTCCTAGAAGGAAGACAGATGGTGCTGCTATTTCAGCTGGATTCAGCAGCTGCACGTTGTCATTACAAGTGCCGTCAAATTCTTTTAGGCTCCTCTTACCCCGACTTGTTCGGGTTGTTCGTTCAACTAGAAAATCATGAATGCTAGGGGCAAAGAGAGTTAGGCGACCCAAATAGCAAGGACCACCGATAGCTCCTTGTGGAATTCCGGGCCAGGCACGATCTCCACAGATCAGAAAAATTCTGGGGGGCAGGAGCGTATCGTGTGTAAATACTTTCCCAATGAGTGCTCCAGTTTTTACATCTCCCCACGTCAATGTGCCGGACACATTGAAATGCGGTTTATCTTGGAAGAAAAAACTGCGTCTTAATTTAGCCTGATAGGCTTGTTTCAATGTTTGGAACCAAACCACTCCAGAGCCATTTACAAGTTGCATAGGAGGGCGAATGATCTTACATATGGCGTCATGACTCATCAACTGGTTCCATAAACCAGAAACATTTTTCCATGTTCCTGGTAATAGGCTACCTAAGAGATCAAGTTCTTGCAGTCCTGCAGGGAATGGTCACATTGAGTGCTCTAATCAAGGCGGCTTGGACTTCTGATCCTACATCGAAAGGCCAATCCCACCCACTGTAGATCCGTCTCATGCCACTGGGTTGTTGGTATGAGAGGGCAGAGGTATTGACGAATCTTTGAACTCTGTTATGTTAGTGCTATTATTTGGCCAAAGTATTGGCACACCAATAAGGCACGTGCGAAATGGGTCAGAGGCACTTTGCATAGATAAACAGAATTGTGAGACATTGGTTTTGTTAGCCCAAGTGACCCAACTTATTCAGTGTAGTTAACATCTGTGCCACTTCAACTCCTGGTGCAAATATTGAAGCTACAATGATTTTAGCTGGTTTCCCAAATTCTGCTCTGGAATCACACTAGCTATCATAAGCATGTGTGCTTCGCCTATTCCGAGTGTGTCTATGACTTAGGATCATGGTGGTATGAGGTAAATACATTCCTAAAGTCCCTATAGTACATAGATCTCCCCTTATATGCGAAGGAATACCCTAAGCTCTACTATAGCCCTACAGAAGCAGTTACTAGCATTTTGTTTTGGTACAGCCTTGCAGAAGCAGTTACTAGCATATTGTTTCCCTTTTCTGGGAGTCTTACCATCTTGACTATGCCCAAGATTCTGCTGAGCAGGAGGGTGTCAATCAACAGGGTCATCATGGAGAAGGGAAGCAGGCACAGCACCTTCAGGGCGTCCCCTGTTTATCCACACAGTGTGCTCTGCAGCCTCCTTCAGCTCCGCTCTGAGCCATCCCTTTTACACTCTCAGCAGAGTCTATGAAAAAGGTACTGACACGGTGTTGCCACACGCATGGCCAGTGCGTGCAACAAGGCTGCCCAGTATGTGCTCTGCTGGATGACAGCGGTTTTTGCGAATCACAACATGTTGTTCAATAACAATCCTTCTAGCTTCCTTTTTCAAAGTTACGTGCTCACAACTAAGTCCAGTTAGTAATTCTTTGTCATTAATTTGGTACCAGTCAATTCTTTTCCTTCCAGTAGTTATGGGTGGAATCCATACACTTTCCGATCGGAGAAAACACACAAAGCATATATACAAGCAACTTTCACACACATAATATACCTAACAATGAGAAACATAAGAACAGTTGATATATTAACATGAAATCTTCTATTATGAGTCTGTCCATTTGAACCATTCTCCCCATTCGGTGTTTCTGTGATCTCTGCTTGCTCTGCTAATTCTTGGATCTCCCTTTCTCTATTTGTAGTTTCAAAAGTCCTGGCTGGCTTTATGTTTCTTGCTGGTAACCAGTATGGACCTGTGGGAAAGAGAACACGAGCATACCCTCTTCCCCATGCAAGCAGAGACACAGGGCCATCCCATGAGTTGAGCCCAGTTTCTTAAAACATGCTGTTGATTTTTCTGCAAAAATGGCACTGGGTTTAAAATTGTGATCCACAGCCGTAGTATGTTGCCTAGAAGCAGACAAATTAAGAAAATTTAAAACATATGTGGCTTTGTTCAAGGATTCTTGCTGGGAAATATACGGAAGACTCCCCCTTTTTTGTTTATCAAGCATTTGTTTTAACATTAAATGAGTTTGTTCAATAACAGCTTGTCCCGTAGGCAAATGAGGGATACCGGTAGTGTGAGTCACTCCCCAATCCTGTAAAAAGGCACCATACTGGATCACTGTCTGTCCCAATTTTCTTTGGTACTCCCATGGTTTTCTTCAGTGTGAGCAGTAGCAACAACAAAGGCAGAAAACGTATCAACAGTTACATGGACATATTTAGATCGAAGAAACGATTGAATATAAGTAATATCAGTCTGCCATAATTAATTGACACATAAACCTGTTGGATTTACTCCTGCTGGAGTATTTGAAGGCACAATACGCTGACGGTCAGGGCATACTGAATGTTCCGTTCATGACACAGCTCCCACCACGTATGCTGAATCTGACACAATATTAAGAGGTTGGTCCTGCCATTTACAAAGAGCTCGGACCACTGCTGCAAGTTTCACAATTTGAGTTGATCCGTTCACATACTGCACATCTTGATGCCAAGTCTCGTTTTCCTGCCAAACTATGACTGATTTTTGGGTTTTCCCTGATCCATCTGGAAACATGTTCAATGCATCTTTTATTGGGATATTGCTTAATTGCATATCGGAGAACAGTGTAATTTCATTAATAAATTTCAATACAGCTTGTTTTGGCCAATGAATAGAGAGCTGATGAACAAGAGATGATCTAAGTTAAGTGTTGGATGTGCTGTCTCTTGGTAAAACCTGGGCCATGGGCGAGGGCGAAGCGGCTGCTCTCCAGGCGCGGCTGCGGCTGTGGTGAGGGGCGGAGGCGGCAGCAGCGGTGTGGAGGGGTCAGCCTTCCCTCGCCTCAGCTGGCCCCAGGGTGGCGGGGCGGGTCTCACAGGCCCGCGGGGCGAGGGGCAAGGACCCAGCCGCCCCGTGACGGCCGCCCCCGTCGCCACCTTCTTGTTGTTATTATTGCCGCGGCTCCGGCCACTCGCGCTCCGTAGCCGCCACCGATACATCCGCCATCACCGTGCATGCGCAACATCCGGGAGTCATTAAGTAAAAAAGATCTGTGGCAAATACCGATTGTAGTAACCCTTTTGTATATGGCGAAGTGAGTCCTAATTTCTTCACGCTTCGCCTTATATCTCCTTGATTAACCCGAATTGAACCCCCTCCCACCGAGGAGGACCATTAGCTGCAATAGAACCGGCACAGCGGGGCGCACAGCGGGGCACGCAGCGTGTCTCCGTCCCCTCCAGCCGCGCTTTGCTCCCGCACTCCTCCCCATCCATCGGTCGATGAATCGGAGAGTATGGGGGCGGCCAGCGGGAGCCTCCCGGGGGCCGAGGGGCGTGGCCTGGCGCCGAGGGCGGCGCGGCTGGCGGGAGTGCCGATGTACCAACATCGCTGGAAGGGGGAAGAGGAAATAAGTCTGTCTCTCGTTCGGGGCCCTGGATCAAAAGGATTCGATGATGACTTTTCCACGCCGGCAGCTTTACACAGTTCCTCTGCCGGTGGGGCTGCAGGGGGAGGCGGACGCTGACGTCCCCTCGCCCCCACTCTCTCCCGCCGCGCCCTTCAACGCCTCGAACACAGTGCGCCAGGCTGTCAGCTGTCGCTGCGCGGCGACATCCCCACGGGTGGCTGCGTCCCAAAGTTTAACGTTATAGTGTCCCAAGTCCCCGTCATATCTATATTTGAAGAGTTTGCCTCCGGTACATGGGCCGATACCCAAACCAGGAGTACCAGGAGTTTTATCAAGTCAGTACTGTGAGAAACGAGCCCACGTAAATAGTTTTCACGTAGTTTATTCGGAGACCAAGTCAGTGGAGCAAAGATCACAGCGCTGGGCGCATGACCGTAGCCACCGACATAATCGTCAGTGGGTGATTTATACTGTAATTCGTTACATACTCATAAATGTTTTTACATATTCATTATTATCTCAGGGGACAGGGAGGAGATATTACAATTAGTATTTACATAAGTCCGCCTTACTCCCCCCTCCCACCAGTCATGCGCAGTTTGTCCTGGTGGTCGTCCCGGGGGTCGGTGTGTATGAAGTCAGGAGTCTTCATCAGCATGAACTCCCCCCCTCCCCTCTGGTTCCAGCTGGCTTCAGTCCGTCACTTTCTTATCTCGAGTAGGGAGTTTACCATGCAGTCCCTCAGTTTCTTACCTCTGGTAGGGAGTTTACCGTGCTCAAAGATTTACAATGTACTTTCCTCCACTCTGGGGGATTATGTCTATTTTTATTTTTTTCTTTTAACTGTAAGTGTCCTTATTATGCAGTCTTAATTAACTCTAGGCGAAAGTAAAATTTTTTAACCACTTCCTTACTTCTCACAGTACTGTTGACAGTGCCATTCTGTTTCTCTAGCATTTTTGTGAACACCTTAAATACAGACTTATGTTCTGTTGAAGCCGTGCTTCCCATCCACCTTCCTCCTCCTATTGAGGTAATTGTCCCTTACCTCCTCCTGTTGAGGTGATTGCCGCTGTGCAGCTTTTTCCATTCCCAGCTCAGCTAGGCTCCTCCACTGGACTTCTCTTTTTCAGGTCCCTGTTCGGGTGCCATTTGTGGAGGAGTAAGGCACAGACCCTGCTGAGTGCTCCAGGTGAAAGCACAGGCGAAATTGTTTACTGAGCCAAGCTGGCAATCTTATATACATGCGACAAGCCCCGCTCCCGCTTTTGGTCCCAGTCCTTATTTACTGTAAGAATATTTTCTGTTCTTTCCAAGGTCACTGTTCTCAGTGTTGTGTCCTGCACATCTGTTCTTGTTACCTGTTGTTTACGGTTCTCACACGCATCTATTTTTGTGTCCCACGGTCTCATGGGAATTCCGTCTCCCACATCTGACTGTCGTGGCAAATGATTAAATAATGGCTTTCATGTATTGCAGTGAGAGATGAATTTATTTCATACACAGGCTCATAATAAACTTTAAAAAGACAGCTAGTACTGTCATTTTCACAGGGAAAGTACATCTCCCCCTCCCTCTTAATTGTCATATCTAACAAAATCTTCCCCCCGCAAAAAAAAATAGTACTGCTATGTATATCACTAGGTGCACACTCCATCTGAAGAAGTCTATTTTCTCTCCAGGCTCAGGGTGATTACTGTGGCTGAGCACTAACTACAATTATTGACAATGTAGAGGAGAGCTGTGCATGTAGCATTCATTAGTGAAGACTAGACATCCCTCCCTGACACCTCTCTTCCCCTCCCTGCCCCCTGATGCTGTAATTGTCAGTTTTCCTGAGAGTCTGAAGCATGGGATTAGCTGTGCTTCACGAACTCCAGCAGCTCCATTCCCATGTACAGGGTTAGCACTCCAGCCTTCTCTAGGGCAAAGGTCAGGTGAGCAGCATCAGCAAATTTGTGCCTGATAGCAAACAGCACCAGTCCTCTCTCTGCATTGAAGAACAACAGTCTGCTATCACTGTAATCAAACAGGGTGAGTGTTCTGTCACATGGACATCACTCATCACACCGACATGAAGAAATCTGTAAAGCAAGCTGCAGGAAAATGGAAACCATAATACAGTGAGCTTTCTCATGGTGGTTTACCAGAAATAACCTCCCGCTTAAATCCCACCAATTAACAGGTTGCCACATACTGCAGTGTATCATGTAGCAATAGAATTTTGCTCAGTACATAACTCTCCTACCTGAGCAAATGTGGCATTGCTTCAAAGCCCTGCCTGGCATGCTAATGAAGCCTTTCACTCAGCATCTTTGGGCTCTCTGAATAAAAGCAGACTTGCTGTAATCATATTCATCTATATCTTTCTTATTACATGTCTTTTTGGGGATTTAAGCATAAGCTGTGCTTTGGTAAAACCCTTTTGTCCTAGTTTTAGCTGGGACAGAGGTTTTTTTTTTAACAGCTAGAAAAGCTCCATGTTTTGGTTTTACTCAGAGGCTCACTCTGAGAAGAACGCTGATAACAAGCTGCCAAGGACTTTTCAGTGTGCCGGAGTGCAGAAGCACGGCGGGATAAGGGGGGAGCACAGATGGGACAAGGGGGACACGATTCCCCTTGTGATTTGTGTGGAACTTAAGACTGAGGGCCAAACTGGCCAATTAGTATTCCATATCGTGTAGCGTCATGCCCAGTATAAAAGCGAGGGTCAGCCGGGAAGAAGGGCTTTTGCGCTTGGGCTTTTGCGCTTTGGCTTTTGCCGCTTTTGCTCTTTTGCGCTTGCTGTGTTTTTCGCTCTATTGCTTTTCTTTTTTTTTTTTTTTTTCTTTCCTCTCTCTCTCTCCCAGTACTCCCACTCTCGGAGTACTATCTCTCCCTCTCTGCCCCTCTCTATTTTGGGGCCTCGCGTTCGTCCGGGATTTGCAGTTTTCGGGACGAGACGGGCTTCGCATACGAGGGGGTGGTGAGCACCTACATTGTATTAAATCATCTGTATTAAATCACTCTTATCTCAACCCACGGGGGGTTTCACGTTTATCCTTTAATTCTCTCCCTCATTCCTGGGAGTGGGGGAGGGGGAGTGACCGGCTGTGTGTGGGGGGGGCGGTTCAACCTAACCCACGACACCTTTGCATCTCAGATGTTTCATTTAGCTAGTTATGTTCCTGCATCCATATGATTTCACACTGAAAAAAACACACTTGTTTAGATCAAGAGGGACCTCAAAGATCATCTAGTTCCAACCCCCCTGCCATGGGCAGGGACACCCTCCACTACACCAGGTTGCCCAAAGCCTCATCCAACCTGGCCTTGAACACTTCCAGGGATGGGCCATCCAAAACTTCTCTGGGCAAACTGTTCCAGTGTCTCACCACCCTCAATGTAAAGAATTTCTTCCTTATATCTAATGTAAATCTCTCTTTTAGTTTAAAGCCATTGCCCCTTGTCCTATCACTACATGTCCTTGTAAAAAGTCCCTCTCCAGCTTTCCTGTAGGCCCCCTTCAGGTACTGGAAGACTGCTATAAGATCACCCCGGAGCCTTCTCTTCTCCAGGCTGAACAGCCCCAACTCTCTCAGTCTGTCTTCATAGCAGAGGTGCTCCAGACCTCTGATCATCTTTGTGGCCCTCCTCTGGACTCGTTCCAGTAGCTCCATGTGCTTCTTGTGTTGGGGACTCCAGAGCTGAACGCAGTATTCTAGGTGGGGTCTCACGAGAGCAGAGTAGAGGGGCAGAATCACCTCCCTCGACCTGCTGGCCACGATTCTTTGGATGCAGCCCAGGATACGGTTGGTTTTCTGAGCTGCAAGTGCACATTGCCGGCTCATGTTGAGCTTCTCATCCACCAGCACTCCCAAGTCCTTTTCCTCAGGGCTGCTCTCGATCCATTCTCTGCCCAGCCTGTACTTGTGCTTGGGATTGCAGGATCTTGCACTTGGCCTTGTTGAACTTCATGAGGTTCTCACAGGCCCACTTCTCAAGCCTGTCAAGGTCTCTCTGGATGGCATCCCTTCCCTCCACTCCAGCGTGTCTACAACACCACATAGCTTGGTGTCGTCAGCAAACTTGCTGAGGGTGCACTCGATCCCACTGTCCATGTTGCCGACAAATATGTTAAATAGCACTGGCCCCAGTACTGACCCCTGAGGAACGCCACTCGTCACTGGCCTCCACTTGGACATTGATCTGTTGACTACAACTCTTTGAGTGCAACCATCCAGCCAATTCCTTATCCACAGAGTGGTCCATGCGTCAAATCCGTGTCTCTTCAGTTTAGAGACAAGGATGTCATGTGGGACAGTATCAAATGCTTTGCACAAGTCCAGGTAGACGATGTCACTTGCTCTTCCTTTATCCACCAATGCTGTAACTCCATCATAGAAGGCCACCAGATTTGTCAGGCAGGATTTGCCCTTAGTGAAGCCATGTTGGCTGTCACCAATCACCCCTTTTTTTTCCATGTGCCTTAGCATAATTTCCAGGAGGATCTGCTCCATGATCTTGCCGGGCACAGAGGTGAGACTGACTGGCCTGTAGTTCCCTGGGTCTTCTTTTTTCCCCTTTTTAAAGATGGGGGCTATGTTTCCCCTTTTCCAGTCATTGGAAACTTCACCAGACTGCCACGACTTGCTGGGATTTTGTGAAGCAATTCAGGATATGAACCTGGAATGACAAAGCAGTGGCAAAGGAGGTATTAAAGTTTGATTCACTGGCTCAGTGAAGGGAGGCAAGTTGGTCTGTTTGAGATATTTTATTAAATTATTATTTTTTAAAGTGCATTATAAGATTTTTTAATTAAGAGGAGGAGATCTAAAGCTCCTTTGTAGTTGTCCTTTTCTTATTACTCACATGTGCAGAAAGAAAGCAAATGGGTCCTTTCTGCTCTCGTGATTCTTGAAGCTGGCCAGCTTTATTTATATGTAGGAAAAGTGACTTCCCAAACAGCTAGACTGACTCAGCTTTACTTGCTTTGTGTAGGACAGCAGCATATTCGCCAGGAGGTATCACTCAGCCCCAGGACACTGCTCCGTGATGTTGTCTCATAGCAAATCCCAATCCTTTAGCTTCTGCAGGCAGAGACAATGGTTTCCCAGTAATTATGTCCCTGAGCATGCAGCAGTTCACCCAGGATTGAAGGAAACCTATTTGTGGAAGAGGTGTATAGTAGAGTGAGTGTGGTGGTAGACCAAGCATATTGTGATATTTCTTATAGTCACGTCATGCAACATCATCTAAAGTTACTAACGGATTACGCTCTATTATTCTAAATGCAGGGTTTTATCAAAGATTTGAATGTTGTCACTAAGAGTCATTTCATCTTTGCACTGAGATGGACTCATATTGAGGAGTGAAAACCATGAAACTTTACCCAAAATTATATGAAGCTAGCAAAAGGTGGAAAAGGTGACTTTGGAAGCAAAAATGGACCTCAAATTTAGCAGGCTTGTTCAAACTAGAAAGCATGGCTGTTTTAAGTAGACACAGTGACAAACATCTTGTGTGTGTTCAGCTGTAACAGTAAAAAAAAAGTGCTTAAACCAGTAATACCTCATTACCTTTTAAGAAGCTATATCAGTATGGCACAACTTCATGCAAGTGTACTTGTGCTTGTGATGTGATCAATATCAGCATGTCAAAAAAAATAATGCTTGCAGTGGATGGAGCTAGCCTGGTACAATCATTCTAACATATCCCAGGAGCACTTCCTAATTCTCCAAAGCCACAGATGCTTTGGAAAATGTTACCAGTAATTCCCTCAGGAGAGGAAGCAAAGTAAAAGGATGGATTACTTCTAGCCGCAATGTATTCAAAAATAAGCCCACAAATCTGGCCTTCTCAAGGCATCAACAAGTTGCTTTGAGACTGAAGTGCTCTGAATGATTAAGCAGTGACCATGGACTGAGGCAAACCCAGCAGTCCCAGGAGCGCAACACTGCACTCTTCCCAGCACCTACATCAATACTGCAACTGGCTTTATTGAGGTATTGCAATGTTTGAAAGGGAGGTCTATCACACAGACTGAAACAATTCAGCTCTACAAAATTAGTTAGCGCCATGTGAAAGCTACCTATAGGCAAAAATAAGAGTGAGAGGCCCATCCCGAACCCCATGGAGTGGTGCACTTGGCATACTGGTACTCACCCAGTGAATTTGGCTTTCTCAGGAAGTCAGATCACAGTTGCACTGGGGGAGATTTGCAAAGCGAGATGGGCTGTGTCACTCAGTAGGCAAAATCAAGTTCCTGGTATAATTCAGGACAAAGAAACATCAGTTCTGAGAGGCTGGCAACATTAACATAAGATGAATCATAAAATGTTAAGCAACAATTATTGCCATCTTAGCTGGACAGAGGTAGGAGTGACACAAAATCGGGTGCAAATGCAAGTACTCTTCCAAGTTGGGCCTGACTGGGATGGCAGTCTTCTGGCAACTAGGCTAAGGGAGCATAACAGGTTATACTATTCAGAAAAGTAGCTAGGTGATAAAGAAGTCTTCAGTATTAAAGAAAGCTGAATTGTTTTCAATCAATTGCTTTTTCAGAATAGCAAATTTGAATTTTGAGGCTAGTTTGGAAGAACTATACATGATTTAACACTATTTATCTGGAAATAGTTTAAATCATCCATTACATTTTAAAGCTGCTCTGCATGCTACGTCATCCCTGAACCTCAAAGTCCATAAGTCTTTTATTTCAATAACCTGCTTACTCTCGTATTGGAAAGCTCAGTTATGATTTCTGGAGGAAAATGCCATCTTTGACTGCTTTGCCCCTCCACCCCATTATTTTGACATCAGAAAATGGTGATGTACCTTTAGTTGAGATGAGAGCAGCTTCACTTTGTTCACTTGTCCCAAATGGGTTGACAGTCCTCAAGTAGAAGAAATAGTTCACACTGGGCTCCAGGGATACTTTCCATTGAGGTCTCTATACTAGCAAAAGATCTGCAAATTTCAAAGATTTTCATACATGAAAACGTATGCAAATATTTGTCGGAGTGCAGATCCTTGAAGAGACTGCACGAAGAAAATCCTGTGTAAATAGAGACTGGAGCTCTAAAGTTAGGCCTCAAGGGCAGAATGCCCTTGAAGTTAAGGATAAGAAAACTATGCAGTATGATAAGGGAGTAGTGTTTGCTTAGAGCAGAGCTTCGCTAGGCGGGTGTCTGTTTGAAATAAGCTGTTAAATATGACAAGCATATGTATCATCCAATAATGGTGTAGAAAAGGTGTGGTCTCAGGATTATTGGCAAATACTGTCTATATAAGCAATAAGAACTGCGCAATAAACGAGACTTCCTGCAGCTAACTCATATTGAGTCGTCTCAGTACTTCTCCAAATCCCTTCTCCGCATTATGGCGCCCGAACAGGGACGGGAAAAAAATGAGCTGGACTCACTATCGTTTCACTCGGGACATTATTACTTGTTTTGAACGAGTGTTATTTTAGCGGGGAAGGGACGGCGACCTACAGGCGGCCCATCGGGGAAAGCCGGGCGGATCTACTTCAGGCGGCCTATACGGGAAAGCCGACGATCCGCAGGATCCACATTCAGGCGGCCCATCGGGGAAAGCCGTGCAGATCTGCATACAGGCGGCCTATAGGGGAAAGCCGGAAGATCTGTAGGATCCACTGTCGCGGTAAGACGATGGAACGGGACGTTGCATTGTCGTTGTTGGGAAGCTTCTTAGAGAAGCGTGGATTAAAACTTGGAAAAAGATATTGGCCCCCCCTGATTGCAGGGGGGTATGCAAAAGATATTATCGGGAAACACGAAGAATTAGGAACCAAAGGAAAGAAGAAGTAAGCGACTGAAGAAAAAAAAAAAAAAAAGCGACAACTGCCTCAACAGGAGGAGGTAAGCGACTGGGAACAATGGGAAGCATGGCTTTAACAGAACATAAGTCTGTAGTTAAAGTGTTGACAAAGTGCTAGAGAAACCAGCACTATTAACAGTTCTGACTTGATAAAACTCCCGGTACTCCTGGTTTGGGTATCAGCCCATGTACCGGAGGCAAGCTCTTCAAATATATACATGACAAGGACTTGGGACACTATAGACGTTAAACTTTGGCGTGCAGCCACCTGTGGGGATGCTGCTGGCCTGGAAAAGTCATCATCGAATCTTTTGATCCAGGGCCCCGAACGAAAGACAGACTTATTGCTTCCCCCACTTCCAACGAAGTCGGTACACCGGCACTCCCGCGCCGCGCCGCCCACCGCGCCCGGCGGCGCCCCGGGGACGCCGCTGCTGCTGCCGGCCGGGGCCGCGGGCGCGGCGTTTGCCTCGGCGCTGCCGCCCGTGCGCGGAGCGAGCCGCGGCTGGACGGGACGGAGACGCGCGGCGGGCCCCGCTGCGCCGGTTCGTTCGCAGCTGATGGTCCCTCGGCGGGAGGGGTCGGCGGCGGTTACGGAGCGCGAGCGGCCGGAGCTGCGGCAACAACAACAACAACAACGACAACAAGGGGGGGGCCGGCACAGGGCCGCTGGGTCGTCATCGCCACCCTGCCCCCCGCCCGGCTGAGGCGAGGGAGGGCTGACCCCCCCCCCCCCCCCCCCCCGCCGCTGCTGCCCCCCCACCCGCCGGCCGCGCCTGGCGAGCGGCCGCTTGGCCCCACCCCCCCGCCCGGCTGAGGCCCGGGGCCCAGGTTGTACCGCGAGACAGCACATCGTAACTTGGATCGTCTCGATCGGCATCGCGGCAAATAACTAATTCTCTTCTGTTCCAGCAATTTCAACAGTTAATATCAGTGTTGCAAAACCATAAACATGCATATTCCATTGTACATCTGCGAGCGCACACCACGCTTCCAGGGCCTATAGCAGAAGGGAACAGGCGAGCTGAGCCTCTCACGAGTGCAGCTCTGGTACCAAACTCGCTCATGCAGGCAAACATCTTGCATGACTTCTACCATCAGAATGCTAACGCCATTAGGTGACAATTTGGTATAACAAGAGAGCAAGCCCGCTCAATCGTACAATTGTGTAGTACCTGTCAAAATATGATCGTGCCACCAGTGAATGGTGTTAATCCTCGTGGTTTACGCTCGCAGGAACTTTGGCATACACTTCTTATCAGACATATGTATTTTTGTCATCATAAGATATCGAGCATGTTGCTGGTATTTCTTACAATCCTACTGGGCAACCGATCATAGAATACGCACATGGTACTTTGGAGAATATGCTTTTAAAACAAGAATGATGGGGAAATCTCCCAATGAAACAATAGCTAAAGTGTTATAGGTGTTAAATCTCTTAAATCGAGAGCTAAATATTTTGGGATGAATAAAATGTCACACATGTCAAAATCAGGCACAGGCAGGGTTACAGCAAGTGGCTTTCCAACAACTGACTGAATTGGCTAAGAGAGCATTAAGACGTGTCCCTGATTTTTGGGACAGGGGAGGCTTCCTCTGCTTCCATTCGGCAGGGAGCACAGGAACCTTATGAGCATTTCTTGATCAGCTACAAATGGCAGTTCAGAGATAAACAGAAAATCCGGCTACTGCAGATGTGTTGATATTCCAGTTAGCCATTGAAAATGCTAACACAGACTGCCAACAAGCTCTTGATCTTATCGAAATCGGGCAAAACGATTGCAGATTTAGTAAAGGCGTGTCACAATGTGGGCTCGGAACGCTATAAAGCAGAGATATTGGCAGCTAAATGTTTTGGTCAACAGTAATCACTGACACGTTGGTGCATTTAATTCCTACTGGTGTCTTTGGTCTTATATCACAAGGATTATGTGCACTATTGCTGGGACGATCATCCACCACAAAATTAGGATTGTTTGTACTCCCAAGGGTAATTGATTCTGAGGAAAAAAGTAGACAAACAAACAAACAAACAAAACACCAAAATGCTAGTAACTGCTTCTGCAGGGCTATAATAGAGCTTAGCAGGTATTCCTTCGCATATAAGGGGAGATCCATGTACTATAGGGACTTTAAGAATGTATTTCCCTAACACCACCATGAACCTAAGTCATAGACACACCCAGAATAGCTGCAGCACGCATGCTTATGATAGCTAGTGCGATTCCAGAGCAGAATTTTGGGAACCAGCTAAAATCATTGCAGCTTCAATATTTGCACCAGGAGTTGGAGTGGCACAGGTGTTAACTATACTGAATAAGTTGGGTTGTTGGCTTGCAAAACAAACTAATGCTACAGCTTCTGCTTTATCAATGCTCTTAATTGACAGGATGGTTAAAATCTTTAGTAAAGCAGACATTATATTGCTAGTAGTTCTTTTATGCATAGTAATAATCACCCCCTGCCTATTGTCATGCTCCCAGCGAACGGTACAGAGTACGGTTCATCAAGTAATGGTCACAGAAAAACAAAAAAGGGGGAATTGTGGCATCATACACACAGCTACAGTTGAGGTTTCACCTTGATGATTTAAGCCTGTGCTCTTTTCTGAAGTTGGGAAACACCGATAATGAGGGTGAGAAAGAGAAGGGAGTGTGAACAGCTGGCACAGGGAGTGTGAGAAGTTGACATGGGGAGTTTGGGAAGTTGATATAGAGTGTGTGAGAAAATGATGTTTAGTTTAGCAAGTAAAAAATAGCTCCTTTTTAGGCATAGCCAATAGTAAAGTTAAAATAGGTGCGTGCACTATTGTTTGTACCCAATCACAGCTGGGTGAGGGCCGCGTGGACACATCGTGGCCAGAGTAATAATCTATAAAAGCTGCCTATATAACAATAAAGGTCACTCTGCTATCACAAAAGAATTTTGGACACAGACAGTCACAGCTGCACAGCCTCCTTTAACAGTAATCATTAATGGGAAGGCTTTTCTGGCCTAGTTGACACAGGGGCTGAAGTATCTATAGTGAAAAATCCTGACTGGCCGCCCTCTCGGCCTCTGATACAAGCCCTGGCAGCTGTGATCGGAGTAGGTGGAACACAGATCCCACAGCAGAGTGCACAGACCTTGTTAGCAGTAGGCCCAGGTAACAAACAAGCTATTTTGAAACCATATGTTTTTGATGTCCCATATACATTATGAGGTCGGGCTTTGTTGAATCACTGGAATGTGAGGCTAACCTCAAATTTTTAGCACGTCACTGATGTCCAGCCCTGACTCAAGCTGGCAAGCCGGTCTGGGTCGATCAGTGGCCATTAAAAAGCGAGCGGCTGGAGTGAGCTCAAAAATTAGTCGACGAACAGCTCAAATTAGGACATATAATTCTCTCCACTAGCCCATAGAATACTCCAAAATTTGTTATCTCAAAGAAATCAGGAAAGTGGAGATTTATGTTAAAAGATTTAAGAGCTATTAATGCAATCATTTCACCAATGGGTGCTTTACAACCGGGTGTACCAAATCCTACTATGATTCCAGAATGTTAGCATTTGATGGTGATTGATTTAAAAGATTGGGTTATTTCACCTTTTTACTTTTTTATTTATTTGCACCCTAACGATTGTCCTAGATTTGCCTTTTCAGTTCCAGTGCTTAACAATGAACGACCCACGCAACAATATCATTGGATTGTACTGCTTCAAGGAATGATGAATAGTCCTACAGTTTGTCAATTGGTGGTAGATGATGCTCTCTGTCAGGTCAGACAGCAGATCAGGCTCAGCAGATTGCAGGTGCCTGCCCTGACCGTCAACATATTGTGCCTTCAAATACTCCAGCAGGAGTAAATCTAACAGGTTTATGTGCCAATGAATTATGGCAATCTGATATTACTTATATTCCATCGTTTAATCGATCTAAATATGTGCATGTAACTGTTGATATGTTTTCTGCCTTTGTTGTTGCTACTGCTCACACTGAAGAAAACCATGGGAGTACCAAAGAAAATCGGGACAGACAGTGATCCAGTATGGTGCCTTTTTACAGGATTGGGGAGTGACGCACACTACCAGTATCCCTCATTCACCTATGGGACAAGTGGTTATTGAATGAATTCATTTAACATTAAAACAAATACCTAAAAAAAAAAAAAAAAAAAAAAAAAGGGGCAGTCTTCCGTATATTTCCCCACAAGAGTTAAATTTATTAGGATCAAAATTTGTAGGTAGTGCCAGCAACAACCACGTTACACAAACATGTGTTGTTTTAATCTAAGTGACCATGGTGAGTCCATCCACAAACAATTGCAATGGCTTGGAGAGCATTCGGGGAGAATTGTGGTAGAGGATTGTATATTGATATGTAAACTGTCTTTATGTTTCTTATGATTTAGTATATTACGTGTGTGAAAGTTGCTTGTATATATGCTTTGTGTCTTTTCTCCGATCGGAAGGTGTATGGATTCCACCCGTAGCTACTGGAAGGAAAAGCATTAACTGGTACCGAATTAATGACAAAGAATTACAAACTAGACTTAGTTGTGAGCACGTAACTTTGAAAAGAGAAGCTAGGAGGATTGTTATTGAACAACATGTTGCGATTTGCAAAATCCGCTGTTGGCCAGCAGAGCACATACTGGGCAGCCTTGTTGCACGCACTGGCCACGCATGCGGCAACGCCGTGTCAGTGCCTTTGTCATAGACTCTGCTGAGGGTGTAAAAGGGATGGCTCAGAGCGGAGCGGAAAGAGGCTGCAGAGCACACTGTGTGGATAAACAGGGGACGCCCTGAAGGTGCCGTGCCTGCCTCTCTTCTCTGCGATGACCCTGCCGACTGACACCCTCCTGCTCAGTGGAATCTTGGATATAGCGGAAATAGTAAAGCCCTCAGAAAGGGAAGTAGTATGCTAGAAACTGCTTTTGCAAGGCTGTACCAAAACAACATGCTAGTAACTGGGGTTGACGGTCTCGTGCACAGGGTTTTCTTCGTGCAAGAAAAGAAAGGGGGATTTGTCGGAGTGCAGATCCTTGAAGAGACTGCACGAAGAAAATCCTGTGTAAATAGAGACTGGAGCTCTAAAGTTAGGCCTCAAGGGCAGAATGCCCTTGAAGTTAAGGATAAGAAAACTATGCAGTATGATAAGGGAGTAGTGTTTGCTTAGAGCAGAGCTTCGCTAGGCGGGTACCTGTTTGAAATAAGCTGTTAAATATGACAAGCATATGTATCATCCAATAATGGTGTAGAAAAGGTGTGGTCTCAGGATTATTGGCAAATACTGTCTATATAAGCAATAAGAACTGCGCAATAAACGAGACTTCCTGCAGCTAACTCATATTGAGTCGTCTCAGTACTTCTCCAAATCCCTTCTCCGCAAATATTCAAACTAGGAAAGAATAATTTATGCAAACCGCTAAACCACCTAACAGTATTGTTGACTACTGAAACAACAGGCACCATAGAGAAACTTCAAATTGGAAAGGCAAACACTGTTTTCACATGCAACAGGATTATGAAAAAACCTTGTAATTAATTCAGCTGCATGAGAGTGAACGTGCTTGCTGTGTTTGTACAGTCTGGGCACATGCTCGACATCCAAAAGAAAGGATACCCTTATCTGAGACAGCACAGAAACCATGCACTTCTTATTATTAATTCCTTGCTCACAAATTGTTTATCAACAAAGTCTTGGCTCTGTCTCCCTCACGGTGCTGTGCGCTCTAACAGGCTGGTTTTGCAAAGAGGCAGCAGCAGGGAAACTGCCTTTGCACAGTGCCCTGCTTTGACTAAGTCTCCCCTTTGTGGTGCCTCAAAATCTCAAGCCCTCACATCCTCAACCGCTGATGTCTTGACACACTGTAGGAAAGTGAGAGCCAGCATCCACTCAACTGGCTTCGCGGGCACTTTGAAGTGTCAGTGAAAGTACTTTGGATGACTAGAAAGATGTCAATTTTATTTTCTATGTTGTTAGGAGTATGAAAGTTTGGCTTAACAAATTCTCACACACTGGATCCTGATTTTCCTCATTTTTGCCTCATATAATAACAGCAAAGCCAGACAGTATATACCCACCACATTGTACGCCTGCAGGTAAAGATTGTTAATCATAGAATGGCATATGCTGGAAGGGACCTTAGAGATCATCTAATCCAACCTCCCTGTCATGGGCAGGGATGCCTCTCAACTAGATCAGGCTACTCAAGGCTCTGTCCAACTTGGCCTTGAACACCTCCAGGGAGGGGGCATCCACAACTTCTCTGGGCAACTTAGTCCAAAGTCTTACCACCCTCGTACTGAAGAATTTCTTCCTAAGATCTAATCTAAATCTGTTCTCTTTCAACTTAAACCCATTTCCCCTTGTCCTATCAGTGGACACTCTTGTAAAAAGTCCCTCCCCAGCCTTCCTGTAGGTTCCCTTCAGGTATTGGAAGGCAGCTATTAGGTCCCCCTGAAGTCTTCTCTTTTCAAGGCTGAACAATCCCAGCTCCCACAACCTGTCCTTGTAGCAGAGGTGCTCCAGCCCCTGAATCATCTTTGTGGCCCTCCTCTGAACATGCTCCAACAGATCTATGTCTCTCTTATGGTGAGGACACCAGAACTGGACGCAGTATTCGAGGTGGGGTCTCACAAGAGCAGTGTAAAGGGGGAGAATCACCTCTCTCGACCTGCTAACCACGCTTCTCTTGATAAATCCCAGGAAATCATCCCATCATGTTGGCCTTCTGGGCCACATGAGCACACTGCGGGCTCATGTTGAGCTTCTCATCTATAAACACCCCCAAATCCTTCTCTTCAGGGCTCTCAACCCACTCTGTGCCCAGTTTGTATTTGTGCCTAGGATTGGGGGGGATGAATCCTATGACTGGAGTGTCAGAATAGAAGGGTACAGGCTCTTTAGGAAGGATAGGCAGGGGAGAGGAGGAGGAGGAGTTGCCCTCTATGTCAAGGACCAGCTAGAGTGCATGGAGCTGCACCGGGGGACGAATGAGGTCCCGACTGAGAGCTTATGGGTTAGGATTAAAGGCAGAGCAGGGACAGGGGACGCAGTACTAGGGGTTTACTACAGACCACCTGACCAGGAGGACTGGGTAGATGAGGTCCTCTACAGACAGATAGGAGCTGCCTCACGTTCATGAGCCCTGGTCCTCATGGGGGACTTCAACCATCCCGATACCTGTTGGAAGGACAACACAGCAGGGCATAGGCAATCCAGGAGGTTCCTGGCATGCATGGATGATAACTTCCTTCTCCAAGTGGTAGAGGAACCAACGAGGAGAGGTGCTTTGCTGGACCTTGTTCTCACCAACAATGAAAGGCTGGTGGGGAACGTGATGCTCAAGGACAGCCTTGGCTGCAGCGATCATGAAATGGTAGAATTCAAGATACTTAGAGAAGCAAGGAGGGTGCATAGCAGACTTAATACCCTGGATTTCAGGAGAGCAGACTTTAGCCTCCTCAGGGATCTCCTTGCTAGAGTACAATGGGACGAGGCCCTGCAGGGAAGAGGGGCCCAAGAAAGCTGGTTAATATTCAAGGATCACCTCCTCCAAGCTCAGGAGTGGTGCATCCCAACAAAGAGAAAGTCAGGTAGGAACACCAGGAGGCCTGCATGGATGAACAAGGAGCTCCTGGACGAACTTGGACACAAAAAGAAGGCCTACAGAGGGTGGAAGCAAGGACAGGTAGCCTGGGAAGAATACAGAGCGATTGTCTCAGCAACCAGAGATCAGGTTAGGAAAGCTAAAGCCCTGATAGAGTTAAATCTGGCCAGGGACATCAAGGGCAACAAGAAAAACTTCTATAGATATGTCAGAGATAAAAAGAGATCTAGGGAAAATGTAGGCCCTCTCCAGAAGGAAACGGGGGACCTGACTACCCGGGATATAGAGAAGGCTGAGGTTCTCAGTGACTTCTTTGCCTCAGTCTTCACTGGCAAGAGCCCCAGCGGCACAGCCCAAGTCACAGAAGGCAAAGGCAGGGACTGGGAGAATGAAGAACTGCCCACTGTAGGAGAAGATCAGGTCCAAGACCATCTTAAGAACCTGAAGGTGGACAAGTCCATGGGACCAGGTGAGGTGCACCCGCGGGTCCTGAGGGAACTGGCAGATGAAGTTGCTAAGCCACTATCCATCATATTTCAGAAATCGTGGCAATCTGGTGAAGTTCCCAATGACTGGAAAAGGGGAAGTATAGCCCCCATCTTTAAAAAGGGGAAAAAAGAAGACCCAGGGAATTACAGGCCAGTCAGTCTCACCTCTGTGCCTAGCAAGATCATGGAGCAGATCCTCCTGGCGACTATGCTAAGGCACATAGAAAATAAGGAGGTGATTGGTGACAGCCAACATGGCTTCACTAAGGGCAAATCCTGCCTGACTAATTTGGTGGCCTTCTGTGATGAGGTTACAGCATTGATGGATAGGGGAAGAGCAACTGACATCATCTACCTGGACTTATCCAAAGTATTTGATACTGTCCCGCACCACATACTTGTCTCTAAACTGGAAAGACATGGTTTTGATGGATGGACCACTCGGTGGATAAGGAATTGGCTGGATGGTCGCACTCAAAGAGTTGTGGAACTCAAACGGTTCAATGTCCACGTGGAGGCCTGTGACGAGTGGTGTTCCTCAGGGGTCAGTACTGGGACCAGTGCTATTTAACATCTTTGTTGGAGACATGGACAGTGGGATCAAGTGCACCCTCAGCAAGTTTGCAGAGAATACCAAGTTGTGTGGTGTTTTGGACACGCTGGAGGAAAGGGATGCCATCCAGAGGGACCTTGACAGGTTGGAGAGGTGGGCCTGTGTGAACCTCATGAAGTTCAACAAGGCCAAGTGCAAGGTCCTGCACATGGGTCGGGGCAATCCCAAGCACAAGTACAGGCTGGGCAGAGAATGGATCGAGAGCAGCCCTGAGGAAAAGGACTTGGGAGTGCTGCTGGATGAGAAGCTCAACATGAGCCAGCAATGTGCACTGGCAGCCCAGAAAGCAAATTGTATCCTGGGCTATATCAAAAGAAGTATGGCCAGCAAGTCGAGGGAAGTGATTCTGCCCCTCTACTCAGCTCTCGTGAGACCCCACCTAGAATACTGTGTTCAGCTCTGGAGTCCCCAACACAAGAAGCACATGGAGCTACTGGAACGAGTCCAGAGGAGGGCCACGAAGATGATCAGAGGGCTGGAGCACCTCTGCTATGAAGACAGGCTGAGAGAGTTGGGGCTGTTCAGCCTGGAGAAGAGAAGGCTCCGGGGTGATCTTATAGCAGTTTTCCAGTACCTAAAGGGGGCCTACAGGAAAGCTGGAGAGGGACTTTATAGCAGCTTTCCAGTACCTAAAGGGGGCCTACAGGAAAGCTGGAGAGGGACTTTTTACAAGGACGTGTAGTGATAGGACAAGGGGCAATGGATTCAAACTGAAAGAGGGCAGATTTCGATTAGATATAAGGAAGAAATTTTTTACATTGAGGGTGGTGAGGCAGTGGAATAGGTTTCCCAGAGAAGTTGTGGATGCCCCATCCCTGGAAGTGTTTAAGGTCAAGTTAGATGAGGCTTTGGGCAACCTGGTGTAGTGGAGGATTTCTCTGCCCATGGCAAGAGGGTTGGAACTAGATGATCTTTAAGGTCCCTTCCAACCCTAACCATTCTCTGATTGGCCCGACCCAGGTGAAGGACCTTGCATTTTGACTTGTTGAAGCTCATGCAGTTTGCACTGACCCATTTCTCAAGCCTATCAAGGTCCCTCTGGATGGCATCTCTTCCCTCAAGTGAGTCCATGGCACCACACAGCTTGGTGTCA
>NC_141497.1:0-84514 GCF_009769465.1 Tauraco erythrolophus | reverse complement strand
GGTTTTAAGATCTGGTTTTGTTTCTTTCTGTCCTCTCAAGTAATCGGTTTTTGTTTCCCTTTGTCCTTCTAAGTAATCATTAATAAACTGTTTTGCTTTGAGAAAAGCTCTGCCTGTTTTGCCCAGGACCATGATTGGTGGGTGCTCCCTCTGTTCTTGTCTCAACCCTCAGTCCCTTTGTTTTTTTTTTTTCTCTCCTCTCTACTTTACTGGAGAAGGAGAGACTGTGTGAGTTTTAGTTGCTGGATCAGCCTAAAACCACTACAATTGCACATGGCTCAAGCAGGTATGCAGTTTTCTCCATGAGATTCTGTCTTCTGATGTGTATGTTACCAGGCATATACTAACATATGCTTAGGAGAAAACAGAAGTTATTTGCATACCTCTCATCTTTTACCGTTTATAGGAAAATATGATTATCTGAATATCTGTTTTATTAATCTTTTTGTGATTTAGACACAAATCCAACTGCATACCCTATGCTGGTCTTTATTCTCTACAGTTTTTCAAATAGGAGAACTCCTAAGTCAGCAATCTCAATCAGTATCTCTTAAAAAGTCAAAGGCAAAATTCAGGCATGCTATATGGGAAGTAGCATAAATAACCAAAGAAATATATGAAATTCCCATTTGGGTTATTTTATGACCAAATCTATCCTGAATTCTTATACAAACACAAGGCTGGCAATTTTGTTCCATTTCTGTTTTGAATTTGGGCTGACTTTGGGCTGTTTAGAAGTCTGGTTAATAAAGTCCAATGGGAGACAGCTCTCAAGGGTAAGGGGGTGCAGGAGGGATGGTTACTACTCAAAAAGGAAATTCTGGAGGCACAGGAGCAAGCTGTCCCTGTGTGCCGGAAATCGAGTCGCCGGGGTAGAAAACCGGCTTGGATGACCAAGGAGATTTGGGAACACCTCAAAAGAAAAAGGGAAGTCTATAAGTCTTGGAAGACTGGGCAGGCATCCAGGGAGGAATACAGGGAGGAAGTTAGGGCATGTAGGGAGATAATCAGGGGGGAAAAAGCCCAACTGGAACTTAGACTAGCCTGCTCCATAAAGGACAACAAAAAGTCCTTCTATAAATAGATTAATAACAAAAGGAGGGCTAAAGATCACCTCCAACCCCTACTGGACACAGGGGGTACGTTAGTCACTAGGGATGAGGACAAGGCTGAGGTCCTTAATGCCTTCTTTGCCTCAGTCTTTAATAATAAGGTTAGTAGTTCCCAGGTGAGCTGGCCTATGGTGTCTGAGAGCAGGGAGGGAGAGCAAATCGAAGCTCCTGCGATCCAAGAGGAACAGGTCAAGGATCTGCTTCATCGGCTGGATGCCCACAAGTCTATGGGGCCTGATGGTATCCACCCAAGGGTCCTGAGAGAGCTGGCGGATGTCATTGCCAAACCCCTGTCCATTATCTTTGGGCAGTCTTGGCTCACTGGGGAGGTTCCGCTGGACTGGAGGCTCACGGATGTTACCCCCATTTACAAAAAAAGGTGGAAGGAGGATCCGGGGAACTACAGGCCTGTCAGTCTGACCTCGGTGACGGGCAAAGTCATGGAACAGGTTATCTTGAGTGCTATTAATGAGCACATACAGGTTAACCGGGTGATCAGGCCCAGTCAACATGGGTTTATGAAAGGCAGGTCTTGCCAATCAAACCTGATCACCTTCTATGACAGGGTGACCCGCCTGGTTGACGAGGGAAGGGCTGTGGATGTAGTTTTCCTTGACCTCAGTAAAGCCTTTGATACAGTTTCTCATAATGTTCTGGTTGAGAAACTGATAACTGCTGGCCTGGATAGGCACACCCTCCTTTGGGTTAAAAACTGTCTGGATGGCCGGGCCCAAAGAGTGGTGGTAAATGGGGCTAAATCCGGCTGGAGGCCGGTCACCAGTGGGGTTCCCCAGGGCTCAGTGCTGGGTCCAGTTCTGTTTAACATCTTTATCAATGACCTGGATGAGGGGATTGAATGTACCCTCAGTAAATTTGCGGACGACACCAAGTTGGGAGGCTGTGTCGATCTGCTCGAGGGTAGGGAGGCCCTTCAGAGGGATTTGAACAGACTGGATCGTTGGGCTGAGGCCAATGGCATTAGCTTTAATAAGGCCAAGTGCAGAGTCCTTCACTTGGGGTATAAAAACCCCAAGCATCGCTATAGGCTCGGGGAAGAGTGGCTGGAGAGCTGCCTGGCGGAGAAGGACCTGGGGGTGTTGGTTGACTACTGGCTTGATATGAGCCAGCAGTGTGCCCAGGTGGCCAAGAAGGCCAATGGGATACTGGCGTGTATCAAGAATAGTGTAACCAGCAGGAACAGGGAAGTGATCCTGCCCCTGTACTCGGCACTGGTGAGGCCGCACCTGGAATATTGCGTCCAGTTTTGGGCCCCTTGCTTTAAGAGAGATATTGAGCTCCTGGAGCGAGTCCCCAGGGAATGGGGAAGAGAATTAAAAGGGAAGCGGGAAGGAGACTCATGGGTTGAGATAAGAACAATTTAATAATAGCAATAATATAAAATTAAATGTAATAATGATAAGATAATAATATAATATATGAAAAAATATATAACAATAACAATATATACAAATAAGTGATGCACAGTATAATTGCTCGCTACCTGGTGACCAACGCCTATCCCGTCCCAACAAATGATCTCGAAACAGATAAGTCTCAATGCCGCAATCTCAGATGAGTGAGAGGCCTGAAAAGAGAGTGAGATTGAGATAGACTGAGAGAGTCCCACAGAAGAAAAAGAGAATTCCCAACTTCCCAATCAACTCCAATCTATATGCTGGGCATGATGTTGCATGATATGGAATACTTCATTGGCCAATTTAGCCCTCAATCCTAAATCTAAGTTCAAATCATAAGGGGAGTTGTGGACCCTTTGTCCCAGCTATGCTCCCCTGTTATCCTGTTGTGCTCCTGCACACTGGCAAAACATGAGAAGTTGAAAAGTCCTTGATGACTCAGTACCAACTATAAACATCAGTGTGTTATCAACATTCTTCTCATAACAAATCCCATATGAAATCCAAAACACAGAGTTCTTCTAGATGCTAAAAAGAAAAACTGACTCTGTCCCAGTCGAAACCAGGACACACGTACAGGACAACTAGGTGGGTTTTAGAAAGGCAGGTCGTCTTCGACTAACCTGATCTCCTTCTATGACAAGATGACCCACTTAGTGGATGAGGGGAAGGCTGTGGATGTTGTTTACCTGGACTTTAGTAAAGCCTTTGATACCATTTCCCACAGCATTCCCCTGGAGAAACTGGCTGCTCGTGGCTTGGACGGGTGTACTCTTTGCTGGGTGAAAAACTGACTGGATGGCCGGGCCCAAAGAGTTGTGGTGAATGGAGTTAACTCCATTTGGTGGCCAGTCACAAGTAGTGTTCCTCAGGGCTCAATATTTGGGCCAGTTCTGTTTAATATCTTTATCGGTGATCTGGATGAGAGGATCGAGTGCACCCTCAGGAAGTTTGCAGACGGCACCAAGTTGGGTGGTAATGTTGATCTACTTGAGGGTAGAAAGGCTCTACAGAGGGATCTGGACAGGCTGGATTGATGGGCCAAGGCCAATTGTACGAGATTCAACAAGTCTAAATGCCAGGTCCTGCACTTGGTTCACAACAGCCCCATGCAACGATACAGGCTTGGGGAAGAGTGGCTGGAAAGCTGCTTGGCAGAAAAGGACCTGGGAGTGTTGGTTGACAGTTGACTGAATATGAGCTGGCAGTGTGCCCAGGTGGCCAAAAAGGCCAATAGCATCCTGGCTTGTATCAGAAATAGTGTGACCAGCAGGACGAGGGTAGTGATTGTCCCTCTGTACTCGGCACTGGTGAGACCACATCTTGAACGCTATGTTCAGTTTTGGGCCTCTCAATACAAGAAAGATATTGAGGTGCTGGAGCATGTCCAAAGAAGGGCAACAAAGTTGATGAAGGGTCTACAGCACAAGTCTTATGAGGAGTGGCTGAGAGAACTGGGATTGTTTAGCCTGGAGAAAAGGAGGCTGAGGGGAGACCTTATCGCTCTCTACAACTACCTGAAAGGAGGTTGTAGTGAGGTGGGTGTCGGTCTCTTTTTCCAAGTAGCAAGTGATAGGACGAGAGGAAATGGCCTCAAGTTGTGCCAGGGGAGGTTTGGATTGAATGTTAGGAAAAATTTCTTCACTGAAAGGGTTGTCAAGCATTGAAACAGGCTGTCAAGGAAGTGGTTGAGTCACCATCTTTGGAGGTATTTAAATGTAGATGTCAGTCAGTCGTGTTGTCAGTCGCAGAAGGGAGCTGCTCCGGAGCTGACCCGATCTGCTACGGAGCAGCAGATCTTGGCACACAGGGGCTTTTCCTGAAGCAGGGAAATGCCAAGGGAGTGAAGAGACCCCCCAGGAGCCGGCAGCTCTCATTGGAGACATTGACATGACCTGAGTGTTGCCAGAGCAAAGGCAGCCACCCCCACACCTACAAAAAGCAGCCTAGGGAGTGTTAGCAACTAGGAGAGCTGCAAACAGAGTGGGCAAACAGGGCGTAACACGTCAGTCATGGCGTGGCGTGGCAGTTTGCGTGGCAGTTCCCACAGAAGGGTGCACGGGAAGGGCGCAGTCAGCCTGCCAACTCAAGAGGTGAGTTTAGTTGGTGGTGTCGTGGGTTAGGCTGCTCCGGCAACTAAACCCACGCAGCTCTCCCAGTCCAGTAAAATGGAGAGGAGAGAAAAACGTAATAAAAGAGCTGAGGATCGAGACAGGAACAGAGGAGCACCCACCAACCACGGTCCCGGGCAAAAGAGGCTGTTTTCTTAAAGCAAAACTATTTATTAACAGCTACCTACAAAAGAGAAAAGCAAACAAAAACGGTTACTTGAGAGAATAACAAGAAAACAAGGCCAGGTCTTAAAAACACCACTCCCCCCCTCTTTGCTTCTTCTTTCCGGCTCTACCTCCTCCCCCCAGCGGCGCAGGGGGCAGGGAATGGGGGAGTGCAGGTCGGTTCATTCCGTGTTGTTACTGCCGCTTCTCTTAAAGGAAAAGGAGTCCTTACACCATTGTCCCTTGCTCCAGCGGATCCCCTACTCACGGCGAAAGCGTGAATCCTACCCGCTGGGGGGGCAAATCCTTACCCCATCGGATTTGTCCCAAGTGCGGGCTTTACCAGTCCTGGGCTTTTAAGGAGCTGTAGCCACTCGCTCTGGCGTGGGTCATCAACAAACTTTAAATGCGCTCCGGCGTGGGTCGTCATACCGACCTTAAATGCGTCTCCGTACAGACTTTAAATGCATAAATGCGTAAATGTGAAATGCGTAAATGTGTCTCTACCTGTGCCCATGATTCACAATAGTCTCAGGCTCAGGCATGTCTTCCCGACGTGGGTCATCCACTGGTTGCGAGTGGGTCTCTGCTTGCTCCACCAAGGACTTGTTACAAGGGACCGCTCGCAAGGGGGACTCAGCCGCGGCACACGTTGTTCCGTTCCATCTTCACTGACCTCTTATCTGTGTGGCCGTTTCTCTTAGATTTCAGTCCTGTCTGGGTGAACTCGGCCCGGTGGGCGCCCCGGCAGCGGGGCTCTCCCCGAGTTCCCCAAGCGGCTCCGCCGCCGCCATCCTCGACGGAGCGGGCCCGGCCCAGGCCGCCGGCCCAGCCGGGAGCGGGGGCCATGCCCCCCTCCTGTCTCCTTGCTCCTGGGCAAAGGCACACCTTTCCGGTTCCTTTGTCCGACGTAAATAGGACAATTCGCAGAGGCGCCGATTGGCTCAAGCCCCGAGGGGAATGGGAGTCCGGTGTGATGGGCAGCTTCTGCCACCCGGACCTCCCCCCCCACTTCAAACCATAACAGGTGGCCATTACCCTCTCAGAAGGGGATTAGCTATGGTATCCACCTGGCAGAAGGCTAAGACCTCTGCACTTGGCAGAAAGGATGTGGCAAACCAGACGGAGCTCCCACAAAATCAAGCAGCTGTCCAGGTCTCAGGCTGCAGGGAGTGCCAGAGCCATTAACTGGTAGGGGATGGCAGTAGTGAGAACAGCTGTCTGAGGTGTGACCAGGTGGACGACCTGCTCAGCATGGTAGCAGAGCTATGAGAGGAAGCAGAAAGGTTAAGGAGCATCATGGAGTCCGAGAAAGAGAGAGACTGGTGGTGTCATGCTCTGCCCTCCCTGAGACAGAAACAGGAGCAGCCACCAGAAAAAAAAAAAGATAAAGGAAATTCTGTATCCTGCCCCTACCAGGCAGAAGGCAATATCTTAAAGGAAAGGAGGGAAAGGAGGCAAGCCTGTGTTCGGGGTGGCAGGTGAACTCCCTTCTTGCTCACCTCACCTTTCCAGGTGCCTCTATACAACAGGTATGAGGCTCTGGATGTAGACGGCCAGTCAATGGATGATGTGGATGACAGTCCATCTACACCAGAGGTGTTGTCAGGGTCAGAAAGGCCTACCCCTGTATCACGACCACCTCCACAAAGAAGAAAAGGCGGGTAATAGTTATAGGCAACTCCTATCTGAGGGGAACAGAGAGACCGATATGCCGGGCTGACTCTCCTCTTAGGGAAGTCTGCTGCCTCCCTGGAGCCTGGGTTAAGGACATCGCTGGGAAACTTCTAGCCTGGTACGGCCCTCGGACTATTACCTGTTACTGCTCTTCCGTGTGGGTGATGAAGCCACAACGCGTAGTCCAAGGGCAATCAAAAGAGACTTCAGGGCCCTGAGATGGTTAGTAAGGGAATCTGGATCAAAGGTTATTGTTTCCTCTCTCCTTCCAATTGCAGACAGTGACATTGGAAGAAACAGATGTGCCCAGTCTATTAATACATGACTCTGTGGCTGGTGTCATCATCATGATTTTGAGTTTTTCAACAATGGGATGTGTCACGTTTTGAGGTCAAAAGACCAGTCTATCAGCTCCCAAGTCAGGCGAGACCCTTGGGTCCGACTCCCCCTGCCTTCCCTTGGCAGCCCAGTGAATCGGAGGGTGGTTCACCCACTTATTAGGGATCGTCACTAGTAGTACTATGGGCCAACTCCTTATAATAATTCAAAAGTTTCTGGAAACATACATATATATTTTATTTGTGACAGAATACAGGTTCAAGGATAGCCGGTGATAGTGACTGACTACAAAAACAACTTTAATTGAAATACTGCAGTGATAATATAAAACGATTACTGATCAGTGATAATACTAAATAGCTAGCAAGATGTTAGTAAGTAATTAAGTAAGTGCACATAACACAGTTCTTACCCAATAGGCGTCCCTATGAGGGGGAGAAGAGAGGTTCAGCCCGTCGACTGATCCCAGACGTTCCGATGGGGGGGCTTCTCCCTAACATCCCCTTTGTTTGCTGCCATTTTATACTTTTTTCATATCTTTTAGGTGGAGCTCGAGTGACTCTAGTCATACATAACTTTTATTAGGATTGGTGTAAATTTCTCTCGTGAGGGGTGTTCACGAATTAGGATTGGTGTAAATTGCTCGTTTGAGGGGTGGTCGCAGCTCGGAGGCGGGTGGAGGTGTGACTTAGTAGTTGAAGGACACAATTTCGCCATCACTGCTGAGGCAGCCGTTGTGATTCACTTCCCTCAATGGCATTTTTATGGTTATCTTTACCAGGCGCCTCTTGTTGCGGACGACTGGTGTCTCAATCTTCGGGGATCACAATCCAGAAGGTTGTTGTGATCTTCCTCGTATATCAGAAGGCTTTGTCAGACTCACTCCAAAGGTCCTTGTCACAACTAAAGGCTTTCAACAGAGAGCTTCAAGATGCTGCTCTCCAGGGGCTCCTATCACTCCAGCCTCCAGGAGGGAACTGCCCCACTCCCTCCTGGGAGTGCCCCACCTTTAAACCTCCATGAGTCACGTGGTTTCCGGTTGACCAACGTGACTCACAGCACCTGTCCTAACAAGGCACAGGTGCTTTCTATTGTAGTAGCCAGGAACTCCCCCAACAATTCCCCCTTTCTTTTTTTGAAAAAAAGAAACAAACACCTGGTAGCCTTTAGGGCTTTCCAATGTTCCAGTTCCATTTTTCATCGCCATTTGTCAGATGCCTTGGAACAAAACCGTGGGGGAGTCGTTCTTATGTCTTCCTGTCATACCATGTCGGTGGTGGATATATCCACTGTTCTGATGAGGTTGGATACATCCACCCTGGTTGTTCTGGCTGCTTAATCTGCGGCTGCCGCAACATTCCTTCAGGGGTCTTTTCCGGATTAGTTTGCGGTTGTTGCAGTGTTCCCGCAAAGGGCTTGCCTGGAGTATAAGACATCTGTGCATACTTTCTCTTTCTGCTGCTCCTCGGCCGGCCATTGGATTTGCAGTTTTTTGCGAGATGACCTATTCTCCCGCACTTATAACACTTCAGTTTATTATCTGAGGCCATCAAGGTGGTTGCTAGCGCGGTCATTTCATGTTCCACGGACCCGACCTTAGCACATGCAATGACCATCTCCTCTAGGGAGGGGTCCCCTGGGAGTACTTCAATAGCTCTTTGGCAGTCAGCGTTGGCGTTATCCCTTGCGAGTTGTTTTGTCAACAGGGCCCGTAGATTGCTGTCATAAACTTGTTTTTCTATAGCCCCTTGCAATCTTTCTACAAATTGTAAGAAAGGCTCCTTGATTCCTTGTTTAATTGTAGAATACCTCGCTTGGGGTTTCGCCATTTCTATGGTCCGCATGAGGGCCTGCATTCCTATTTGTTTGATTTGCCCAAGAATTTGGGGATGCCATTGGGCCTGTACCGCCGGATTACTAAATACCTGACCCGTTCCCATCAGGACATCTGCACCTACGGCATAACATGGGTCACCTTGGGGTAACTGTATATTTTGTAGTGCCTGACGGTCAGCCAACTGCCTCCATGTGCTCATAAAAATGGAGCGTTGTACCGGCTGGAACATAATCTGAGCTAGATGTTGAAAGTCATACGGCACCAATATTTCCAAGTTTAGTAATCGTAATAATTGTGTTACTGCTGGGGAGTTTGGCCCATACTGTGCTACCGCTTTTTGTATGTCTCGTACGACTTTCCATGACCAGCCCAGGTATTGATTGGGCTGGTTAGAACCCGGGAGGGTCAATTCCACAGGGAATACATTTGGCCTTTCCCCTATTTCCATCATGGATAATTTTTCGTTATTGACTGGCAGCCCCAAGACTTGAGCCAAGTCCCAATCCCCAGCCTCTATTGCTTTCATTTTTATTTCGTTCCAAAAACGGACCGGGTCACGGCATTGAACTATTGCTGTAGGGGTTCCCAAGGGGTTTGGATTTAATAAACAGATAGATTCTAGTGATTTTTCCCTTGGTGGAGAAACCGGTGGTAATTCCTTAGCACTTGTCTTGGAGGTTTCTCCTGAAATTTCTTTTGCTACAGGGGGGGTCATGGCCTGTTGCAGTATCTCCACTACAGCTGCCAACTGCTGAGATACTCCTTGGAGCATTGTTACGGCCTGGCGCACTAGTGCTGGCTGCGCCAAATGTACCTGGGCCGGATAACCAGATACCACGGGATATGAAGTTGCCAAGGGTGGGGCCAATTGATCGAATGGCGGAGCCGTAGGCATAACGCATCCTGAGGAGGAAGGGGGGGTTGCTGGGGCAAAGGGTGGGGGACGCTCCACTATTTCCTGCAGGGTGGGGTAGAGTCCCTGCATAGTCCCCGCAACTTTATTGACCTCTGTGAACAGCGAGGATACGCCTAACTCGCTGTCCACGCTGTCTGGGGTTAGTCTTCCTTCAGATAGTTCGTTGCTCCCTTCATACCCTTCACTTGCAGATACATAATCTGCTAATTCCTCTTCCTCCTCTTCTGCTGACCCCTTTTGGATTATATTATCTAGGGCCTCCCATGTACACAGCAGGTCGGTCCGGCCCTTTTGATTAACCACAGCTTCATAGAGTAACTTATCCCCCAACCTTTTCCAAAGTTCTAGGTTAAAGGTAGAGGTGAGGTTGACTAGATCTTCATGTCCCACTGCCCAGTTGAGTAGGTAATATAAATCCTCATTACTTATACTGAGCCCCGCAGCCATTCCTGCAGATTTGAGAAAGGTGAAGGTCTGGCTTTCCTTTACAAGATTCTGACCCATGTTCACTCCCAGTGGCTCACCTTGTTCCAGGTGTCTAAGTCAGAACTGGTCAGTCCGCAGCTCCTACCGCTCTCAAGCTTCATTCTGTAGTTCCAGTAGTTCTTGTTCCGACGAATCACGTCAGGGTCACCAATTGTTGCGGACTACTGGTGTCTCAATCTTCGGGGATCACAATCCAGAAGGTTGTTGTGATCTTCCTCGTATATCAGAAGGCTTTGTCAGACTCACTCCAAAGGTCCTTGTCACAACTAAAGGCTTTCAACAGAGAGCTTCAAGATGCTGCTCTCCAGGGGCTCCTATCACTCCAGCCTCCAGGAGGGAACTGCCCCACTCCAGCCTCCAGGAGGGAACTGCCCCACTCCAGCCTCCAGGAGGGAACTGCCCCACTCCAGCCTCCAGGAGGGAACTGCCCCACTCCAGCCTCCAGGAGGGAACTGCCCCACTCCCTCCTGGGAGTGCCCCACCTTTAAACCTCCATGAGTCACGTGGTTTCCGGTTGACCAACGTGACTCACAGCACCTGTCCTAACAAGGCACAGGTGCTTTCTATTGTAGTAGCCAGGAACTCCCCCGACAGCCTCTCATCCCTGATAACAGGGATGAGCCGTGATACCTCCGTACCACTCTACTCCCCATTTCAAGGGTATTGCGTAGGCCTTGTTCGTTATTTCTTGTCCCCGATAACAGGGATGAGCCATGATACCTTCGTATCACTCTACTCCCCATTTCAAGGATATTGAGGCCTTGTTTGTTCCTGGGAGCAGCAGCTGTGCTTCATGTCAGAGCTGCTCTAATATTAGCTGAATTCTGGGGAACAATATTCTCCCATTCCCCTCCAATTTCAGTCATTTTCCCACAGGATGGCACCAGACTTGCTGGCACCAGATGGGATTCATCTTTTTCAAAGAGGGAAAGGGATCTTTGCCTCAGTCTTCACTGGCAAGAGCTCCAGCTGCACAGCCCAAGTCACAGAAGGCAAAGGCAGGAACTGGGAGAATGGAGAACCGCCCACTGTAGAAGATCAGGCTTGAGACCATCTAAAGAAACTGAAGGTGGACAAGTCCATGGGACCTGATGAGGTGCATCCGCGGGTCCTGAGGGAACTGGCAGAAGAAGTCGCTAACCCACTATCCATCATATTTGAGAAGTCGTGGCAATCTGGTGAAGTTCCCACTGACTGGAAAAGGGGAAACATAGCCCCCATCTTTAAAAAGGGAAAAAAAGAATCATAGAATCATAGAATCATAGAATGGTTAGAGTTGGAAGGGACCTCAAAGATCATCTAGTTCCAATCCCCCTGCCATGGGCAGGGAAACCCTCCACTACACCAGGTTGCCCAAAGCCTCATTCAACCTGGCCTTGAACACTTCCAGGGATGGGGCATCTACAACTTCTCTGGGCAACCTGTTCCAGTGTTTCATCACCCTCATTGTAAAAAATTTCTTCCTTATATCCAATCTAAATCCCCCCTCTTTCAGTTTAAATCTATGGCCCCTTGTCCTATCACTACACGCCCTTGTAAAAAGTCCCTCTCCAGCTTTCCTGTTGACCCTCTTTAAGTACTGGAAGGCTGCTATAAGATCACCCGGGAGCCTTCTCTTCTCCAGGCTGAACAGCCCCAACTCTCTCAGCCTGTCTGAGATCAGAGATAAGGAAGAAATTCTTCACTCTGAGGGTGATGAGGCACTGGAACAGGTTGCCCAGAGAAGCTGTGGCTGCCCCATCCCTGGAGGTGTTCAAGGCCAGGTTGGATGAGGCTTTGAGTAACCTGATGTAATAGAAGGTGTCCCTGCCCACGGCAGGGGGGTTGGAACTAGATGATCTTTGAAGGTCCCTTCCAACCCAAACCATTCTATGATTCTGTGATTTTACTGTTGTAGATAGATTATGTAGCTAATTTTATATCAATATGAGGAGCAGGACAGCAACAGCAGCATGGAGCTCCATTCAAAGTGATTTATGTTGCTTTGTGTGAATGCGAATAACACTGCATATTGGCGGAAATGAAAATTATACTTGAGGTGTGAGAGTAAAAAAGTCAGAGAACAAAGTGTTAATCCATCAAAACAGTACACGGAAGCATACATACTGTTGCAAAAACTTATAAACTGAAAAAATGCCTGGTGCGGGAGATGAGTGAGGATACCTGACACGACCAATGTGATCAAACAAGTGAACCTTTATTTGCATACACTCAGCGTGCTTTATAGCTTTCTAAACGAGACTTGGCAATCTATGATTGGTTACAATACAAACAATAGCCCACCCCTGAGTATGATTGGTTGCATCCCGGAAGCAACGTCATCATGGTGTCAAATTCCCTTTCTGCATCCAGGCACGTGCTCCCAGGAAAGGCTGGATTGTTCACATCTCAGATATCCTTCCACACATCCCCCTTCTTGTTTTTGAACAATCCAGACTTGTTTTACAACCCGTTCAATCATTTTCGTGAGCAAGTGTAACAGACAAATTATTAAGCATACAAGCAACCCCCACACCTGCAATATACCAAACAGCAAGAAACATAAAAACAGTTTACATATTAACATGAAATCTTCTATTATGAGTCTTTTGAACCATTTCTTGTCAGTAGCCAGTATGTATCTGTGGGAAGAAGCCACATTCTAGTTTGCTTCAGGTATATATGGTTTTACCCACTTCGCCGGAACCCACAGTGGTCCGTTTCCTGTAAGTAAACACATATATCCTCTGCCTGTTACTTTTAATTCTACTGGTCCTTCCCACTTCCCTGTTTTTAAATCTTTATAGAGTACTAGGCCTTGTGTTTTTTCTTTCCAGAACGAGCCCATTCCTTTACTGTGTACTATCATAGGCGGCTCTTCACAGTTTCCTGCCAGCCGTAAAAAGTTCAGGACATACAACGTTTTCATTAATCGATCACTGGGCAGCCAACCCTGAGTTCCCCCTTTTTGTTTTAACAACATGTTTTTTAACGTGTGGTGGGAGCGCTCAATGATGGCTTGACCAGTGGGAGAATGCGGTATCCCAGTGTGGTGAGTGATACCCCAAAGATTGCAAAAATGAGCAAAGCAAAGCGACTTCTGGTTGACCAGTGGAGCCAAATCCTCCTTCTCCTCATTCAACATCATCAGATGAAGGCACACAGGCACGGAAAGGCACTAGTTGAGCAATTTTACTGCCCTTTGGAATAAAAACAGGTGGAGTTAACGTATATACCATGACCTTAATAATCCCTGTGTAGTCTGCATCAATAACTCCTGGTAATACAAAAATACCTTGACGTGATGTAGATGAGCGACCAATTAATAAGGCTGATAACCCTTCACCTAATGGTCCTTTTACGTTTGTGTCTATTACTACTACTTTGTCAGATACGAGCGTTGAATCTACTGTGGTTTCCACATCCACTCCGGCACTTCCTGTGGTGGCGGCACGGAGGGAACAAATTCCTGACTTGATACTGGTGTTGCTCCCTGATTTACTATCATCGCGCGCGGGGCTGGCGCGCTCGGTTTCCAGTTTCCCTGCTTCCGGCACTCATTGGTATTATGATTATCCCTTTTGCAATTTTTGCACCATTTCTTGCTACTATATTGCTGCTGTTGTTGTGGCTGTTTACATTGAGTTCTGTAATGGCCTGATTTCCCACAATTAAAGCATTTCTTTTGCTTAGCTCCTCCCCCTTTTTGTTCTAATAGAGGACGAACAGCACTATATACCGCAGCAGCAACTAAAGATGCAGGACCGGTGGTGCGTTCCATAACTTCTAACATATCTGCCACTTGGGCATCTCTAGGCAATGTGCTCAAGACCCTTTTTGCTTTATCGTTAGCATTCTCAAAGGCAAACATTTTAAAGACTTGTTCCTTCATTGTCTCATCCAAATCAGGATGACTTCGAACAGCCTGATGTAAACGATCAATAAAGGAAGGAAAACTTTCCTGGGGGCCTTGTTTAACATTTGCAAAGGAATATACTTTTCCCGGTTCTCTAATTGAAGTCATTGCTTGATAAGCTAATTGTTGTGACAACTGCAATACTTCTCCCAGAAACCCTTGCTGTAATGCCGTATTTGAAAAAGGACCTTGACCCGTCAGCATTTGTGCTTGAACGCCATATAGAGGATCTCCCTGCTGCCAAGGTCGTGCAGCTTCACGTTCACATAGTTGTTGCCAGGCCCTGGAAAACAAAAGCTGCTGAGAAGGGGACAAAAGAATATTAGCAACTTGTTGAGAATCATGTGGTATCAGCACATCTGCTGTGAAAATAAATTGCAACAGTTGTTGAGTATAACTGGATTGAAGCCCATATTGCGATACCGCAGAATGCGCCTTTTCTAAAATTTTCCAGTCAAAAGGTTCCCATTTTCTATTTCCCCCATGGTCTGTGATAATGGGAAAGGCAGATGGTAGAAAATTTCCTTCGATTAAGGCTTCACGAATAACTCCCTTCCATCTTCTGCTTCTTTCTTCTTCATCCGGTGGCGCAAAGGGTGGTGGGGCAGTCGGCACTGGCGGTGATAACGACGTAGCAAAAGGATTAGGTGTATTATGGAGATTTTTCCTCTCGTTGGCATCTGTCGTTTTTAATTCCGATAATTTGTCCATAACTTGCTGCAAGACTTCTTCAGATAGTTCCTTTTTCTGTTGTTCTCCCAAAGAAATCGGTGCGGACAAAGGTTCCTCCACTGGGTGGAGCTCTCGGCGGGGTGGTGGGAGGTCAGGGTAGAGGCGGGACTTAGGCCGGCAGGACCGTCCGCCTGTTCCCCCGCCCCTTTGTAGTTCTTCCGCCTTCTCTTCCGAGTCCCCTTTTTCTGCCCACGTGCTGCCGCCATCTTGGCGTATGCTGTCGCCATTTTGGCTGCCGCCATTTCGGCGCGGTTCTAAGCACGTGGTCCCTGAAAAAAGATAGAGACGATGATCATGAGAGTGAAGAGGAGGAGGAGAGCATGGTGTCCGAGAAGGAAGAGGAGGAGGAGATAATGGAGGAGGAAGAGGACGACGATGACTCTGACTACCCCGAAGAGATGGAGGATGAAGACGATGCCAGTTATTGTACTGAGAGCAGCTTCAGGAGCCACAGCACCTACAGCAGTAGCAACAGTTCGTTTGACTTACATGCTATGTAACGCTTCTTTAACTGACTTCCACAGGGTAGCATATTTATTCGCCTCCTTTGCACTCGCTCCTCCCGAACTGATATCATCCCATAGCTCTCCGCCTATGGCTTCCCACGTAGCGAGTTCAAAAACGACTCCTACTGAGGGGATTAATTCTTTGTTCCATGCCCACATTAACAGCCCTTTAAGAGCCGAGGATTCATATTTAAGTCCTCTCACAGAGAGCATGTGTTGGAGCAGATTCAGGACAGCCTCTTGTTGCTTATCCAACCCCATCTGTCTCCCCGACCGCTCACCTCTTCTAGGCGAGATTCCAGCGTCGATCCAGCGACTAAACAGGTGCACCTTTTTCCACTTAGTGACTGGGCAGGTCACTGCTCATTCCGCCGGGGCAGCAGATCATTCGGTCGGCCTTCCACCCTCTTCCTCGCCAAGTCTTGCAACTTTGCTGTGAGGATTCTGAGGGTCCCTGTTCGGGCGCCAATTGCGGGAGATGAGTGAGGATACCTGACACGATCAATGTGATCAAACAAGTGAACCTTTATTTGCATACACTCAGCGTGCTTTATAGCTTTCTAAACGAGACTTGGCAATCTATGATTGGTTACAATACAAACAATAGCCCACCCCTGAGTATGATTGGTTGCATCCCGGAAGCAACGTCATCATGGTGTCAAATTCCCTTTCTGCATCCAGGCACGTGCTCCCAGGAAAGGCTGGATTGTTCACGTCTCAGGTATCCTTCCACAGCCTGGCACATGGGAAGGAATGTAACAAGCTAAAAGGATTACAAGAACATGTAAACACCAGCAGAGTCTGTGTAGCATAGACAAAAAAGAAAGCAACAGCTCCATGAACAGCTCAGATAGATTCTTTGCAAGATCAATGGATAAAGTAGCAGCAGATGAATGAACTGCTAGCTTGAAATCAAACTGAAAATTTATCACTTTTAAGTTGGCCACAGATGCACCCATCAGTGTTGTGTCACTTACAAAATTTCTAAAAAAAAAATAAATAAACCAGAATAGCTTTGATTATTAAGTAATCTGGTACAAGGATAGATAGTAGCTACTGCAACAACAACAAAATACTCAGGATTCTTTAGTGAGTGGGCAGCTACTGGAGTAACTTCAGATTACTCAAAAAAATCAAGTAATCAAGTCTTGTTGAACATATGTAAAGACAATGTCACACTGTTTTTTTACAAATTATCTTAATATTGCTGAATTAGCAAAGAAAGATGATCTCAGGGTTTTAAAATTGTACCGAAATTAAAATTCTAAGCAGAAATCCAATGACCAGGTTGTTATCATATGCAGTAGTTACACACTACCTTTAGTTCAAATCTTAGTGGAGTCACATCCAACTGGGCAAAACTTCTTTCCAAATGATGGCTGCTGCATGAACTCTATAAAATGAACTGAACTAGTGTCAGATCCTAGTGGACAATCATCCAAATAAAAGACACTATCACTGCAGTAGACTCTGTTATTGGAAGTTTTAGTGAAGAAGCCAAGAACTGGCTGGCCAACAATACTGGATCACATTTTGAGTGAGAAGGTGATATCTCCAGCATAGAGCTGTGACAAATTACAGATCAGTACAATCCTATACCCCAAATCCCATATCATTTTGCACATAGATAGAGATATATCTCTATCTTTTTTTTAGGCAGGCAACCTTATTTTTCGATTCTTTAAAACTTGCACCTCTCTGACTAGAATTATATTTGCTTCATTTTTCTAGCAGTTCAACAGAAGTGTCTCTTCAGATATCTATTACGTACTGAAGATGTGAAAGCAAATGCATTTTTACATTAGACTGCATTACTAGCTACTGTGCCTTTAGAGATACCTTTAATCTCACATCTGTATTCTCAAGTATGTCATATTATTTTTTCAGTAGCAGCTAAAGTAGATCAGGAGTGATTTAGCATAGTAAATAGTTTACAACTTCATCACGGTATAACGTCAGTCACAGAATCACCGAATCACAGAATGTTAGGGATTGGAAGGGACCTCAAAGGATCATCTAGTCCAATACCCCTGCCGGAGCAGGATCACCTAGATCAGATCACACAAGGACGCGTCCAGGTGGGTTTTGAGCATCTCCAGAGAAGGAGACTCCACAACCTCTCTGGGCAGCCTGTTCCAGTGTTCTGTTACCCTTACTGGGAAGAAGTTCTTCCTCATGTTTAAGCGGAACCTCCTATGTTCCAGCTTATATCCATTTCCCCTTGTCCTATCATTGGATGCCACTGAGAAGAGCCTGGATCCATCCTCATGACAGTCACCCTTTACATATTTATAAACATTAATGAGGTCCCCCCTCAGTCTCCTCTTCTCCAAGCTAAAGAGACCCAGCTCCCTCAGCCTTTCCTCATAAGGGAGATGCTTCACTCCCTTAATCATCTTTGTGGCCCTGCGCTGGACTCTCTCAAGCAGTTCCTTGTCCTTCTTGAACTGAGGGGCCCAGAACTGGACACAATATTCCAGATGCGGCCTCACCAGGGCAGAGTAGAGGGGGAGGAGAACCTCTTTCGACCTACTCACCACACCCCTTCTAATACACCCCAGGATGCCATTGGCCTTCTTGGCCACAGGGGCACATTGCTGGCTCATGGTCATCCTGCTGTCCACCAGGACCCCCAGGTCCCTTTCCTCTGTGCTGTTCCCCAACAGTTCAGTCCCCAACTTGTACTGGTACATGGGGTTGTTCTTACCCAAATGCAAGACTCTACACTTGCCCTTGTTGCATTTCATTAAATTTCTCCCCGCCCAACTCTCCAGCCTGTCCAGGTCTCTCTGAATGGCAGCACAGCCTTCAGGTGTGTCAGCCACTCCTCCCAATTTAGTGTCATCAGCAAACTTGCTGACCATGCACTCTATTCCCTCATCCAAGTCATCGATGAATACGTTGAACAATACAGGTCCCAGTACCGACCCTTGAGGGACTCCACTGGATACAGGCCTCCAACTTCTGTTATCTGTCAGATAACAGAAGGATTGTACTTTTGTGGAATGTTGTTTAATAAGTGCTGGACATACAAAAACATGTCTTTGAAGGACTCCAGGCACAGTCTGCCAAAACTCAGACCAACATTTTAGCAGATTAAAAGCTTCCACATGTATTTTAAGAAATTGCATTATGCATTTTATGGAGCACTAAGTAATGTGCTTAACACCATTCAGAAGGGAAAGGTATCTTTATCAGTGGTATCTTGCTAGGATGCATGGTTAAAATAGATATTTTTGGCAATATGTTAAGAATAAGTGAAAAGTAGTATTTTCATCCTTGGGGAATAGGGTAGAAGTCTGTTACAACTACTAGCATATTTATTTCAGTCTTGTAACATGTCCTGTAGGATTCAAGCTATCTTAATGTACTTTGGCTTATCAGCTACCATAATAAACTTTTTTATAATTAAACTGAAATAATTTACCATGTTGCATTATGCTTTTTCTTAAGCAAGTGTTCTGTGCTCATTGTTTCACTCCTGATACAGAAAATAAGCAACTTTATGCCCAACAGAAGAAACCCATTTCCAGGAAAGGTTAGTCCAAATCTCTGGACATAAAAGGATGTCTTTTTAGAATTGCACTATGCAGGTAGAAGCAGTGTTTTTGCAAAAAAAATTGTGAGCTGCTATTTTCTGTGTTCCTGAGTCTCTGATTTTTGGCTTGAGGACAGTCAGTCCTTTGTACTCTGTTATTGCACTGAAGTAATCAAAGAGAGAGAGTCTTGGTTTGAGACTGTCAGCTGTTACTAATCACTGCTCCATAGCTTGCTGTGAATCCCTGCTTGCTTCTCCCTCCTGCTCTGCTTAGCACACATAAAGAAGATAAATTGGTCTCTGGTTTCCCTTCAAAAAGCATATTGTTTGGTACATTCCAATACTGTGAGCAAAAGATGAAATAATGTGAAGAGTTAAATGGGTATCTAAACAACCCCACAGCAGGGTCCTTCTCAGGCAGATGTGAGTTTCAGGAAATGTACTTTCCTACAGGTTCTCCAAATGTATTCTGTTATCTTGAAACCCTGAAAAGTAAAACAAATACACTTTTCACAACAGTACAGCATATTCCTGCAAGAAATTTCCTGCAGTAACACTAATCACTGACACTCAATAAATGCAGCATCTAAGTGTACCATATTTACATATTTCATTTTACTTGGAGCTGTAATGTTTTGGTGTGTATAAATTATTTAGCAACAACAAGCACAGTCTGGAGAGTTTTACTGATTTTTTCCCTGCATTCGCCGACTGACACTGTCCTAGTACAGAGAAGAATTTTAAAGGAAGAAAATCAAGTTATTTGTGCATGTGTAAAAAAGCGCTATGGAAGCAAGCAAAGAAAGAAGTGAGCAAGGCTGTGGAATACCCTACCCTGAAAATAGTTAGGATAAAAATAGCAACTGATTTGAACCTCAAGCTCAATATATTTATAACCAAGACTGTATGATATATTTGCCTGCTGTATAAGAATATTATACTTGATGTCCCAGGAAATACTTTCCACCATAGATTGCTGTCATATTTTTTTATAAGATAACAACTAACCTTGGTGCACTGAAACCAAGCTGAGTTTCATAAAGTTAAAGTGATATTATTCCACTGAAAGAGCATTATCAGTGATGAATGACAACAAAATGATCTTTCATTCATGGTTAACTGAAAGGTAAAAATCACTGTAAAGCCACTAGAGATTATTTGAGCCTCTACCATTCACACCAGTCAGTGACGTTCTGAAAATATCTTACCATTATTTCACAAACATATTCCTTCTAATGACAAAGCTGTGATTAGAAGAACATGTGTTTGCAGCCAGGAGGATGAAGGACAAAAAAACAGGGTCAGTTACTAAATATTTTCCCTCAGCAAGAGTTAGAAAGAGATGGAGGAAAAAATTTGCAGTTAGCACACATCGCACCTATTTGCTAGCATATTTTTACACTGTTTTCATCAAGAAGTATGGGACCAGCAGAAAGTACAATGTTTGTTTTGCATCACTTTTGCATGTGCAAAAGCTTTCAGAATCACTGAGTGATATCCGGTGTCCACATTCAGGTATAATTCAAACCAAAAGTGCTCTATGAATACCAGAAATAAGTATGTATGGCAAGGTTAGGTTAGCATCCTCTATAAAAGGGTTTTTTTTACATCATATACAACTTTTCTCCTCACTGTGGTGGTGGAAAATCCACAGAGAAAGACACATGACTTTATTTAAGTGTTTACGTGGACTCTTCTACATGTTGTTAAGTCCCATCTTTCTGGTAAGGTATGTGATTTCTCTGATTCACTCATGCAGTGAGATTTTTTTCTTAAATGTAACAGGAACATCTGTGTATCTTCATAAGGGTATATTTTTATGCTGATTTTTTTTTTAAGGCAGTGCTGGTTTGAGTAGCCATGGCCCTCCAGAATTCTCCTGAGCCCAGGTGCTCTTTCACACACCTTTGTTCTCTCCTTGTCATCAAATGGTGGATGCTGTTTGCTCAGCTATGTGGTGAGAACAGAGCCAGCTTAAAGATAAGCAGGGGAAAGTAAGGAATGCTTAACTTGCTTTAGCTGCCATCAAAGAACAAAGGATGCAGTTTAACAATGCAGCCAACCTGAAGTAATGGCAAATTGCTGCCAAAAAGACTAGTTTTCTGCTCCTGGACATGCTCTCCTTCTGCTTCCCTTGTACAAGTTCTGGTGCTCACATGACACCATTCTGAGATGATTCAGAATGACAAACTGTGACAGGAAAACTAACCCTGCAAAAAACAAAGTTAATAGTTTTCTACTTCATTTTCTGCGGAGATCCACTTCAGAGCAGGTAAGACTGCGACTGGGGAGAGCTACTGCAGGAAAAAACCGAAAAAAGCTCTTTTCTAGGGCTTTTCTGGAAGCATTTTCTAGCCGGGACCAGATCTGCCGCTGTTGGGGGCGGTGCCGGCGTAGGCGGGCTGCTGCGAGAGCCGGGGAGGAGCCAGCACAGCTGTGAGTCACTGGGCTATAAATAGCCTCAGGGAGGGCAACGACTAGTCGCTGCCCACCGCGAAGGAGCTGGGGAAGGCTATTGTTCCCGCCTAACGAGGGGACAACTGCTGTAGTCTACAGCTCCTTGGACGGGATTTGAGGTACTTCATTTTATCAGGGAGTCATGGTGGCCACTCGGAGGAGGAAAAATGTGCTTTCAGCACCCACTCGAAGGGATGTGGGTGTTCAGGTCACAGGCTGTGAGGAATGTCACAGCTTATCCTTGGTAGCTGGGAGCAACCCTGAGGATGGCTGCGTGAGGTGCGAGCAGGTCGATGACCTGCTAAGCCGGGTGGCGCAGCTCCAGGATGAAGTGCTGGAGCTCAGGGAGGAGGTGAGCAGGTTAAGAATAATTAGGGAAAGCGAGAGGGAAATTGACAGCTGCCATAATCTGGTTGTGGTAGAGCAGAAAGAAGTGGAGAGGGTAAAGGGGATCAGGGAATGCGAGGAATTAGGGGACAAGGAGCAATGGCACAAGGTCCCTGCTCGGCGTGGCAAGCGCAATGGAATAGCAATTCCCTTGCCCCCCCAGGTGTCCTTATGCAACAGGTACAGTGCTCTGCAAGGGGAACTAGATGACAGGGAGGGTGATGGCTGTCCCTGCTTGGAGGTGTCTCCAAAGCCAGATCAGACTGCCATCGGTACTAAAACCTCATCAAAAGAAGAAAACATAGACGAGGGCCCACGCAGAGGGTTGCCTAAGGGGAGTCAGTCTGCCTCACGACTTCTGACCGCCCCTGTTAAAAGAAAAAGGAGGGTAATTGTCATAGGTGATTCCCTTCTGAGGGGAACAGAGGGGCCAATATGTCGACCAGACCCAACCCACAGGGAAGTCTGCTGCCTCCCTGGGGCCCGCGTCAGGGACGTCACTAGGAAACTCCCTAGTCTGCTACGGCCCTCTGATTATTATCCATTACTGGTAATGCAAGTTGGTAGTGATGAGCTAACAGAGAGAAGTCCAAAGGCCATCAAAAGGGACTTTAGGGCATTGGGACGATTGGTCGAAGGGTCAGGAGCCCAGGTAGTGTTTTCTTCAATCCCTTTAGTGGCAGGAAAGAACATAGAGAGGAACAGAAAATCAGATTTGATTAACAGATGGCTCAGAGGCTGGTGCCACCGACGGAAATTTGGTTTCTTTGATCATGGGGAGGCTTTCCCTGAACCAGGTCTGATGGTACCGGATGGAACATGCCTTTCTCAGAGGGGAACCTGGGTCTTAGCTCAAAAGCTAGCAGGGCTCATTGGCAGGGCTTTAAACTAGATTTGAAGGGGGAGGGGGGGAATATCAAGAATGATAAAGATATGCTGGAAGTACCCGTAGAACAGAAGAAGGGAATTCCAGCCGCTCCAGCCAAGAAGTCAGATTCATACCGCTGTCAGCATGGCACCAGTGCCAGCACTGAGGGTCCAGAGGCTGGGGAAGGATCGCAGGTATGTTCAAACGAACTTACACTGCCGTCCAAGAGAACCCCTGTCGCTCCAGCCAGCGAGTCGGCTTTGTCGGAGGCCCAGCTGAAGTGTATGTACACCAACGCACGCAGCATGGGAAATAAACAGGATGAGCTGGAAATGCGTGCACATGAGCAGGGCTACGACCTTATTGGCATCACGGAGACGTGGTGGGACGACTCCTATGACTGGAGTGTCAACATGGAGGGGTATAAGCTTTTTAGAAAGGACAGGAAGGGGAGACGAGGAGGGGGTGTCGCTCTCTATGTCAGCAACCGGCTGGAATGCGTGGAGCTTCGCCTGGGGTCGGAGGAGGAGCTGACAGAGAGCTTATGGGTCAAGATTAGAGGACGGAGACGGATAGGGGATGTTACGGTAGGGGTCTGTTACAGGCCACCTGGCCAGGAGGACAGAGCAGATGAGGCGCTTTATAGCCAGATAGGAGCAGCCTCGCGGTCACAAGCCCTGGTCCTCATGGGGGACTTCAACCACCCTGACATCTGTTGGAGAGACAATACAGCAGGGCACAGGCAGTCCAGGAGGTTCCTGGAATGCGTGGATGACAACTTCCTCCTGCAGATGATAGAGGAGCCGACAAGGAGGGGTGCCATGCTCGACCTTGTGCTCACCAACAGGGAGGGACTGGTGGGTGAGGTGAAACTTAAGGACAGCCTTGGCTGCAGTGACCACGACACAGTGGAGTTCAAGATCCATGGGGCAGCAAGGAAACCATTCAGCAAGCTCTGTACCCTAGACTTCAAGAAGGTGGACTTCGGCCTCTTGAAGCACCTGATGGGCAAAGTGCCGTGGGAGGTGGCCCTGGAGGGACAAGGGGCCCAGGAAAGTTGGTCCACATTCAAGGAGCACCTTCTCCAAGCTCAGCAGAGGTGCATCCCGACGAAGAACAAGTCGGGCAAAAAGACCAGGAGGCCTGCGTGGATGAGCAAGGAGCTCCTGGACCAACTGAAAATGAAGAGGTTAGCCTACAGAGGGTGGAAGCGGAGACAGATAGCCTGGGAGGAATACAGAGAAGCTGTAAGAGTGACCAGGGATCAAGTGAGGAAGGCTAAAGCCCTGAAGGAATTGAATTTGGCAAGGGATATAAAAAGCAACAAGAAATGCTTCTATAGGTATGTAGGGGACAAAAGGAAGTCCAAAGAGAATGTAGGCCCCCTCCGGAAGGATACTGGTGCTCTGGTTACCCGGGACATAGAGAAGGCTGAGGTACTTAATGAATTTTTTGCCTCAGTCTTCAATGGTAAAGCCTCTTGTCTTACCACCCAAGCTGTGGAAAGAACTAGCAGGGACTGTGAGGATGAACCACCGCCCACTGTACTTGAAGACCAGGTTCGAGAACATCTGAGGAACTTGAAGGTGCACAAGTCCATGGGACCTGATGAGATCCATCCGCGGGTCCTGAAGGAACTGGCGGATGAAGTTGCCAAGCCACTGGCTATTGTATTCGAGAAGTCGTGGCGGTCTGGCGAGGTCCCTGATGACTGGAAGAGAGGGAACATAACCCCCATTTTTAAAAAGGGGAACAAGGAGGACCCGGGCAACTACAGACCGGTCAGCCTCACCTCTGTGCCTGGCAAGGTCATGGAGCAGATACTCCTGGGAACCATGCTAAGGCACATGGAGAGCAAGGAGGTGGTGGGTGACAGCCAACATGGCTTCACCAAAGGCAGATCGTGCCTGACCAACTTGGTGGCCTTTTACGATGGGGTGACAGCATCGGTGGACAAGGGTCGACCAATGGATGTCATCTACCTGGACTTGTGCAAAGCTTTTGACACTGTCCCGCACGACATTCTTCTCTCTAAATTAGAGAGGCATGGGTTTGATGGATGGACCACTCGGTGGATAAGGAATTGGCTCAATGGCCGCACTCAGAGAGTAGTGGTCAACGGCTCGATGTCCAAGTGGAGACCGGTCACGAGTGGCGTCCCTCAGGGGTCCGTGTTGGGCCCGACCCTCTTCAACATCTTTGTCGGTGACGTGGACAGTGGCATGGAGTGCACCCTCAGCAAGTTCGCCGATGACACCAAGCTGTGTGGTGCCGTTGACACGCTGGAAGGGAGGGATGCCATCCAGAGGGACCTTGACAGGCTGGAGAGATGGGCCCGTACCAACCTCATGAAGTTTAACCAGGCCAAATGCAAGGTCCTACATCTGGGTCGTGGCAATCCCAGGCATAAATACAGACTGGGTGGTGATTGGATCGAGAGCAGCCCTGAGGAGAAGGACTTGGGAGTACTGGTGGACGAGAAGCTCAATATGAGCCGGCAATGTGCTCTTGCGGCCCAGAAGGCCAACCGCGTCCTGGGCTGCATCAAGAGGAGTGTGGCCAGCAGGTCGAGGGAGGTGATTCTCCCCCTCTACTCTGCCCTTGTGAGACCTCACTTGGAGTACTGCGTCCAGTTCTGGAGCCCCCAACATAAGAAGGACATGGACCAGTTGGAGAGGGTCCAGAGGAGGGCCACGAAGATGATAAGAGGGCTGGAGCACCTTTCCTATGAGGACAGGCTGAAAGAGTTGGGGCTGTTCAGCCTGGAGAAGAGGAGGCTCCGGGGTGACCTTATAGCGGTCTTCCAGTACCTCAAGGGGGCCTACAGGAAAGATGGGGAGAGGCTGTTCAGGAGGGCCAGTTATGATAGGACAAGGGGTAATGGTTTTAAAATAGAGGGAGGTAGGTTCAGGTTGGATATTAGGAAAAAATTTTTTACTATGAGAGTGGTAGAACACTGGAACAGGTTGCCCAGAGAGGTGGTGGATGCTCCATCCCTGGAGACGTTCAAGGCCAGGTTGGACAAGGCCCTGAGCAACCTGATCTAGTTGGAGATATCCCTGTTCCTTGCAGGGGGGTTGGACTAGATGACCTTTGAAGGTCCCTTCCAGCCCTAACCATTCTATGATTCTATGATTCTAGTGGCAAGGGATGGGATAGAACTACAAGGCTGTGAGGCAGGTCTAGTCCTTCAGGAGCCACTCTTAGCCATCTAATTAGATCATTAAATTGCATTATTATATCCCAGTCATCGATTTCATTAGTCAGTTAGCTTAATCACGATCATGTAATTTTGGATCAAATACATTTACTAATTTTCCTGTGAGATATTTGTCCAATGTTCTTAATAGATCTGGAAAAAATATGAAAATATCTAATTTCATTATTTAAATTTCCATATTCAAATAAGGATAAGTTAAACTGAGATTTGGAGACAGCTTGTCCCATCAGTTTATGCAAAAAGGCATATAGAGCTATATTTCAGACATGTATTTTATGTGGCTTCAGGAAGTCATTAGCTGTATTAATTTAATATTAATTAACTTCACCAATGCATATAGTTCTTTGAAAATGCTACTTAGCTTTTTTCTTTGCAATTTTATTCTTTTACTAATACTGCTATTAAAAATAAATCTAGAGTTTGGACGAATTTTGGACCTGATCTTGTGAAGGCCTCGGTTGTCAAAGCTTTAAATATTATTTAATTTTTGTTTTCTGGGAATACTCAGCACCACTCAGGACATGCTCGGCAGCTATCAGAACAAAGCTCAAAGAACAAAGCTTAATCATGTTAATTAAACTCAGGCAATACTTCTGTCGTGGTTTTAGGCTGATCCAGCAACTAAAACTCACACAGTCTCTCCTTCTCCAGTAAAGTGGAGAGGAGAAAAATATAATAAAGGGACTGAGGGATGAGACAAGAACAGAGGGAGCACCCACCAACCATGGTCCTGGGCAAAACAGACTTGGCTTTCTTAAAAGCAAAACATTTTATTGATGGTTACTTAGAAGGACAAAGGGAAACAAAACCGGTTACTCGAGAGGACAGAAAGAAACAAAACCAGATCTTAAAACCGACACCTTCCCCCCCTCCTTTCCTTTTCCTCCCGGCTCTACCTCCTCCCCCCAGCAGCGCAGGGGGCAGGGACTGGGGGAGTGCAGGTCAGTTCATTCCGTGCTGTTACTGCTGCTTCTTTCTTAAAGGAGAAGGAGTCCTTACACCCTTTTCCCCTGCTCCAATGGATCCCCTACCCACGAGGAAAAATCCACAAACTTCTCCAGCGTGAGTCCAGCCCACTGGAAACAATCCTTCCCCACAGATTGCTCCAGTTTGGGCTTTACCACAGTCTCGGATACTTAGGGAGTTGTTGCCACTTGCTCCAGCGTGGGTTGTCACGCAGACTCCAGATGCCTCTCTGCCTTGTCGTGCGTCCCAACACAACCGTCCTCAGGCTCAGGCATCTTCTCTCCACGGGCTGCGAGTGGGTCTCTACTCCACCGAGGCCGTCCTGGTTGCAGGGGGGCCGCCTGCTATCTCACCACCAGCCGCAGGGGAAACTCGGCTCCGGCACACCTCCTCCCGCTCCATCCTCACTGACCTGGTGTTGATGCAGCTGTTTCTCTCAGATCTCAGTCCTCTCCAGGTGAACTCAGCCCAGTGGGCACCCTGGGAGTGGGGTGCCCCCGAGTTCCCCAGCTGGCTCCGCCACCGCCATTCTCCGTGGGCGGCGCTGTCCCGACGCAGGCAGCCGCCCGACCGGGAGCCAGGAAGCGGGGGCAGTGCCCTCCTCCCTTCTCTTCTCGATCCTGGGCAAAGCACCTTTTCCGGTTCCTTTGTCCTGACTTAAATAGGGCAATTCGCAGAGGCGCCCTATTGGCTCAACCCCGAGGGGGATGGGAGTCTGATCTGGTGGCCAGAACCAAGCCTAACCCGGTTCCAAAACCGGGGAGGTCGCAGGGAGCAAAACCCCTCTCCTGCCACCAGAACCACCACCCCCTCCACATCAAACCATGACAACTTCAACTGTCTTTACCTAACTATTGCTTTTCCTTACAATTTTTCTGTCAGCATATTTTACTGTGACCTTGCATAGTGTTATTAATTTCCACGAATCCTCATCAACATACATAGAATCATAGAATGGTTTGGGTTGGAAGGGACCTCAAAGATCATCTAGTTCCAAACCCCCTGCCATGGGCAGAGAAATCCTCCACTACATCAGGTTGCCCAAAGCCTCATCCAACCTGGCCTTGAACGCCTCCAGGGATGGGGCAGCCATAACTCCTCTGGGCAACCTGTTCCAGTGTTTCATCACCCTCATTGTAAAAAATTTCTTCCTTAGATCCCATCAAAATCTACCCTCTTTCACTTTAAAGCCATTGCCCCTTGTCCTATCACTACATGCCCTGGTAAATAGTTCCTCTCCAGTTTTCTTGTAGGCCCCCTTTAAGTACTGGAAGGCTGTTTTAAGATCTCCTCAGGGCCTTCTCTTCTCCAGACTGAACAACCCCAATTCTCTCAGCCTGTCTTCATAGGAGAGGTGCTCCAGCCTTTGGATCGTCTTCGTGGCCCTCCTCTGGACTCGCTCCAACAGCTCCATGTCCTTCTTGTGTTGGGGACTGCAGAGCTGAATGCATTACTCCAGGTAGAGTACTCGCATGCACACCTCCTCTCCCCAGTGACAAAGCCTTGCTTGCTCCGACAAATGATAAAATCATTGAAGGTACTAGAATTAGTCCTAAGTAGTGACTGTTTTTTTTAGGAAAAGCAAAATGAAATGCATCTTACTACTTGCCCAGTTCTTCAGTGGCATACTACTTACTGTTGGGACTATTTGAGGTCAGTGTAAAGAAAAAGATCCCATTTAAAAACTGCTAGTTATGGGCCCTGATTCGGCAAACCACATTATTTAGTGATTAACCTTAAGGACAAATTTAAGTCCAAGAAGACTTTGTTGACTAAGGGTTTACACACAGAAAGAGGGCCTTAGTCATACCAGCTGCTGACCAGTTATCATTGTTGTAAATATGCATATTCCTTCTAATTATGTAAATATGTATATCCCTTCTTTCTAAAGAAAAAACACCAGCAGAAACTCTTGGGTACTGTAACAGGAAAAGTAGGTTTATGCTTAAACTCAAATCTCAGACTTACATAGCTCGTAACTTATGTCTTGAGGACATTGGGCTGTTCTGCAAGAAATCAGTTGCTGCAGTTGCACTAATTAAAGAGAGAAAGTGTTCTGAAGTTGTAGGACTTTTTAGCATAGGCTCTGCTTTTTGGCTTTAAAAATAATTCCTTGAAATTTATTTTTGAACAAGCAGATCCAAACTATTATTGGCTTAAATGTTATCTAAAGAGAATATGCTCAGTGTATTTTATCTTTGATCTTACTGAGAAGTATCATCCCTCTGCATTGGTGTGCCCTAATATAATCCAAGATTACACATAGACTATGTATAGCATGCTTACAATGTTGAGAAAATTTAAAACGATAGAAGCAACTCTGGATTTATAAATTCTAGAATTCCATATAATCTAGAATCATAAATACAGTAAATATATGTAGTAAAACCAGTAATAGTATAGTAGTTATTCAAGAAAGTCGCTGCATGTTTAGTTCATGTTAATTTGCAGAACAATGATCAAGTCAAATGAACAATCAGAACTATCAGATTAACGATTCTGCATTTTTAACAAATTGTCCTAACTAGATTTTTTTCTCCTTTTCCCTGCATACTTTCTCTCTCTTTCTCCTTCTCTTAAAATACCCTAACTTGCTTGCTTGCTGCTTTCCTACATCCTAAAATATCTTCATTTCTTCTCTAACACCTTTGTTAAAGAACAACATAGTGCTTTACTTTTTATCCTGACACTCTGGAGAACTCCTTGTCATGTCTTTATTTCACTCACAGTGGGACTGATTCCTCATTTCTCAAGAGAGAGAAAGAGTAGATTGCGGAGAAGGGATTTGGAGAAGTACTGAGACGACTCAATATGAGTTAGCTGCAGGAAGTCTCGTTTATTGCGCAGTTCTTATTGCTTATATAGACAGTATTTGCCAATAATCCTGAGACCACACCTTTTCTACACCATTATTGGATGATACATATGCTTGTCATATTTAACAGCTTATTTCAAACAGGTACCCGCCTAGCGAAGCTCTGCTCTAAGCAAACACTACTCCCTTATCATACTGCATAGTTTTCTTATCCTTAACTTCAAGGGCATTCTGCCCTTGAGGCCTAACTTTAGAGCTCCAGTCCTTATTTACACAGGATTTTCTTCGTGCAGTCTCTTCAAGGATCTGCACTCCGACAAATCCCCCTTTCTTTTCTTGCACGAAGAAAATCCTGTGCACGAGACTGTCAACCCCAGTTACTAGCATGTTGTTTTGGTACAGCCTTGCAAAAGCAGTTTCTAGCATACTACTTCCCTTTCTGAGGGCTTTACTATTTCCGCTATATCCAAGATTCCACTGAGCAGGAGGGTGTCAGTCGGCAGGGTCATCGCAGAGAAGAGAGGCAGGCACGGCACCTTCAGGGCGTCCCCTGTTTATCCACACAGTGTGCTCTGCAGCCTCTTTCCGCTCCGCTCTGAGCCATCCCTTTTACACCCTCAGCAGAGTCTACGAAAAAGGTACTGACACGGCGTTGCCGCACGCATGGCCAGTGCGTGCAACAAGGCCGCCAGGTATGTGCTCTGCTGGCCAACAGCGGATTTTGCAAATTGCAACATGTTGTTCAATAACAATCCTCCTAGCTTCTCTTTTCAAAGTTACGTGCTCACAACTAAGTCCAGTTAGTAATTCTTTGTCATTAATTTGGTACCAGTTAATTCTTTTCCTTCCAGTAGCTACGGGTGGAATCCATACACCTTCCAATCGGAGAAAAGACACAAAGCATATATACAAGCAACTTTCACACACGTAATATACCAAACAATAAGAAAACATAAAAACAGTTTACATATCAATATACAATCCTCTACCACAATTCTCCTCGAATGCTCTCCAAGCCATTGCAACTGTTTGTGGATGGACTCACTATGGTCACTTAGATTAAAAAACAACACGTTTGTGTAACGTGGTTGTTGCTGGCCCTACCTACAAATTTTGGTCCTAATAAATTTAACTCTTGTGGGGAAATATACGGAAGACTGCCCCCCTTTTTTTTTTTTTTTTTTTTTTTAATGTTAAATGAGTTCATTCAATAACAGCTTGTCCCGTAGGTGAAATGAGGGATACCGGTAATGTGAGTCACTCCCCAATCCTGTAAAAAGGCACCATACTGGATCACTGTCTGTCCCGATTTTCTTTAGTACTCCCATGGTTTTCTTCAGTGTGAGCAGTAGCAACAACAAAGGCAGAGAACATCTCAACAGTTACATGCACATATTTAGATCGATTAAACGATGGAATATAAGTAATATCAGATTGCCATAATTCATTGGCACATAAACCTGTTGGATTTACTCCTGCTGGAGTATTTGAAGGCACAATACGTTGACGGTCAGGGCAGGCACGTACAATCTGCTGAGCTTGATCTGCTGTCTGACCTGACAGAGAGCATCATCTACCACCAATTGACAAACTGTAGGACTATTCATCATTCCTTGAAGCAGTACAATCCAATGATATTGTTGCGTGAGTCGTTCATTCTTAAGCACTGGAACTGAAAAGGCAAATCTAGGACAATCATTAGGGTGCAAATAAATAAAAAAGTAAAAAGGTGAAATAACCCAATCTTTTAAATCAATCACCATCAAATGCTAACATTCTGGAATCATAGTAGGATTTGGTATACCCAGTTGTAAAGCACCCATTGGTGAAATGATTGCATTAATAGCTCTTAAATCTTTTAACATAAATCTCCACTTTCCTGATTTCTTTGAGATAACAAATTTTGGAGTATTCTATGGGCTAGTGGAGAGAATTATATGTCCTAATTTGAGCTGTTCGTCGACTAATTTTTGAGCTCACTCCAGCCGCTCGCTTTTTAATGGCCACTGATCGACCCAGACCGGCTTGCCAGCTTGAGTCAGGGCTGGACATCAGTGACGTGCTAAAAATTTGAGGTTAGCCTCACATTCCAGTGATTCAACAAATCCCGACCTCATAATGTACATGGGACATCAAAAACATATGGTTTCAAAATAGCTTGTTTGTTACCTGGGCCTACTGCTAACAAGGTCTGTGCACTCTGCTGTGGGATCTGTGTTCCACCTACTCTGATCACAGCTGCCAGGGCTTGTATCAGAGGCCGAGAGGGCGGCCAGTCAGGATTTTTCACTATAGATACTTCAGCCCCTGTGTCAACTAGGCCAGAAAAGCCTTCCCATTAATGATTACTGTTAAAGGAGGCTGTGCAGCTGTGACTGTCTGTGTCCAAAATTCTTTTGTGATAGCAGAGTGACCTTTATTGTTGTTATATAGGCAGCTTTTATAGATTATTACTCTAGCCACGATGTGTCCACGCGGCCCTCACCCAACTGTGATTGGGTACAAACAATAGTGCACGCACCTATTTTAACTTTACTATTGGCTATGCCTAAAAAGGAGCTATTTTTTACTTGCTAAACTAAACATCATTTTCTCACACACTCTATATCAACTTCCCAAACTCCCCATGTCAGCTTCTCACACTCCCTGCACCAGCTGTTCACACTCCCTTCTCTTTCTCATCCTCTTTATCGGTGTTTCCCAACTTAAGAAAAGAGCACAGGCTTAAATCATCAAGGTCAAACCCTAACTGTAACTGTGTGTATGATTCCATAATTCCCCTTTTTTGTTTTTCTATGACCATTACTTGATGAACCGTACTCTGTACCGTTCACTGGGAGCATGACAATAGGCAGGGGGTGATTATTACTATGCATAAAAGAACTACTAGCAATATAATGTCTGCTTTACTAAAGATTTTAACCATCCTGTCAATTAAGAGCATTGATAAAGCAGAAGCTGTAGCATTAATTTGTTTTGCAAGCCAACAACCCAACTTATTCAGTGTAGTTAACGCCTGTGCCACTCCAACTCCTGGTGCAAATATTGAAGCTGCAATGATTTTAGCTGGTTCCCAAAATTCTGCTCTGGAATCGCACTAGCTATCATAAGCATGTGTGCTGCACCTATTCCAGGTGTGTCTATGACTTAGGATCATGGTGGTATGAGGTAAATACATTCCTAAAAGTCCCTATAGTACATAGATCTCCCCTTATATACGAAGGAATACCTTACTAAGCTCTACTATAGCTCTGCAGAAGCAGTTATTAGCATTTTGGTGGTTTGTTTGTTTGTCTTTTTTTTTTTTTTTTTTTTTTTTTCCTCAGGATCAATTACCCTTGGGAGTACAAACAATCCTAATTTTGTGGTGGATGATCGTCCCAGCAATAGTGCACATAATCCTCATGATATAAGACCAAAGACACCAGTAGGAATTAAATGCACCAACGTGTCAGTGATTACTGTTGACCAAAACATTTAGCTGCCAATATCTCTGCTTTATAGTGTTCGGAGCCCACATTCTGACACGCCTTTACTAAATCTGCAATCGTTTTTGCCCAATTTCTGATAAGATCAAGAGCTCGTTGGCAGTCTGTGTTAGCATTTTCAATGGCTAACTGGAATACCAACACATCTGCAGTAGCCGGATTTTCTGTTTATCTCTGAACTGCCATTTGTAGCTGATCAAAGAAATGCTCATAAGGTTCCTGTGCTCCCTGCCGAATGGAAGCAGAGGAAGCCTCCCCTTGTCCCAAAAATCAGGGACACGTCTTAATGCTCTCTTAGCCAATTCAGTCAGTTGTTGGAGAGCCACTTGCTGTAACCCTGCCTGTGCCTGATTTTGACATGAGTGACATTTTATTCGTCCCAAAATATTTAGCTCTCGATTTAAGAGATTTAACACCTATAACACTTTAGCTATTGTTTCATTGGGAGATTTCCCCATCATTCTTGTTTTAAAAGCATATTCTCCAAAGTACCATGTGCGTATTCTGTGATCGGTTGTCCAGTAGGATTGTAAGAAATACCAGCAACATGCTCGATATCTTATGATGACAAAAATACATATGTCTGATAAGAAGTGTATGCCAAAGTTCCTGCGAGCGTAAACCACGAAGATTAACACCATTCACTGGTGGCACGATCGTATTTTGACAGGTACTACACAATTGTACGATTGAGCGGGCTTGCTCTGTTGTTATACCAAATTGTCACCTAATAGCATTAGCATTCTGATGGTAGAAGTCATGCAAGATGTTTGCCTGCATGAGCGAGTTTGGTACCAGAGCTGCACTCGTGAGAGGCTCAGCTCGCCTGTTCCCTTCTGCTATAGGCCCTGGAAGCGTGGTGTGCGCTCGCAGATGTACAATGGAATATGCATGTTTACGGTTTTGCAACACTGATATTAATTGTTGAAATTGCTGGAACAGAAGAGGATTAGTTATTTCCCGCGATGCCGATCGAGACGATCCAAGTTACGATGTGCTGTCTCTCGGTAAAACCTGGGCCCCGGGCCTCAGCCGGGCGGGGGGGCAGGGTGGCGATGACGACCCAGCAGCCCTGTGCCTGCCCCCCCCTTGTTGTTGTTGCTGTTGTTGTTGTTGTTGCCGCAGCTCCGGCCGCTCGCGCTCCGTAACCGCGGCCGCCCCCTCCCGCCGAGGGACCATCAGCTGCGAACGAACCGGCGCAGCGGGGCCCGCAGCGCGTCTCCGTCCCGTCCAGCCGCGGCTCGTTCCGCGCACGGGCGGCAGCGCCGAGGCAAACGCCGCGCCCGCGGCCCCAGCCGGCAGCAGCAGCGGCGTCCCCGGGGCGCCGCCGGGCGCGGTGGGCGGCGCGGCGCGGGAGTGCCGGTGTACCGACTTCGTTGGAAGAGGGGGAAAGCAATAAGTCTGTCTTTCGTTCGGGGCCCTGGATCAAAAGATTCGATGATGACTTTTCCAGGCCAGCAGCATCCCCACAGGTGGCTGCACGCCAAAGTTTAACGTCTATAGTGTCCCAAGTCCTTGTCAGGTATATATTTGAAGAGCTTGCCTCCGGTACATGGGCTGATACCCAAACCAGGAGTACCGGGAGTTTTATCAAGTCAGAACTGTTAATAGTGCTGGTTTCTCTAGCACTTTGTCAACACTTTAACTGCAGACTTATGTTCTGTTAAAGCCATGCTTCCCATTGTTCCCAGTCGCTTACCTCCTCCTGTTGAGGCAGTTGTCGCTTTTTTTTTTTTTTTTTTTTTCTTCAGTCGCTTACTTCTTCTTTCCTTTGGTTCCTAATTCTTCGTGTTTCACGATAATATCTTTTGCATACCCCCCTGCAATCAGGGGGGGCCAATATCTTTTTCCAAGTTTTAATCCACGCTCCTCTAAGAAGCTTCTCAACAACGACAATGCAACGTCCCGTTCCATCGTCTTACCGCGACAGTGGATCCTACAGATCTTCCGGCTTTCCCCTATAGGCCGCCTGTATGCAGATCTGCACGGCTTTCCCCGATGGGCCGCCTGAATGTGGATCCTGCGGATCGTCGGCTTTCCCGTATAGGCCGCCTGAAGTAGATCCGCCCGGCTTTCCCCGATGGGCCGCCTGAAGTCGCCGTCCCTTCTCCGCTAAAATAACACTCGTTCAGAACAAGTAATAATGTCCCGAGTGAAACGATAGTGAGTCCAGCTCATTTTTTTTCCCGTCCCTGTTCGGGCGCCATAATGCGGAGAAGGGATTTGGAGAAGTACTGAGACGACTCAATATGAGTTAGCTGCAGGAAGTCTCGTTTATTGCGCAGTTCTTATTGCTTATATAGACAGTATTTGCCAATAATCCTGAGACCACACCTTTTCTACACCATTATTGGATGATACATATGCTTGTCATATTTAACAGCTTATTTCAAACAGGTACCCGCCTAGCGAAGCTCTGCTCTAAGCAAACACTACTCCCTTATCATACTGCATAGTTTTCTTATCCTTAACTTCAAGGGCATTCTGCCCTTGAGGCCTAACTTTAGAGCTCCAGTCCTTATTTACACAGGATTTTCTTCATGCAGTCTCTTCAAGGATCTGCACTCCGACAGTAGATGAAGGAAGAGGACAGGGATAAGGACTTGGGTTTGTTTGCAGTTTTACAGACTTGCGCCTGCCCCCTTCTTTCTTGCCTTCCCTCCCTCCCCAGGAATACATTAAAAATCATTCCCATTCATGTGTGCGTGCACACTCTGGGAGAAATTACAGACACTCTGCTCAGAGTTGCCTTGACAACTTCAAGGCTTCCATGTACATGGGGACCAGTGGCATAGCAAAGTTTCCCAGGCTCCCTGAGGAAAGGGAGGGGAGAGGAAGAAAGGAGGCAGAGGTGCTGGAGCCAGAAGCCATGTGGAGGAGAGAGCAGCAAGCAGGATGAAAGGGGCACATGCATCTCTTGCAGGACAATGGGACTTCTGCTGGCTGGCTGTGAAAGGACACACTGAGGATACAGTGGTCTGTGATACATGAAAGCTTCCAGACCCTGACATGAAACCCTTCCGGAGATCCATTCAGCTCTAAGAAATCTTGTCAACATCTTAAAATGTAAAGAAAACAAATCCCTTCATTTTTTCATGTTTTGAAAACAGATTTAAAATATTTTTTAGATGTTTCTTGTTGTTGATATGCTGGAAGCTTTTGCAGTTTCGACCCTGGAAGACACTGAGTGTCCCTCTTGTGAGTTCCCTGAGTTCCCATTAATGTCAGTGGGAGGGAAGGCTGCCAAGCAGCTCCCCAGTAAGGGCTCTCTGAGGTAAGAACTTGCTTCCTCCTCATATAGCTTTTGTTCATACTGACACCTGTCATCCCTCTGCTTTGAATGCTTATTGCTATACATGCCGCGAGCAGTTAGAGCTCAAGAAGAGAGGAATTTATATGATAAGCAAGAGCAGAAATGAGACTGAGCAACTTAAAATAAAGGACTGTGTAGTTACAGCTGGAGTGCATAATAGGAAACCAAGCTGGAAAGCAGCTTATAAAGAAAAGAACATGACTCTTGCTCCCTGACATATCATTTGCATGCAGTTCACCACTCAATCTCAAAATCAGTCCAAGAAAGAAATAGGATCACAAGCTCTAATCCTTCAAAACAACAATCTTTAGTGATAAGATATGCCCTACACCTGACTCCTAGTGATTTTTGGAGTATAGGAGACTCAATCTAGTATCAAGTGGATTGGTTAAAGCAGTAAGCACATATGCCTGTGAACCCTCTAGACTGACAGTGCTCAGCATCTGGTCCTGAATCTATTACCTGGCAAGGGCAGGATACTGGGAAACTGACTGATTTAACATCTGTGCATTTTCAAATCTTCTCACCAAACTATATAGTTTAAATTTACCTTTTCATGCTCAGGATGTAAACCAAGTTTAAAGTTGATCTTAGCTAAAATGAAAAAACTACACAGCCCATTGCTGCTACTTTAGAAATAGCAAGTAAGAACATAAAACAGCAATTAAAATTTATAAAGACAAAGTTGACAGGACTAGTATGCATGCATTCATTTTTCACTTTCTAAATTATACTTCTTTTTAAGTTATATACTGATACTTAAAAAATTTGTAACAAATGCCGTCTGATATAAACATTTTACAACTCAGTAGCAGCTCTGAAAGTCTCCAACAATGCTTAACTTTATTTTTATGCATTGGTTAATTATATTTGCATTATTTCGAGGACTTTAAAAAAAAAAAACAAACAATACTCCATCCTCCAACAAGACTAGGTATAGGATTTACTTCCTGTTTGTAAAAATAACTATTTATTACTTGGTAGCATTTACCATTTTCCTCACAAAATTTCAAAACATAAATGTAAACTTACCACAAGCATTATCATCCAGTTTTACTAATGGAAAAGCTGAGCAGAGAAATGAAGGATCAAGTGCTTCAAATGTTGGGTTTTGATTTTCAGTTTCTTCCTATGCCTATAACACTTTGTTCTTCCACTACAATGACATATAAATCAAGCAATTCAGGATGCAAACCTAGTAATCACACTTTGCAATTCATTTTGTGGGTACAAATCTTACTGGTTCTAATTGCTTCTGCCAAAAAGACAGGCAAGCCCTAGCTGAAATGAAAGGGTAAGTATGAAGCATATGATTGATTTTATACTTTGAAGATTTGATCAGAGCCTGGAACACAGCCTTGATCTCAGTTATATCAGTGACTATCTAGAGTAGTTTCACTGTAACTCCAGTAGCACATATTTCCTCCTTTAGAAGATAGACAGAAGTATGATATATCTACAATGATAAGCATTTTGAGAAAATATTTAGTTTTGCCAAGCCATGATTCTAGTTTTATGTTTCCATATTATTTATATTCACACAGTCCTTTTGCCTTATTTTAAATGCTTTCTCCTCTGAGATAAGTACTCAGAGCAGAGGGTAGGCAACTTTCATTATCTTCTATATGTTCAAGGATGGCATCTAGATAAATATGTGGGCAGTTCACAAAAGTTTGGATTAGAGAGTGCCATATAGAGGTACATAGAAGGAGATAATAAAGCAAAGAGATCTTTTCCTGACCTCGTTCTTCATTCTGTGCTTTGAAAGCATGATTCCAACAAGAAACACTAGCACTGTTTTGAGACGGATGGTGTAGTCCTCTAGATGAAGTATGGGGAAATTATTGAAATTTTAAGGAGAAGGAGCAAAGGGGCATTTTAAGGAGAGGAACACTAACTGCATCTGTTTGGAAAAAGAAGGAGCATTTCCATTTCTGACAGTACTCATGAGACACTCCTTCTCAGAAATTCAGAGCTCTTTCCCTAGCAGAACTGCACCTTCATTTAAAAAACACATTGCAGCCTTGTTGGTACAATCTCATGAACAAATACTTTAGCAGATGCCATACTGAGCACTGTAGTATTCATATTAGATCAGATGCATTAAGATGAGCCAAGAATTAGGAGCAATGTTGCAAATTTTGCAAAGCTTATAAAAGACTCTAAATGCTTATTCATACAATAGTAAGGATTTTCTGAAACAAGCTAACAGCATCTAATCTATTTTAAACTCCCATGGCTTGGGACAGAGGTAAACTCAGATGATTCCATTAGGGATTGAAGAAAACTCTTCATACACATTAACTGTAGCAAACATTATCAACATTACTCGCGAGTACTCTGTTTTCTTTCTTACCATTACAAATTCAGTGCAGCACGTTTCTAAGGTACATTTTTCAGACTATGGTAACTATGCTAATCAAAAAACATGAATTGGCTTACTGGAATATAGGGAGTGCCACACTGCATCAGACCAATAATCTTTGCTTTTAACAAGTGTTAACAAAGCACAGGAATCTGTAACTCTTGTAATAGAAAATTATGTAATAACAAGCATTAGGGGTGTCGGGGAAGTTTTCTGGCTGCTACATGGGCTGAATAGAAAGCACCTGTGCCTCATCAAGACAGGTGCTGTGAGTCACGTTGGTCAGCCAGAGACCACGTGACCCATGGGCGGTTTAAAGGAAGGGCACTCCGCTCAGGGAGGGGGGCAGTTTCCTGCTGGAGATTGGAGGGGTAGGAGCCTCTGGAGAGCAGTGAGTCAGAGCTCTCTGTTGAATAGCCTTTGATTGGGATTGAGACCCTTAAGAATTGAGATAAGAGCCTTCTGATATATGAGGGGAATCATAATGGCCTTTTGGGTTGTGATTCCTGAAGATGAGATACCAGCGGTCTGCGACATAGGGGTGGGATGGGAAGACAGTGGCAGTACAAGCTGTAAAAGAGGGTCAACTTACCTTGGGTAGTTTTAAATGTACTGGTCATCAAAACTCTTCCCACAAAAACATTTTCATCATTCTGAGTTTATAGTCTTTACTCACAACTGTATGAGGTGAATGTCCTTGTGCTTAAATTTACTAGGAATTGCTGCCCTGGATAGTAAAGCATCAGGGAAGATGGGAGTCCGAGCAGTAGTCTACTACATGAGTACTATGATCATTGCTGTACTGATTGGTATAATCATTGTGGTCATCATTCACCCTGGGAAAGGTACTAAAGAAAACATGCACAGAGAAGGCAAAATTGTGCAAGTGACAGCAGCAGATGCTTTTCTTGATTTAATCAGGTATGACTATGATATTGCACATTTTCTGTACCAGTAATGACAACAGTAATATTTAGATTCACACAAGAAAGATAATAGAGAATTTTAGACAGTGATTGCCTAAATTAGACAAAATCTTACCAATATCTCTAACCCCTACAATGCTACAAAAGAATATATGGATTTATTTTCAAATCAGGCTGTTAGAAGGGAAGAAATCGCTTTTAATATTCAAAGAAAGAAAGATTCTTTCTTTCATGCACAAAAGACAGACTTCTGTTCTGCTATCTGCATGGGTCTTTTCCCCTCTTTCCATAGCACAATCCTTATTACCAAATTCCTCTGCTTGCCCTTGATACCAACTTTTGACAATTTTATCATTTCACTTGAATCCCTGATTTAGCTATTAAACTTAATTTTGAATTGTAGTCACCAGTCTGGGTGCATCTACTCAACTTTGTTAAATTGTATGGATGGGAAATAAATTCCAGGAACAGGCAAGTAAAATGCTTGAAAGAGCGGGGCACAAATATAAAATATTGTTTTCTCATTGCTCAGAGACTCTGCAGTGCCACTTTTATAGAGCTAGTACATCACAGATGTATTCCAGGGAGTAGGGAAGCTGAGGTTTTGAACTCAGGAGTTTTTCCACAGATAAAGCCACCAAAATTTTGCATTCCACTAACCCATTTGGAGACGTCAGACACAGAGAAAGGCCTCCAAGAGTCATGCTGTCATGAAGAGGGATAAGGGAAGAGCAACTGGCATCGTCTACCTGGACTTATCCAAAGCATTTGACACTGTCCCACATGACATCCTTGTCTCTAAACTGGAGAGACATGGATTTGACAGATGGACCACTTGGTGGATAAGGAATTGGCTGGATGATCGAACTCAAAGAGTTGTGGTCAATGGTTCAAGGTCCAAGTGCAGGCCAGTGACGAGTGGTGTTCCTCAGGGGTCAGTACTGGGGCCGGTGCTATTAAACATTTTGTTGGCAACATGGACAGTGGGATCGAGTGCACCCTCAGCAAGTTTGCAGATGACACCAAGTTGTGGGGTGTTGTGGACACGCTGGAGGAAAGAGATGCCATCCAGAGGGACCTTGACAGGCTGGAGAGGTGGACCTGTGAGAACCTCATGAAGTTCAACAAGGCCAAGTGCAAGGTCCTGCACGTGGGTCGGGGCAATCCCAAGCACAAGTACAGGCTGGGCAGAGAATGGATTGAGAGCAGCCCTGAGGAAAAGGACTTGGGAGTGCTGCTGGATGAGAAGCTCAACATGAGCCGGCAATGTGCACTGGCAGCCCAGAAAGCCAACAGTATCCTGGGCTGCATCCAAAGAAGTGTGGCCAGCAGGTCGAGGGAGGTGATTCTGCCCCTCTACTGTGTTCTCGTGAGACCCCACCTGGACTACTGCATTCAGCTCTGGAGTCCCCAACACAAGAAGGACATGGAGCTGCTGTAGCGGGTCCAGAGGAGGGCCACGAAGATGATCCGAGGGCTGGAACACCTCTCCTATGAAGACAGGCTGAGAGAGTTGGGGCTATTCAGCCTGGAGAAGAGAAGGCTCCAGGGTGATCTTCTAGCAGCCTTCCAGTACTTAAAGGGGGCCTACAGGAAAGCTGGAGAGGGACTTTTTCCAAGGGCATGTAGTGACAGGACAAGGGGCAATGGCTTTAAACTGAAAGAGGGGAGATTTAGATTAGATATAAGGAAGAAATTTTTTCCCTCTGAGGGTGGTGCGGCACTGGAACAGGTTGCCCAGAGAAGTTGTCTATGCCCCATCCCTGGAAGTGTTCAGGGCCAGGTTGGATGAGGCAACCTGGTGTAGTAGAGGGTGTCCCTGCCCATGGCAGGGGTGTTGGAACTGGATGATCTTTGAGCTCCCTTCCAACCCTAACCATTCTATGATTCTATGATTCGGAAAGACCCATGAAGAGATTTGCATTCAGATTCCTCAAGATTTATTCAGTTAGAGTGCTTCTAATTCCCTCAGAAATGTCATCACTCTGGAAAGCAAACAAGAAATCCCCATATGTAACAAGTATGCACACACATATATAACTATATGTGTATGTGTTATTATTAAAGAATACTCAAACTTCAGAAATGCTTATTTCTTAATCACGATGGGACTCTAAATCGAGTGATAAGTGTTATTACGTACTAGACTGTGACTGCAAAAATTGTTTGAGAAGTAGAAATGCATTAAATATTAATAACTTATTTATCTGGATTCAGACAGCATTAATAAATACAAAATTAAAAGTCAACACTGACCCACAGATTTTTGTTCATTTGGTAATTTAGCTAATATTCTGCTTCATAACCAGACCTGCTATACAATATTGTATCCAGAGATTGCAATTGACAGGATCTATCCAATCCTACTACATTTCATCCTGATAAAGCTAACCAGGTCGATGCTATATGCAAAGCTCTACTCACTGTATACAAAATTACATGTTTGTGTTAGGATTTCTTTGAAAATTAGCTGGTCAATTCTTTTATTAGCTGTGTCACTACTTTAGGTATTACTAGAGTCTTATTCCTTCTCATGTTATTTTCTTTCTTTTTCACAGAAATATGTTCCCTCCAAATCTGGTGGAAGCTTGCTTTAAACAGGTAAAAATGTTTTGTTATTTCCAACTAAAACATATAATAAAGAAATTGAAATGTAATAGTATTTTCTTTAGAAATATCATGTACTTGCACTTAGAGCAGAAACAAATCTTATGTATCCTGCCAGCTGTCACCAAAAAACCCCCAACCAAATCTGTGCTTTGTTTTCAATCGTATCATCTCAGTATTTGCTATGAGAAGTGAAGAAAACACACCTCGCACAGCAAATAAATTTTTTTTTTCAAAATATCAAATTCATAAGTCTGTAGCAAGCTTCACTAAAGTCAATATAGAATTTACTTTTCAAAAACAGTGTTATGTTAAACTGAGAGATACTGAGATATGTACCATCTGTACAAAGACTGGTAGATGTTTCAGAATTTCATATGGGAAATGTGCATAGGTTAGAAACTGAGGCAACAGTTTTGTGGACATCAATAACAAAATGAGACTAGGGGACTTCCTGACACCTATGGTAGGAGTGCACAGGAATGTTCTAAGTTGCTTCCCAAATTCCTCTATCATTTGCCTGGTCTTAACCTTAACTGTTTTATGGAGAAAATAATAGTAACTAGTTACATTCCTCCTTTAAAAACAGAACATTATAGTTTCATTGAAACCTATAATGTGTATTGCCATAATCTAATTGCTTCGTATTGACCCCATAGACAATCTTGAACTGATATTATTTACCAGTTATTGCTGTAGCAATTAAAAAATGCTGGAATGTGGAGGTCAAGAAGCAAGAGGATAAAGTAGAAACTTTCCAAAGTCCACCTTCTTGCAGAAGAATTGAAAAGAAACAGTAACATTTATTTTAGTTACATAAGCAGAGACCAACAAAAAGCAGTGACTTTCTAGATTAAAGGTTCGGTCCAGATTAAAGATAAACTAATCCCAGGTGCAAAACCAACAAATGCTATGCCTCTGTTTTCAGTAAGGACAGTGATGCAGAAGAGCAGTATGGAAATTAAAAAGTCTGTATCTAAACTAGAAACAAAATTCAAAGAATTTAATGCAATAAAGTCATGGAATGACATCATTTTGACCTCAAAATCATAAAAGAATTAGGGTATAAAGTTATAAATCAAGAAGCAAGTATTTTTAATAAATCTGTCAAGTTCATAGAATCATAGAATGGTTTGAGTTGGAAGGAACCTCAAAGATCATCTAGTTCCAACCCCCCTGCCATGGGCAGGGACACTCTCCACTACACCAGGTTACCCAAAGCCTCTAACCTGGCCTTGAACACTTCCAGGGATGGGGCATCCACAACTTCTCTGGGCAACCTGTTCCAGTGCCTCACCACTCTCAGAGGGAAGAATTTCTTCCTTATATCTAATCTAAATCTATCCTCTTTCAGTTTAAAGCCATCACCCCTTGTCCTATATACCCTTGTAAAAAGTCCCTCTCCAGCTTTCTTGTAGGTCCCCTTTAGGTACTGGAAGACTGCAATAAGATCACCCTGGAGCCTTCTCTTCTCCAGGCTGAACAGCCCCAACTCTCTCAGCCTGTCTCCATAGCAGAAGCACTCCAGCCCTTGGATTATCTTTGTGGCCCTCCTCTGGACTCGCCCCAACAGCTCCGTGTCCTTCTTGGGGACTCCAGAGCTGAATGCAGTAGTCCAGGTGGGGTCTCACAAGAACAGAGTAGAGGGGCAGAATCACCTCCCTCGACCTGCTGCCCACGCTCCTTTTGATACAGCCCAGGATACTGTTGGCTTTCTGAGCTGCCAGTGCACATTGCCAGCTCATGTTGAGCTTCTCATCCAGCAGCACTCCCAAGTCCTTTTCCTCAGGGCTGCTCTCAATCCATTCTCTGCCCAGCCTGTACTTGTGCATGGGATTGCCCCGACCCACGTGCAGGACCTTGCACTTGGCCTTATTGAACTTCATGAAGTTCTCACAGGCCCATCTCTCCAGCCTGTCGAGGTCCCTCTGGATGGCATCTCTTTCCTCCAGCGTGTCCACAACACCCCACAACTTGGTGTCATCTGCAAACTTGCTGAGGGTGCACTCGATCCCACTGTCCATGTCTCCAACAAAGATGTTAAATAGCACTGGTCCCAGTACTGACCCCTGAGGAACACCACTCGTCACAGGCCTCCACGTGGACATTGAACCGTTGACCACAACACTTTGAGTGCGACCATCCAGCCAATTCCTTATCCACCGAGTGGTCCATCCATCAAAACCACGTCTTTCCAGTTTAGAGATAAGGATGTCGTGTGGGACAGTATCAAATGCTTTGGATAAGTCCAGGTAGACAATGTCAGTTGCTCTTCCCCTATCCATCAATGCTGTAACCTCATCATAGAAGGCCACCAAATTAGTCAGGCAGGATTTGCCCTTAGTGAAGCCATGTTGGCTGTCACCAATCACCTCCTTGTTTTCCATGTGCCTTAGCATAGTCACCAGGAGGATCTGCTCCATGATCTTGCCAGGCACAGAGGTGAGACTGACTGGCCTGTAGTTCCCTGGGTCTTCTTTTTTCCCCTTTTTAAAGATGGGGGCTATGTTTCCCCTTTTCCAGTCATTGGGAACTTCACCAGATTGCCACAACTTCTGAAATATGATGGATAGTGGCTTAGCAACTTCATCTGCCAGTTCCCTCAGGACCCGCGGATGCACCTTATCAGGTCCCATGGACTTGTCCACCTTCAGGTTCTTTAGATGGTCTCGAACCTGATCTTCTCCTACAGTGGGCGGTTCTTCATTCTCCCAGTCCCTGCCTTTGCCTTCTGTGACTTGGGCTGTGCAGCTGGAGCTCTTGTCAGTGAAGACTGAGGCAAAGAAGTCATTGAGAACCTCAGCCTTCTCCATATCCCGGGTAGCCAGGTCTCCCGTTTCCTTCCGGAGAGGGCCTACATTTTCCCTAGATCTCTTTTTATCACTGACATATCTATAGAAGCCTTTCTTGTTGCCCTTGATGTCCCTAGCTAGATTTAACTCTATCAGGGCTTTGGCTTTCCTAACCTGATCTCTGGTTACTCGGACAATTTCTCTGTATTCTTCCCGGGCTACCTGTCCTTGCTTCCACCCCCTATAGGCTTTCTTTTTGTGCCTGAGTTGGTCCAGGAGCTCCTTGTCCATCCATGCAGGCCTCCTGGTGTTCCTACCTGACTTTCTCTTTGTTGGGATGCACCGCTCCTGAGCTTGGAGGAGGTGATCCTTGAATATTAACCAGCTTTCTTAGGCCCCTCTTCCCTCCAGGGCCTCATCCCATTGTACTCTAGTGAGGAGATCCTTGAAGAGGCCAAAGTCTGCTTTCCTGAAATCCAGGGTAGTGAGCCTGCTATGCACCCTCCTTGCTTCTCTAAGTATCTTGAATTCTACCATTTCATGATCGCTGCAGCCAAGGCTGTCCTTGAGCGTCACGTTCCCCACCAGCCCTTCACTGTTAGTGAGAACAAGGTCCAGCATAGCACTTCTCCTCGTTGGTTCCTCTACCACTTGGAGAAGGAAGTTATCATTCATGCATGCCAGGAACCTCCTGGATTGCCTGTGCCTTGCTGTGTTGTTCCTCCAACAGATATCAGGGTGGTTGAAGTCCCCCATGAGGACCAGGGCTCGTGAACGTGAGGCAGCTCCTATCTGTCTGTAGAGGGCCTCATCCACCCATGGGACACAACACTAGAGAGATAATAGAACTAGGCACTTGACATAGTCTCCAAACTATGTTGGTTGAGCCTTTGTTCATACAGATAGAATTATAACAGAATTGGCTAAATTAGCTTTAAATGACACTTGAATTCCAAAGGGAGCTCACCTCCCTACATGTCTTAAAGGCATGCTATACTTCTTGAAATCCTTACCAGATCCTGAATCCAACAGAGCCTATCAGAAACATTCACTGCTGTGCTTTCATCCAGGTTAAACTGTTAAGAGTTAAAGAGTTAAACTCTTGGTTTGCTTCTGAATAATTGCAGTCATCCTACGAGCAAAATCTTTCATTCATGCATGCATATAAACACAAGAGACATGGATAAAGGAGTTGATTTCTACTTTGTTCAGTGCAATACTAATTTGATTTCTTATTTGCAGGTATGCTCCACTTGGAATCCTCTTCTTGATTGCTGGAAAAATTGTTGAGATGGAAGATATGGGTGTGATCGGTGGTCAGCTTGCCATGTATACTGTAACAGTTATCATTGGTTTGCTAATTCATGCTGTCATTGTCCTACCTCTTCTCTACTTCATGATCACTCATGAGAACCCTTGGGTATTTATTGGAGGTCTAATCCAGGTGTTAGTCACAGCTTTGGGAACATCTTCCAGGTACGATACAATATTTTAAGGCCATATTGGTTTTATAATATTACTAGTTTGAGAAACAAGTTTGCCTAATGTACTTGGTTAACTCCATACTCAAATATTCACTTGGGCACTTTATTTCAGTTCCACTGCTCTCCAACAGAGATGATTATTATCATTGTATTGACTTGAAGTCTATTTTCTATGAGAATCCTTCAACAGAGATGAAATAGGTCTGCTTGGTGATGCAGACCATATGGCTGGAACCCTTGTGACTTTGATTAGCCTTGGTGTTTGGTATTTGTAAGTAGTTTGTAATGGCTTGTTGATAAAGGATGTTGCTGGCAAGGCAAGTTTTATGTTTGTGCGTGGCAAAATGGAGCAGCAAACAGGAAGTTTCAGAGGGGATTCTGAGAGCTTGAGAGCCCTTCTTGGCAGGTGACATTCTGTGCTCAAAATCCTGATAGCAAATGATGAATATCAGAAATGCAATAGAAATGCCATTTTTGCTCTTTGTTGATGAAAACATAAGGACTTTATATGAATAAAAAAATCTATTTGCATCTATAATGAAAAGAAATATTATTGTAATAAAAAAGTCTATGCCATATGATCTTTCATAAATCATCTTCCATTTTAATAGACTTTAAAAACATCTCCTAAAGACAGATGTTTTCAGTCAGCTGTTCTATAAAACAAAATTCAAGACTCTGGCATTTGGGATTATTCTGAAGATCTGAATGAGACACTATTGGGACCATTAATGTAGAATCTGATTAAGTTTTGTATCACTGAAAAAGCTCTTAAGGACTTTAAAAAATCATGCCAGTCCTACATCTGGGTCGTGGCAATCCCAGGCACAAATACAGACTGGGCGGAGAATGGATCGAGAGCAGCCCTGAGGAGAAGGACTTGGGAGTACTGGTGGATGAGAAGCTCAATATGAGCCGGCAATGTGCTCTTGCGGCCCAGAAGGCCAACCGCGTCCTGGGCTGCATCAAGAGGAGTGTGGCCAGCAGGTCGAGGGAGGTGATTCTCCCCCTCTACTCTGCCCTCGTGAGACCTCACCTGGAGTACTGCGTCCAGGTCTGGAGCCCCCAACATAAGAAGGACATGGACCAGTTGGAGAGGGTCCAGAGGAGGGCCACAAAGATGATAAGAGGTCTGGAGCACCTTTCCTATGAGGACAGGCTGAAAGAGTTGGGGCTGTTCAGCCTGGAGAAGAGGAGGCTCCGGGGTGACCTTATAGCGGTCTTCCGGTACCTCAAGGGGGCCTACAAGAAAGATGGGGAGAGGCTGTTCAGGAGGGACAGTTGTGATAGGACAAGGGGTAATGGTTTTAAAATAGAGGGAGGTAGACTCAGATTGGATATTAGGAAAAAATTTTTTACCATGAGAGTTGTAGAACACTGGAACAGGTTGCCCAGAGAGGTGGTGGACGCTCCATCCCTGGAGACGTTCAAGGCCAGGTTGGACGAGGCCCTGAGCAACCTGATCTAGTTGGAGATATCCCTGTTCCTTGCAGGGGGGTTGGACTAGATGACCTTTGAAGGTCCCTTCCAGCCCTAACCATTCTATGATTCTATGATTCTATGATTCTATATCAATGGGTAGAGAGGGACAATTACTAGTTTCACATTTGACATTTTAATGTCAATCCTTGAAAATTTGTGGAATGCTGTGGTGGGTTGACCTTGACTGGATGCCAGGTGCCCACCAAGCTGCTCTATCACTCCCCTCCTCAGCAGGACAGGAGGGGAGAAAATAAGATGGAAACAAAACTCGTGGGTCAAGGTAAGGCAGTTTAATAAAACAAAAGGAAAAGCTGCATGCAGAGGCAAAGGAAAACAAAAAGATTTATTCTCTACTTCTCATCAGCAGGTCCAGCCACTTCCCGGGAAGCAGGGCTTCAGTATGTGTAGCAGTTGTTCCAGAAGACAAATGTTGTAAATAATGAATGCCCCTCCCTCCTCCTTTCTCTTAACTTCTATTGCTCAGCAGACATCATATGATATGGAATATCCCTTTGGTCAGTTTAGGTCATTACTTTTCTTGTTCAACAATCTCTAGGGGTAGTTGGATGGCTTTCACTTCTTCAAACTGACGACTCACCTTCTCCTTCAGTGGCTTCAACGACTTGTCGTGTGGGACTCCACATAGCAGCTTTCCACTTCCGATGGTTTCCTACCACACAACAGGATCCATCGGTAAATAATGCATAACGCCTTTCATCTTTTGATAACTCATTATATGATGGTGCCTCTTGGGCATGAGAGACCTCCTCAGGAGATGCTCCAAAATCTCTGCCTTCTGGCCAGTCCATGATCTCTTCCAGGATTCCTGAGTAGTTGAATTTCCCTAGTCAAGCTTGTTGAGTGATCAGCACTACCCACTTACTCCATGTAGCACTGGTTGCATGATGTGTAGAGGAGACCCTCCCTTTGAACATCCAGTGTAGCACAGACAATCGTGGTGCCAAGAGGAGATATGTTTCTGTACCAACAACTTCTGAAGCAGCTTGAATCCCCTCATATGCTGCTAGTATCTCTTTTTCAGTTGGAGTGTAGTGGGCTTCCTCGATATCCCCTTCTCCAAGACCCTAATGGTCGACCTCAAGTTTCTCCTGATGTTTTCTGCCAGAGGCTCCAGCTGAGACCATGCTCCCCAGCTGCAGTGTAGAATACATTTTGCACAGCTGATCTTGTCCAGACAGGCTCAAGAGCCACTGCACGAGCTACCTCCTGTTTGATATGCTCAAAAGCTTGTTGGTGCTCAAGGCCCCACTCAAAATAGATCTTCTTTTAGGTCACTTGATAGAGAGGGCACGCAAGCTGACTATAACCTGAAATATGCATTCTCCAGAATCCCATAAGGCCTAGGAAAGCTTGTGTTTCCTTCTTGTTAGTTGGTGGAGACATAGTTGCTATCTTGTTAATTGCATCCATAGGCACATGATGACATCCATTCTGCCATTTTATTCCCAAGAACTGAATCTCCTGTGCAGATCCCTTGACCTTGCTTCTTTTTATGGTGAAACCAGCTTTCAGAAGAATCTGAATTACTCTTTTTCCCTTCTCAAACAATTCTTCTGCCTTGTTGCCCCACACGATGATGTCATCGATGTATTGTAGATGTTCAGGGGCATCACCCTGTTCCAGTGCAGTCTGGATCAGTCCATGACAAATGGTAGGGCTGTGCTTCCACCCCTGGGACAGTTGATTCCAGGTGTATTGGACACCTCTCCACATGAAAGCAAACTGTGGCCTGCACTCTGCTGCCAAAGGAATTGAAAAAAACACATTGGCAATGTCAATTGTAGTATATAATTTGGCTGCCTTTGACTCCAGTTCATAATGAAGTTCTAGCATGTCCGGTACAGCAGCACTCAGTGGTGGTGTCACTTCATTCAGGCCATGATAGTCTACTGTTAACCTCTACTCTCCATTAGACTTTTGCACTGGCCATATGGGACTATTAAAAGGTGAGCAAGTCTTGGTGATCACTCCTTGGCTCTCCAGTTGATGAATCAGCTCATGGATGGGAGCCAGGGAGTCTTGGTTTACGCGATATTGCCACCAGTGCACCGTCCCAGTAGCAATTGGCACTTGTTCTTCAACTCGCAGCAATCGCACAACAAAGGGATCTTTTGAGAGGCCAGGCAGAGTAGATAGCTGCTTGATTTTCTCTGTGTTCACAGCAGCTATACCAAAAGCCCATCAGTACCCCTTTGGGTCCTTGAAATACCCTCTCCTGAGGTAGTCTATGCCAAGAATACAAGGGATCTCTGGGCCAATCACAATGGAGTGCTTTTCCCACTTGTCCCCTGTTAAGCTCACCTCAGCTTTCAATACAGACGATTCTTGGCATCCTCCAGTCACTCCAGAGATCCAGATGGGTTTGGTGCCCCTATACCTTGATAGCACCAGCATACACTGTGCACCAGCATCTACCAAAGCCTTGTACTTCTGTGGGTCTGATGTGCCAGACAATCGAATCCACACAGCCCAGTATACCTGGTCATGCCTTTCCTCCTTCTGGCCAAAGACAGGGACCCTCTATTCCTGTTCTAGGTCAGAGTATTCACTGTCTGACACTTGCAGTGTCAGACCAGAAGTCCTCTCACTAGGATCAAGGGAGATGATATCAGTTCTTCTATGTCTGGGAGATCGTTGATTGCCTTCTTGTGTCTCTATAGCAGCTGTCTTCCCTCTCAGTTCGTGTGCATGGACTTCCAGCTTAAAGGTGAGTTCACCATCCCACTCCCTCATGTCCTTCCCCTGGTCATGCAGGAAGAACCAGAGTGCACCATGCAGCATGCGCCTGGGACTCCCTTTCCCTCTGACTAGGGCAGGAGGAGACTGATTTCTCAGGGCATCCCTGACAGTCAAGGCAGTGGCCCATAGGGATGAGGAGGTACAGAGATTTCCTTGAAAGTTTTGAAGCCAGGAAGACACTCTCTCTACAGTTGGTATATATCCATATCCGGGCAATATATCCTTGCCAAGCTGTTAGAATACAACACTGGGCATTTTGAACCACTGTCCTCCACATGGCCTATGTCTACAGGACATCCTCTGGATCTTTGGAGACCTCATCGTTGTCTAGATCACTGTATATGACTTTCAGCACCACTAATTCTCTCATGTACTGGATACCTTCATCTGCGGTAGTCCACTAATGAATGCCCCCACTTCCTCCTCCTTTCTCTTAGCTTTTACTGCTGAGCAGATGTCATATGGTATGGAAAATCCCTTTGGTCAGTTTGGGTCAACTGTCCTGGCTATGTCCCCTCCCAAGATCTTGCCCACCCTCAGTCTACTGGTGAGGGGGGAACTTTGGAGAGACAGTCTTGATGCTGTGCCAGCACTGCTCAGCAGTAGTCAAAACACTGAATCATAGAATCATAGAATGGTTAGGGTTGGAAGGGACCTCAAAGATCATCTAGTTCCAACCCCCCTGCCATAGGCAAGGACACCCTCCACTACACCAGGTTGCCCAAAGCCTCATCCAACCTGGCCTTGAACACTTCCAGGGATGGGGCATCCACAACTTCTCAGGGCAACCTGTTCCAGTGCCTCACCACCCTCTGAGTGAAAAATTTCTTCCATATATCTAATCTAAATCTGCCCTCTTTCAGTTTAAAGCCACTGGTATGTTATCAACACCTTTCTAGCTTCCAATACAAAGCACAGCACTATGAGGGCTTCTATGAGGAAAATTAACTCCATCCCAGCCAGACCCAATACAAATGCCTAAAAGGGAATTTGATCAATAATTATTTTGAAAGGAAGATAATATAACTAATGCCAGTCAACATAGTTTAAGAGAAAATAAGCTCAGGAAGGGTGGGGGTCAAGGCAGTGGCTGTGTGCTGCTTAGCTGCCTACAGGGGTTAACTCACAAGTGGTAAAATAATGTAATCATCCCTCAGAATGTCCCTCCCAGGGGAGCCAACAAATAAAGATGAGAAAACATGCTGTTTACTGAAGAGTTGAATAGCTCAATTTGTATAAATTCAGGAAAACAATCATAAATCAATAACGGGAAGCGGTAATTTTTAAATAGATTCTTCTGACTAGCATGCCAAAGTATAACAAAATCTGGTGACAAAACACTGAAGTTAGACACATTCAGACTAGGGACTACATAGAGAGTGACAGTAATTAACCATTGGAAAAACCTTCCAAGAGCATCAGAAGAACCACCATCATTAGAAGTGTTTAAATCCAGTTTTAAGATTTTTTTAAAAATTATTCTTGTAGATCACATAAAAATTAAGACAATTGGAAAAATCTATCTTGTCATCACAAAGCATGACATTCTTTTAATTTCCTCTTGTCCTGGTTTCAGCTGTGATAGAGTTAATTTTCTTAGAATCATAGAATCGTCTGTTTGGAAGAGACCTTCAAGATCATCGAGTCCAACCATTCACCCTGCACTGTCAGGGTCCCTAAACCATGTTGCTCAACACCAAATCTACACGGTTTTTAAACACCTCCAAGGATGGGGACTCCACCACCTCCCTGGGCAGCCTGTTCCAATACTTCACAACCCTCTCCAGAAAGAAGCTTTTCCTCATATCTAACCTAAATTTCCCCTGGTGCAACTTGAGGCCATTCCCTCTTGTCCTGTCATTCATAACGTGGGAGAAGAGACTGACCCCCATCTCCCTACAACTTCCTTTCAGGTAATTGTAGAGAGCGATAAGGTCCCCCCAGAGCCTCCTCTTCTCCAGACTAAACAGTCCCAGCTCCCTCAGCCACTCCTCATAGGACAAGTTCTCTAAACCCTTCACTAGTTTTGTTGCTCTTCTCTGAACCTGCTCCAGCACCTCAACGTCCTTCTTGAAGTGAGGGGCCCAAAACTGGACACAGTACTCCAGGTGTGGCCTCACCAGTTCTGAGTATAGGGGAACAATCACTTCCCTGCTCCTGCTGGTCACGCTGTTTTTGATACATGCCAGGATTCTGTTGGCTTTCTTGGCTGCTTGGGCACACTGCTGGCTCATGTTCAATCGGCTGTCGACCAGCACCCCCAGGTCCTTCTCTGCTGTGCAGCTTTCCAGCCACACTTCCCCAAGCCTGTAACACTGCAGGGGGTTGTTGTGGCCCAAGTGCAGGACCCGGCACTTGGTCTTGTAACGCTGCAGGGGGTTGTTGTGGCCCAAGTGCAGGACCCGGCACTTGGTCTTGTTGAATTTCATACAGTTAGCCTCAGCCCATCGACCCAGTCTGTCCAGGTCCCTCTGTAAAGTCTCCCGACCCTCAGGCAGATCAACACTGCCTCCCAATTTAGTGTCATCTGCAAACTTGCAGAGGGTGCACTCGATCCCCTCGCCCAGATCATTGATAAAGATGTTAAAGAGAACAGACCCCAACACTGAGCCCTGTGGAACACCACTGGTGACTGACCGCCAGCTAGATTTTACTCCCTTCACCACCACTCTCTGGGCCTGGTCGTCCAGCCAGGTTTTGATCCAGCGAACCTTACACCCATCCAAGCCATAGGCAGCCAGCTTCTGCAGAAGAATGTTATGGGAAACAGTGTCAAAGGCTTTGCTAAAATCGAGGTAAACAACATCCACAGTTCTTCCCTCATCTACTAAACGGGTCATTTTATCATAGAAGGAGACCGGGTTGGTCAAACAAGACCTGCCCTTCATAAATCCATGTTGACTGGGCCTCATCATCTGACTGTCCTGTACATGACGCATGATAACACTAAGGATGATCTGCTCCATGAGTTTACCTGGTACTGAGGTCAGACTGACAGGCCTGTAGTTCCCTGGGTCTTCCCTCTTACCTTTCTTGTAGATCGGCGTCACGTTTGCCAACCTCCAGTCAGCTGGTACCTCCCCTGTTAGCCAGGATTGTTGGTAAATGATGGAAAGTGGCTTGGTAAGCACTTCCGCTAGCTCCCTCAGAACTCTTGGGTGGATCTCATCCGGCCCCATAGACTTCTGCACATTTAAGCTGTGCAGCAGTTCACTTACTGCTTCCTCTTGAAAGAAACCTTGATAAAGCTCTCCATCTCCACCATTTGGTTCTAGAGGCATATCACCCAGTGAGTTGGTCTGGCCATTAAAGACTGAAGCAAAGAAGGCATTGAGTACCTCAGCCTTTTCTTCATCCTCAGTCACTATTTCTCCCATTGTATTTAGCAAGGGGTGGAGATTCTCCCTAACCCTCCTTTTACTGTTAAGGTATTTGTCGAAACTTTTCTTATTGTCTTTTATGTTAGCTGCCAGATTAAGCTCCAGCTGGGCTTTTGCCTTTCTAATTTTCTCCCTGCATCATCTCACAGAATCCTTGTAGTTTTCGTGAGTGACTTGCCCCTTCTTCCATAGGTCATAGTCTTTCTTTTTCTTCTTGAGCTCTAGCCAGAGCTCTCTGTTCAGCCAGGCTGGTCTTCTGCCCTTCCGGCTCATCTTGTGGTTCACTGGGACAGCCTGCTCCTGGGCTCTGAAGATTTCCCTCTTGAGAATTGTCCAGGCTTTCTGGACCCCTTTGCCTTTCAGGACCAACTCCCAAGGGACCCTTCCAACCAGTCTCCTAAGAAGGTTGAAGTCTTTCCTCCGGAAGTCCAAGGCAGCAGTTCTGCTGACCCCTCTCCCTACTGCTTCTGTGACTGAAAATTCTATTATTTCATGGTCACTATGTCCAAGACAGCCTCCAACCTTAACACCGTCTATGAGTCTTTCTCTGTTGGTAAACAGTAGGTCCAGCAGGGAGCCTTCCCTGGTTGGTTCCCTCACCAGCTGTATCAGGAAGTTGTCTTCCAGACACTCTAGGAACCTCCTGGACTGTTTCCTCACTGCTGTATTCAAATTCCAGCAAATATCTGTATCCTGGTTTTAGCTGGGACAGAGTTAGCTCTTCTTTTTGGCAGCTAGAAGAGCTCCGTGTTTTGGTTTTACTCAGAGGCTCGCTCTGAGAAGAATGTTTATAGCAAGCTGATGTTTGTGGTTGGCCAAGGACTTTTCAGTGTGCCGGAGTGCAGAAGCACGGCGGGATAAGGGGGGAGCATAGCCGGGACAAGGGGGCCACTGCGGAGAAGGGATTTGGAGAAGTACTGAGACGACTCAATATGAGTTAGCTGCAGGAAGTCTCGTTTATTGCACAGTTCTTATTGCTTATATAGACAGTATTTGCCAATAATCCTGAGACCACACCTTTTCTACACCATTATTGGATGATACATATGCTTGTCATATTTAACAGCTTATTTCAAACAGATACCCGCTTGGCGAAGCTCTGCTCTAAGCAAACACTACTCCCTTATCATACAGCATAGTTTTCTTATCCTTAACTTCAAGGGCATTCTGACTTGAGGCCTAACTTTCGAGCTCCAGTCTTTATTTACACAGGGTTTTCTTCGTGCAGTCTCTTCAAAGATCTGCACTCCAACAGGCCATGATTCCCCTTGTGATTTGTGGTGGAACTTAAGATTGAGGGCCAAACTGGCCAATTAGTATTCCATATCATGCAGCATCATGCCCAGTATAAAAGTGAGGGTCAGCCGGAAAGAAGGGCTTTTTGAGCTTTGGCTCTTTCGCCGCTTCTGCTCTTTTGCGCTTGCTGCGCTTTTGCTCTATTGCCTTTTTTTTCCCCTCTCTCTCCCAGTACTCCCACTCTCGAAGTACTATCTCTCTCTCCCCCCCTCTATTTCGGGGCCTCGTGTTTGTCCGGTATTGCAGCTTCGGGACGAGACGGGCTTCGCATATGAGGGGGTGGTGAGCATCTACACTGTGTATTAAATCATCTGTATTAAATTGTTCTTATCTCAACCCACGGGTTTCCCGTTTATCCTTTAATTCTCTCCCTCATCCCTGGGGGTGGGGGAGGGGGAGTCAACAACTGGGGGGGGGGCGGTTGTGTTGCCGGAGCGGCCTAACCCACAACAATCTTAATTGGCGCCCAACATGGGGCCCGAAGGGGTTGAGATAACGATGTTGCTGGCTGGAATGCTGTTTGTTATGCTTGCATACATGTTACTGGACATGTATAATTTATTGCCTTATTTACCTTATAAGATGTTAGGCGGAATGTTTATGCGGTTTTCTGGCTCTGGGTGTTGGACCGGCATGAAAAGTATGTTATTGTTAATTAAGGGTTTTGCTATACTGTACAGTGTAACTCTGATAAGATCATCGGTGCTGGGACCGGCTCAGTCTTTGTATTCAGCGGTGCAGAGGAGGATGGTGATGTGGAGCTTGTTTATTAATTTTGAGCATCACCTGGCGGATGTCATTGCCAATTATACCGGTGACTTTTCATTTACAAAACCTTATGTTAATTTTGATAATGCTGAACATCATTGGAATAATTTAACCGGTTTGATTATGCTGCATGGTCTCCTGAATATATTTTTAATTATATATATATTCAAAGTCAATCGACCATTTAGGGGTCTATATCAGTTTATTTCTCGGGTTATTGTGCTTGCCATCTCGACTCTCATGACAAGCACTATAGCTACTCAGACTACAACGGTATCGGTTGCCCCCGTAAGGAAAAGAAAATGTATACAAAAGTTAGAAGACGAAGAAGAGCAACCAGGGCCATCACAATGATTGGAGGAAGAGCAACCGAGGAAATGTGTGCGAAAGTCATAACGCAGAAGAGAGGATGATGATGATGAAGAGCAACCAGGGCGCCATCAGCATATTCCACCTCATTGGCAATAATGGACTTCGGAGACTATGAAGCACCACTATCCGTAGGTAATCTGGTCACCTACCTCCGACGATATGATGATAATACTTCTATACGAACCTGTGTTGCGGCTGTGGAAAAACTGTCTGAGGAGGTCCGAGAATTAAGAGAAAGAGTAGAATTCCCACCACCTGAACGTTCTAGAATTTCAGCTGTTAGAACCAGGCGTTACCCTCCTCAAGAGAGACAAGAGAGATGGTACAGGTCACGGGGTGAGCTGTGGTTCTACCTCCGTGATTATGGAGAAGACATGAGAAGGTGGGATGGAAAACTCACCTCCGCTTTAGAGGCAAGGGTATGCCAGTTGGGAGGAAGAACCAACAGAAATAGAACTTTCTCTAGTTCCTCCAGGACAGCTGTTGCCCCAGTGTACAGTGAGCAGTCCACTAGTCAAAATGGGAGGGCTGATCCTCCTAGCCACCCTGACTCTAATCCTGCTCATTCCTCTGATGAATATGATAACAGGCATTAGAGGGGCCCTGCCTCCAGCCAGGTGGAGGAAAGGGACAATTGAGTTTACTAGACTGTGTGGATTCGGTGGCCTGGCACATCATACCCAAAAAAGTATAAGGCTCTAGTGGATACTGGTGCCCAATGCACCTTGATACCATCAAACTTTAGAGGGGCAGAATCCATCTGTATTTCTGGAGTGACAGGGGGGTCTCAACAACTGACTGTGTTAGAGGCTGAAGTGAGCCTAACTGGAGAGCAGTGGCAAAAACACCCTATTGTAACTGGCCCAGAAGCACTGTGCATCCTTGGCATAGATTATCTTAAGAGAGGGTATTACAAGGACCCAAAAGGGCATAGGTGGGCTTTTGGCATAGCTGCAGTAGAGACAGAAGAAGGCAGGCAGCTGTCTACTTTGCCTGGTCTCTCAACGGACCCTTCTGCTGTGGGATTACTGAGGGTCGAAGAACAACAGGTGCCAATTGCTACTACAACAGTGCACCGACGGCAATATCGTACCAACCGAGACTCTCTAATTCCTATCCATAAGTTGATTTGTCAACTGGAGAGTCAAGGAGTCATCACAAAGACCCGCTCACCTTTTAACAGCCCTATATGGCCTGTACGTAAGTCCAATGGCGAGTGGAGGCTGACGGTAGACTATCGTGGCTTGAATGAAGTTACACCACCATTGAGTGCTGCCGTGCCAGATATGCTGGAACTTCAGTATGAACTGGAGTCAAAGGCAGCCAGGTGGTACGCTACAATTGATATCGCTAATGTGTTTTTCTCAATTCCTTTGGCACTGGAATGCAGGCCACAGGTTGCTTTCACTTGGAGGGGCATCCAGTATACCTGGAATCGACTGCCCCAGGGGTGGAAACACAGCCCTACTGTTTGCCATGGACTGATCCAGACCACACTGGAACAGGGTGAAGCCCCAGAACATTTGCAATACATTGATGACATCATTGTATGGGGCAACGCAGCAGAAGAAGTTTTTGAGAAAGGTGAAAAGATAATCCAAATCCTTCTGAAAGCAGGCTTTGCCATAAAACAGAGTAAGGTCAAGTGACCTGCACAGGAGATTCAGTTTTTGGGAATAAAATGGCAAGATGGGTGTCGTCAGATTCCGACGGACGTGATTAATAAAATGACAGCTATGTCCCCACCAACCAACAAAAAGGAAGCACAAGCTTTCTTAGGCATTGTGGGTTTCTGGCGAATGCATATTCCAGATTACAGCCAGATTGTAAAACCCCTCTATCAAATAACCCGGAAGAAGAACAATTTTGAATGTGGTCCAGAGCAAAACCAAGCCTTTGAAGAAATTAAACAAGAAACAGTCCATGTGGTAGCCCTGGGACCAGTCCGGACAGGACAAGATGTCAAAAACGTGCTCTACACTGCAGCCTGGGAGAATGGTCCTACCTGGAGTCTCTGGCAAAAAGCGCCAGGGGAGACGCGAGGTCGACCTCTTGCGTTTCGGAGTTGGGGATACAAAGGATCCGAAGCCCACTATACTCCAACTGAAAAAGAGATACTGGCAGCATATGAAGGAGTCCGAGCTGCTTCTGAAGTGATTGGTACGGAAGCACAGTTGCTCCTGGCACCCCGATTGCCAGTGCTCGGCTGGATGTTCAAAGGGAGCGTCCCGTCTACACACCAGGCAACTGATGCCACATGGAGCAAGTGGATCGCACTGATCACACAAAGAGCTCGGATAGGAAACCTCAATCGCCCAGGAATTTTGGAAGTGATCACTAACTGGACTGAAGGTAAAGACTTTGGAATGTCACCAGAGGAGGAGGAGGTGACACATGCTGTGGAGGCTCCACCTTATAATGAACTATCAGACAATGAGAAGAAATACGCTCTGTTTACCGACGGATCCTGTCGCCTTGTAGGAAAACATCGAAAATGGAAAGCTGCTGTATGGAGTCCTACTCGATGGGTAGCAGAAGCTACAGAAGGAAAAGATGAATCGTGTCAGTTTGCAGAGGTAAAAGCCATCCAACTGGCTTTAGACATCGCTGAACGAGAAAAGTGGCCAATGCTCTATCTCTATACTGACTCATGGATGGTAGCAAATGCCCTGTGGGAATGGCTACGGCAATGGAAGCAGAGCAGTTGGCAATGCAGAGGTAAACCCATCTGGGCTTCCCCATTGTGGAAAGACATTGCTGCTCGAGTGGAGAAGCTGGTTGTAAAAGTACGTCATGTAGATGCCCATGTACCCAAGAGCCGGACCACAGAAAAACATCAAAACAATCAACAGGTGGATCAGGCCGCTAAGATTCAAGTGGCTCAGGTGGATCTGGACTGGCAACATAAAGGTGAAAAATTTCTAGCTCGTTGGGCCTATGATGCCTCAGGCCATCAAGGAAGGGATGCCACATACAGATGGGCTTGTGATCGAGGGGTGGACCTAACTATGGACAGTATTGCAGAGGTGATCCATGAATGTGAAACGTGCTGCAATCAAGCAAGCCAAGTGGTTAAAACCTCTTTGGTATGGAGGGCGTTGGTTGAAATATAAGTATGGAGAGGCTTGGCAAATTGATTATATCACACTTCCACAAACTCGCAGTGGCAAGCGTTACGTGCTCACAATGGTGGAAGCAACCACTGGATGGCTGGAAACCTATGCTGTGCCCCATGCCACCGCCCAGAACACTACCTTGGGCCTCGAAAAGCAAGTCTTGTGGCGGCATGGCACCCCAGAAAGAATTGAGTCGGACAACGGGACTCATTTCCGTAACAATCTTATAGACACCTGGACCAAAGAGCATGGCATCGAGAGGGCATATCACATCCCCTATCATGCACCAGCTTCTGGGAAGATTGAACGATATAACGGACTGCTAAAAACCACATTGAAAGCAATGGGTGGTGGAACCTTCAAACATTGGGATACGCATTTAGCAAAAGCCACCTGGTTAGTTAACACTAGAGGATCTGCCAGTCGAGCTGGTCCTGCGCAATCAGAACTTCTACGTACTGTAGAAGGATATAAATTCCCTGTAGTGCACATGAGGAATATACTGGGGAAGACAGTTTGGGTTATTCCTGCCTCGGGTAAAGGTAAACCCATTCGTGGGATTGCTTTTGCTCAGGGACCTGAGTGTACTTGGTGGGTGATGCAGAAGGACGGGGAAGTCCGATGTGTACCTCAAGGGGATTTGATGTTGGGTGAAAATAGATGATAAAATGAATTGAATTGTGTGATATTAATTGCTGAATAACCCTGTCCCTGCATACCATCATCACTATGGTTGTCACATTGTACTAATGTCATTATATTAAGAATCATCCAGGTTAATGAAGAATGAACTTCGTCAGAATCAGAACTGATTCCAAACAACCAGCAAATTCTTCAAGATCAACATCTTCAACCTGCAGACAGCGGCCGGATACACCAACTACGAGCTCCAGGCGCCACACGCAACAAAGACTACATGTCATCCGTTCTACCGACTGAGCGAATTCCACGTCATCTTTCCTGCCCTGAGAGACTGCTGTAACAGATGAAGACACATTTTGGAGGGATGACCCATGGCTAAGGGAATAGTATATATGTAAGGTTTGAGCATGACATGCATGGTATGGAATAAGGGGTGGATACTGTCCCAGTTTTAGCTGGGACAGAGTTTTTTTTAACAGCCAGAAGAGCTCCCTGTTTTGGTTTCACTCAGAGGCTCACTCTGAGAAGAATGTTGATAGCAAGCTGATGTTTGTGGTTGGAAGTGAAACTCCAAGGACTTTTCAGTGTGCGGAGTACAGAAACACGGCAGGATAAGGGGGGAGCATAGCTGGGACAAGGGGGACACGATTCCCCTTGTCATTTGTGTGGAACTTAAGACTGAGGGCCAAACTGGCCAATTAGTATTCCATATCATGCAGCGTCATGCCCAGTATAAAAACGAGGGTCAGCCGGGAAGAGGGGCTTTTGCGCTTTTGCTCTTTTTTGCACTTTTGCTCTTTTGCGCTTGCTGCGCTGTTGCTCTGCTGTTTTTTTTTCTTTCTCTCTCTCTCTTTCTCTCCCTCTCTGCCCCTCTCTATTTCGGGGCCTCGCGTTCGTCTGGGATTTGCAGTTTTCGGGACGAGACGGGCTTCGCATACGAGGGGTGGTGAGCACCTACATTGTATTAAATCATCTGTATTAAATCATTCTTATCTCAACCCACGGGTTTCACGTTTATCCTTTAATTCTCTCCCTCATTCCTGGGGGTGGGGGAGGGGGAGTGACCGGCTGTGTGTGGGGCGGTTCAACATAACCCACGACAGTCAGACAACGGGACTCATTTCCGTAACAATCTTATAGACACCTGGGCCAAAGAGCATGGCATCGAGTGGGTATATCACATCCCCTATCATGCACCAGCTTCTGGGAAGATTGAACGATATAATGGATTGCTAAAAACCACACTGAAAGCAATGGGTGGTGGAACCTTCAAACATTGGGATACGCATTTAGCAAAAGCCACCTGGTTAGTCAACACTAGATGATCTGCCAATCGCGCTGGTCCTGCCCAATCAGAACTTCTACGTACTGTAGAAGGAGATAAAGTCCCTGTAGTGCACATGAGGAATATACTCGGGAAGACAGTTTGGGTTATTCCTGCCTCAGGTAAAGGTAAACCCATTCGTGGGATTGCTTTTGCTCAAGGACCTGGGTGCACTTGGTGGGTGATGCAGAAGGACGGGGAAGTCCGATATGTACCTCAAGGGGATTTGATGTTGAGTGAAAATAGATGATAAAATGAATTGAATTGTGTGATATTAATTGCTGAATAACCCTATCCCTGCATACCATCATCACTATGGTTGTCACATTGTACTAATGTCATTATATTAAGAATCATCCAGGTTAATGAAGAATGAACTTTGTCAGAACCAGAACTGATTCCAAACACCCAACAACTTCTTTGAGATCAACATCTTCAACCTGCAGACGGCGGCCGGATACACCAACTACAAGCTCCAGACGCCACACGCAACAAAGACTACATGTCATCCGTTCTACCGACTGAGCGAATTCCATGTCATCTTTCCTGCCCTGAGAGAACAGATGAAGACACATTTTGGAGGGATGACCCATGGCTAAGGGAATTGTATATATGTAAGGTTTGAGCATGACGTGCATGGTATGGAATAAGGGGTGGATACTGTCCTGGTTTTAGCTGGGACTGGGTTAGCTCTTCTTTTTAGCAGCTAGAAGAGCTCCGTGTTTTGGTTTTACTCAGAGGCTCACTCTGAGAAGAATGTTGATAGCAAGTTGATGTTTGTGGTTCGACATGAAACTCCAAGGACTTTTCAGTGTGCTGGAGTGCAGAAGCACAGCGGGATAAGGGGGGAGCACAGCTGGGACAAGGGGGCCATGATTCCCCTTGTGATTTGTGGTGGAACTTAAGACTGAGGGCCAAACTGGACAATTAGTATTCCATATCATGCAGCGTCATGCCCAGTATAAAAGTGAGGGTCAGCCGGAAAGAAGGGCTTTTGCGCTTTGGCTCTTTCACCGCTTCTGCTCTTTTGCGCTTGCTGCGCTTTTGCTTTATTGCCTTTTTTTCCCCTCTCTCTCCCAGTACTCCCACTCTCAGAGTACTATCTCTCTCTCTCTGCTCCTCTCTATTTCGGGGCCTTGCGTTCATCCGGGATTGCTGGTTCGGGACGAGATGGGCTTTGCATACGAGGGGGTGGTGAGCATCTACACTGTGTATTAAATCATCTGTATTAAATTGTTCTTATCTCAACCCACGGGTATCCCATTTATCCTTTAATTCTCTCCCTCATTCCTGGGGGTGGGGGAGGGTGAGTGACCGGCTGTGTGGGAGGTTCAGCCTAACCCACGACATTTATACATTAGAGCTAAGTGCTCTAAGTGTTTTAAGTATATTATTTCTCGAAACGGGACACAAGAACAATATCTAAGTAACTGTTTAGAATTTTTATGTATCTGCTGTGGAATCACCACCCCCCTCCATAATTTACCTTGGATAAGATTTTATCGTTGTCACCTTAACCAATACGTAATCCTTTAACCAAAAGGTATTCCTGGAGTTGTAAGTAGAGGAACCTGCCAAAAGTAATCCAATCACCAAAATTCTAACCGAAAACAGAAGCCTCATTTAGACGATTTAAGTGCTACCTCCAAAAGATTGGAGAAAAGGAGAGCCGATTTACTCTCACACACATTTCTCCTGAAGATTGTCCTTGCCACCGAGAAGATGATATTCCTCGTAGCTTGAAGCAACCGAGTTGACGAGCGAGGTAGAGGGACAAAGCACTGTGGAGAACTAATTCCTGTCACTGCAGATAATTCAAAGGCCCTCCAAGGGAAAGGGCCTCGAAATTCTAGATTGAGAGAAGGCACTAGCCACATTTACTTAAAACGAATTTGGAGGCTTCACTCTTTTCGGTACGTTTTGACCATTTTTATTTTAATGCTACCACAAACATGGAGTGAGTTGAGCCACCGAGCTCATCAGCCTTTTAATTGGACTTTAAGTAGATGGGAAGACTCTAAAATTCTTAAAATCAATGTTACTGCAGGATCTCCTTTCTTTAAGGTGACTAATTGTGAGTTAATGGGTCAAGACTGTAAACAAGACAACCTATGCCGCTTCGGGTGGAATTCTAAAGCTACCTATTGGTGCCCCAGTTCAAACCCAGGACGTGGATATTGTAATTACCCTAATAATTACTATTGTGCTTATTGGGGGTGTGAAACTATTGCGATGGGGTGGGCACCTCAAAGGAAAGATAAATATCTCAAGGTTACCTGGGAACCACATGGATGCGACCCACCCGGTTATGCCCAATATGGTAACGTATGGAAAAGAGGAAACTGTATATCTCTAGGGGTCTTAATCTTGGAACCCCAAGATCCTGGATGTTTAGTAGGACGAACCTGGGGAGTAAGATATTGGCAACCTGGAACCAATAGCGGATGCCTAATACTCATTAAAAAAGCAACCAGTTATGAATGATCCACTGCCAGTGCCAGTGGGCCCCAACAAAGTCCTAACTGATGACCTATTTAAAAAAACAGGCCCCAACCAGGATAGTTTAGCCAAAGAAACAAAGGATAGTGTAACAAAAGTCGATAATGTAACAAAAGTCCTTGTAATGAATAACACCCAAGCCCCTAACAGAAACACTGAGGATAACTCTCTCTGGAAACTGATACAAGCCAGTTATTTGGTGTTAAACAAAACTAATCCGAATCTTACCGAGCATTGTTGGTTGTGTTATGGGATAAAACCGCCCTTCTATGAAGCTGTAGGAGTAATTGAAAAACCCAGACGTATGAATGGCACTAATCCAGCACAATGTATATGGGATACAGAGAAACATGGAATTACACTAACCCAAGTAATGGAAAAAGGTGTGTGTGTGGGTAAGGTTCCAGAGGATAAAAAGCAGCTATGTGTCAACCCTAACAACAAGGAACCACAAAAACCTAAAAGGTCAGCAGAGTGGTTGTTGCCAGCTGAAAGTACTAAATGGGTTTGTTCCACTATAGGAGTTACACCCTGCATATCGCTAAAACATTTCAATGAATCCTCCGACTTTTGTGTCCAAGTAGCGATAGTTCCTAAAATTATCTACCACCCTGAAAATTTTGTATATGACTCACATATCACCCAGGAACACTATTTGTCTAAACGAGAACCTTTCACAACATTTACAATAGCTACTCTAATGATTTTGGGAAGTGTGGGAGTTAGCACAGGAGTAGCTTCATTAGTACAACAAAGTACAGAATTTAAAGCATTAAGGATGGCAGTAGACGAAGACCTGACACGAATTGAGCAATCGATAACCGCCTTAGAAAAATCCATTAGATCACTATCGGAAGTGGTATTACAAAACCGGAGAGGATTAGATTTAGTGTTTTTACAACAAGGGGGATTGTGCACAGCACTTAAAGAAGAATGCTGTGTATATGCAGATCATACTGGAGTAGTAAGAGATACAATGACCAAACTGCGGGAAAGATTAGAAAAAAGAAAAAGAGAATGGGAAACACAAAAAAGTTGGTATGAATCGTGGTTTAATCATTCCCCCTGGCTGACTACCCTGTTATCAACACTCGCTGGCCCACTAATATTAATAATTCTGAGTTTGACCTTTGGGCCCTGTATATTCAACAAAATAGTTGCAATTGTAAAAAACAGATTAGAAGCAGCCCATTTAATGCTTATAAGAGCCGAGTATAAACCCCTAGAAATACCAGAAACAGAAGAGACCTTTATTTTAAGTCAACAAGAGCTTAAGCGGTTTGATGAACAAAATGGTAAAAGGAAAAGGGGGAATTGTGATAAGCTCAATATTGTTTGTTCATCAAACCTAGAAACTAACGTTGTTACATTGTTTCACAAGAAGGCAATTGCTTAACAAGATAACCAATATTCTGCTGAGCAAGCAAGGCTAAACCGCAAAGTCAAGTTATGCAAACAAGTATGATAAAGACTTGGGAAAGAGGAAAAAGGGGGGGGGGGGGCTCATGAAAACGAGGAGTACGTGAAGTGAGGAAGACATGGAGCCTTCATCCCTGCGACCACCAGGAGGCAAAGGAAAGCAGAAAATGACCCCCTAGCAACAAGTCGCACAGACACAGAGTACACCACTAAGAGAAACGCCTACACCAGAAGAAGAAGAGTATAAACCAAAAGACTTCTGAAAATCGGATGCGAGCCGTCCGTGGAGTGAAACTCCCGGGCTGCCCAGCGCTGTTTTGCTTGTTGCCGCTTGCTAAATAAAGACGCCAATTTTAATTGGCTCCGTCTCCTCACATTAATTGGTGAAACTAACTTATAACAGTGCCGTTCTGTTTCTCTAGCACTTTTGCCAACACCTTAAATACAAACTTATGTTCTGTTAAAGCCGTGCTTCCCATCGTTCCCAGTCGCTTACCTCCTCCTGTTGAGGCAGTTGTCGCTTATTTTTTCTGTCTTTAGGTTCTTATTTCTTCTTTCTTTTGGTTCCTAATTCTTCGTGTCTCTCGATATGGAAGACCCCATCGTCCCTGACTGCTCACCTGTATCCTTCAGGTGTCACTGGTCCAGACTCCAGCTCTCGTACCCCGCTGTTAATTTCGGTCCGGACCGTTCGGCTCTCCCCACCGCCTCCTCCGCCAATTCTTTCAGCCAGGCGCCGCCGCCGATCGCTCTCACACCGCGATTTCAAAGCCCGTCAGTCGACTTGAATATCAGGTCCCTGTTCGGGCACCATTTGCAGCGGCTAAATGCACGGACTCCGTAGATGTGATAGCAGAGTGACCTTTATTATTGTTATACAGACAGCTTTTATAGATTATTACTCTAGCCACAATGTGTCCACGCGCCCCTCACACAGCTGTGATTGGTTACAAACAATAGTGCACGCACCTATTTTAACTTTACCACTGGCTATGCCTAAAAAGGAGCTATTTTTCACCTGCTAAACTAAACATCATTTTCTCACACACTCTATATCATCTTCCCATACTCCCCATGTCAGCTTTTCACACTCCTGTGCTAGCTTCTCACACTCCCTGCACCAGCTGTTCACACTCCCTTTTCTTTCTCATCCTCTTTATCTGTGTTTTCCAGCTTCTTCAATAACACAGGCTTAAATCATCAAGGCCGGGCCCCAATGGTAACTGTGTGTATGATTCCACAATCCATTATGCTTCTGAGGCAGTCTGACTTCTATACTGAGTCAGCAGGATAGCTCTTTTATCAATCAAGTATCTCCAAAGAGCAAATTTGCTGTATGGCAGCTTGTGAATCATCTCTGCCTGAGAACAGTCTGCAACAGATCAAATTTCAGTGGTCATACTGCAAGACAAGTAAAATATAGACCCTTTGCTCTGTTCAGAAAACATAGAGAACAGCTGTCATTAGCCAGCTGAAAATTTCTTTGCTACGTATGAATGAACAAGGAGGCACGACAGGAATGAAGTACAGGTCAAACAAGATTATAGTGATGACATTAGTTTGCAGAAGAAGGTCCTACATTTGACTGTAATAGGTTTCTGCTCCCATTAATAATTGTTTGAGCTGCAATATGCTCTTAGATTTAAGTAGTTTCTCAAATCACAAGTGGCATTGTTTTCACATATCTTGGCATCTCTTGTAGGCTTCTCCTCTCACTATAGAGCTCCCTCAGTTCCCCATGCCTCTGACATCTGGACTGAATCACTGATTCTGCACTGAATGCATTTTAAGACACTAAAGAGCTAAAACCACAAAGGAGATAACTGAATGTTTACTAGTTGAGGGTTTATAAGGAGCAGAAGTTACACAAATTTTTCAACTGGTTGTGCCTGCTACAAGGATTTCCTCTTTTCTTCCACACTGAATTTCCAGTCTATACAGTCTTAGAGATGGTCTAAAGAGATTACCTATCTGTCACTGACTACATGACAATTAAGATCAGATAGTACTTTGAGATATTTAATTTTTTATTCAGACACATAAGGATTCTGTTGTTTATTTATCCTCCAGAAAGAACTCCACTTACAGTATGGGATTTGTTATGAGAAGAAAGTCGATAGCACACTAAAGTTTATAGTTGGCAATGAGACATCAAGGACCTTTGTCGCAATGAGAAGGCTTTAGGATGTTGCCACGAAAAGGCTTCAGGCTGCTACTCCAAAGCAGACTAATGCTCCTCTGACACCCAGGAGGGAAATGCCCCACCTTAATCAACCACAAATCACATGGTTTGCCAGATTACCAGGATGGGATAAGCGTTGGTCACTGGGTGATGAGCAATTACACTGTGCATCACCTGTTTGCATACATTATTTTATATATATATTTCTATAATATTATTATCATTATATCATTCAGTCATGGTTTAGCCCAGCCAGCAACTAAATGCCATGCATTAATAATAATGGTAATAATTATAATAATATATGAAAATATGTGTATAATTTTAATAATATATACAAGCAAGTAATGCACAGCATAATTGCTCACCACTCAGTGACCAACACCTGTCCCATCCTGGCTAACGATCTCAAAACAGATAAGTCCCAACACTGCAATCCCAGATGAGCAAAAAATAGTACTTTGAGAGTCCAAGAGAGCCCCCAGAAGAGCAAGAGCTCTTCTTCCCAGTCAGCTCTCATCTATATACCAGGCATGACATTGCATGATATGGAATACTCCATTAGCCAATTTGGCCCTCAATCATAAGTCTAAGTTCAAATCATAAGGTGAGTTGTGGACCCTCTGTCCCAGCCATGCTACCCCCCAGCCTGTTGTGCTCCTGCACACTGGCAAGAACATGGCAGCTGAAAAGTCCTTGAGGTCTCAGTGTTGACTATAAACATCAGTGCCCTGTCAGCATTCTTCTCTTAATGAATCTCAGACTAAAACCAAAACACAGAGCACTTCTAGCTGCTAAAAAATAACTTAACTCTGTCCCAGTAAAAACCAGGAGAATTATTAATTTTAATTTTATATTATTATTATTGTTCAATTGTTCTTATCTCAACCCATGAGTCTCCTTCCTTTTTCCTCTTTAATTCTCTTCCTCATTCCCCAGGGGTGGGGGAGGGTGAGTGAGCAGATGTGTGGCATTTAGCTGCTGGCTCTGTTAAACCACTACACTCTCGTATCTCACTCCTCTCTCTCCATTGCAGCCACACTGGATCCAATCAGTGTGACTAATTCTGGCGGCCCTGGAGTTCCAATCAGTGGATGCCCCAGGATTGGGGAGCTTCAGAGAGCTCCAAGCCACAACTGCCGCTGCCCTGCCAGGCGAGGGGTGGAGGTGTGTGGCTCAGGGCAGACAGCCACCCTCACCTTCTTCCTCTCTCCACTTCAGGTCCTGCATGGCACAGGTTTCTTTGTCCCTTCTTAAATAGGTTATTCACAGAGGTGCTGATTGGCTCGGCCCTGGCCAGAGGCAGATTCTACGTGGAGCTGGAGAAGCTTCTAGCAGCTTCTCACAGGAGCTATCCCTGTGTCCCCTCCTCCAATACCGAAACCTAGCCACACAAACCTAACACAACTGAATAGCTTGTTACAGTTCAGAGGACTTTATAAAGTCAGTGATGCAATTATCTTTTGCATAACAGATAAAAACATATCTTGCCTAACTATTATAGCCTATCAGTAAACAATGCTTCTATTGATCCACTGACTGCAATGGCTTCTGAGTAGTTATGATCTCCCAAGTTATTTATCTGCAAACCAAATGTCAATGTGGACTGTGATGCAATCGACTGCAGCAAGTGCTGCTTATCAGCTTGAGAGTTAGTTTCCTGAGTAGAGCAAGATATTCTCATTTTGCCTACATCACTCAGAGGCCCTAATCGTGCCATTAACTTTTGTTAGAGTAGTTGATTTTTGTTTAAATTTGGCAAGAGTTTGAGAGCATGTTCGATGGAGAAATGAGACGTGTCATCTTGTTGTCCCAAAAACTAGGGTTCTTTCACCTGGTGTGCAAAAACCCAATCTACACACAGAGTCAAGATATTTGTTTATTACATATCTCCCCAGAGATGGGTGCTAGGTAGTAAAATCACAAAGCTAGCATACCTAGGTGCTTAAAACTATACTATTTATGCATACATAATTAAATATGCATAAGTTATAACGTTTCTCTTGGTAATCATTCTACTTAAACCTCTTCTGATTGGTACAAGTTTTCTTTGTCTGCAATTAAAGATATAAACCTCTAGAAAATCATTGCGCGTGCTCAGTGGGTGTGGGTCTTCTTCAGGAGGTGGGTAGCTTCAGTGATGGGGATGTGTTTTTCCAATTAAAATGAGTAAAGTTCAGCTAAAGGACAAGAATTTTGCAACTAGCTAAACATTTACGTGGCCAAATTGCCAAGATCCTGGTACAATAGGATAAGGCTCCTCGTTTCTTAAATTTAAATGCTTAGCCAGGTCCTTATGACTTGACTTTATCATCAATCTGGTAATCTGGTGATGTACTTTACATCAGTCTCTGCTCTGCCTTGCTGCATCTCACTCTGCTGACTCATTTCCATTCTCTGTACCTTTATTTGTAAACTAAATACAAACATCCCAAGATTTTTAAGACCAAAGGGACCGTTACATTAAGTGCAGTGATTTGTTTGACTAAGCATATCTTCCACATAATTAATTATATAATTTTATTCATCATCCTCTAAGATCTATGGATGAAAAATGCTATATAAGAGCTATTGTAATTATAGACAAATTCTATTAAATCAAGAAAGGAAGAATTAAATTAGCTTAAAGTCCTTGCTGATGTCATCTCTATTGAAATATTGAAATATATAAATAAAAGCTGATAAGTGTAAACCACTCCTCAAAGTTTCTTTAATTATCTCAAGTTGAGACTGATGAAAGAGGATCTGAGAAATTCCAAAAATCAGCTCAAGCAATAAACACTATGGAACACTAAATTATTCAAACAATCACTTAAGTCCTGACTCCCAGTCCTTATCTCTCACTGACTGTGCTTTCAGGGGCTGGATGGGATGTTCACTGTTTACCACCAGAGGGAGGAGGAAATGTCATATATCACTCATCAAAAGCAAACAACTAAGCAACACTGACAGACCCTTTGGCATTATCTATATACAGTGGCCAAGGCCTTTGTATAGCATCATTGATTTTAGTGGAACTAAGCCAATTTACGCTAATTGAGGATTTGGTCTAATATGGATGTTATAAAGCTAGTGAAGAAAAGATGAAGTTTCCATTAGCTAGCTCCAGATTATCTTCCCTGATCACTATGGAAGGAAGGAGTATACATTTCTTTCAATGTTTTCTTTGTAACTGCATTGTCAAACAATCTGTAGAAGATGCTAACGATGCCATCATCTTTGCATTTTGGTAAAATAACCTCACTCTAGCTACAATGAAAGAGACAATACTAGTAGGAAAACCTAACAATAAACTGTTGTATCCAGTTGTCGTGGGTTAGGCTGAGTCCGGCAACCAAACCCACGCAGCTCTCCCAGTCCAGTAAAATGGAGAGGAGAGAAAAATGTAATAAAAGAGCTGAGGATCAAGACAGGAACAGAGGAGCACCCACCAACCACGGTCCTGGGCAAAAGAGGCTTTTTCTTAATGCAAAACTATTTATTAACAGCTACCTAGAAAGAGAAAAGCACACAAAAACGGTTACTTAAGAGAATAACGAGAAAACAAGGCCAGGTCTTAAAAACAACACCACTCCCCCCGCCCTTTGCTTCTTCTTTCCGGCTCTACCTCCTCCCCCCAGCGGTGCAGGGGAGCAGGGAATGGGGGAGTGCAGGTCAGTTCATTCCAAGTTGTTACTGCCGCTTCTCTTAAAGGAAAAGGAGTCCTTACACCATTGTCCCTTGCTCCAGTGGATCCCCTACTCACGGCGAAAGCATGAATCCTACCCGCTGGGGGGCAAATCCTTACCCCATCGGATTTGCCCCAAGTGCGGGCTTTACCAGTCCTGGGCTTTTAAGGAGCTGTAGCCACTCGCTCTGGCGTGGGTCATCAACAAACTTTAAATGTGCTCTGGCGTGGGTCGTCATGTCGACCTTAAATGCGTCTCCGTACAGACTCTGAATGCGTAAAATGCGTAAATGTGTCTCTACCTGTGCCCATGATTCACAATAGTCTCAGGCTTAGGCATCTCTTCCCGACGTGGGTCATCCACTGGTTGCGAGTGGGTCTCTGCTTGCTCCACCGAGGACTTGTTTGCAAAGGGGCTGCTGGCAAGGGGGACTCAGCTGCGGCACACGTTGTTCTGTTCCATCTTCACTGACCTCTTATCTGTGTGGCCGTTTCTCTTAGATTTCAGTCCTGTCTGGGTGAACTCGGCCAGGTGGGCGCCCCAGTAGCGGGGCTCTCCCCGAGTTCCCCAAGCGGCTCCGCCGCCGCCATCCTCGACGGGGCGGGCATTGGGCCCAGCCCGGGCCGCCGGCCCGGCCAGGAGCCGGGAGCAGGGGCCGTGCCCCCCTCCCGTCTCCTTGCTCCCGGGCAAAGGCACACCTTTCCGGTTCCTTTGTCCGACGTAAATAGGGCAATTCGCAGAGGCGCCGATTGGCTCAAGCCCCGAGGGGGACGGGAGTCCGGTCTGATGGGCAGCTTCTGCCACCCGGACCTCCCCTCCCACTTCAAACCATAACACCAGTCAAGTTTGAGAGTGTTTAGCTTGCACTGCAGCTCAGCATGGCAAGGGTGTGTATTACTAGAAATTGCTCATGTGGTCTGTATTCCCACCTGTGAACATCTAGTGGGACTTCCTGATCACAGCATTGTCTTAGTTTAGGATGAGATCTTCAGCACCAATGATTCATTTTTGTTTTCAGTAAATAATCATCAGAACCTGAGCTTACTCCTATCCTTTGCATCTGTGTCTGTTTTCTCTAAAGGTGCAAGATCTCTCACACCCCAGACATCTCCACTCTTAATACCGAAACAAGCTTGTAATGCTAGCAGACATGGCAGCTTCTCGATTCATTGTTGACAAGGTTGTTATCCTAAGTCAAGTGTTGGGAATGAGTCATTTCACAATTAAATAAAATGCTTACATATCTCTTTAACCATATTGTTTTCATTTATGTTATACCTGCTGTTTTGTTTTGGTCCTTGTGGCTCTATGCTCTAGAAGTAAAAACCACCAAAAAGACACCCTCCTCAGACCTCAACTCAGAAATTAAAAATATATGGTAGAAGCAGCTGAATCAATTTATTTTGTACTATAGGTCAAGGTAATTTCTTTGCATTCATTTTTCAATATTACTAAAGTTTTGTCCACTCCTCTCTTCAGAGCTTTCTTTGTCTCCTTTAAAATTCAGTGAATGCTCTCATATTGCATCAAGTGCTTGGAAAAATCTCACTTCCAATGTGGAAGGATTCTCCCCATCTCTCTCAAAATATACCTTAAATCTTACCTCTTTTCCCCAGAGTGATAGGAAAAGAGCCATTTACATTCTGGTTTGCAAAGGGGAACTAGCTTTCAGGAAGAAGAGACTTCCATTTCCACACAAACCTGACTCCTCGGAAGAATTGTATTGTTCTTAGTTTCACACCTTGCAGTTGGAAGGAGTCATAGTAAGGATATTAGCATCGGTTAAAATATTTTTTTTCTGCCCTATATATTTCTCAGTAATGTGATAAATGAGTGAGTCCCAAACAGAACTCCAATTAAAGTTTACAATTTATTAGGCGAATAAAAGCAAGCAAACAGCACTGGGTGCGCCGGGAGTCTCCGCTCCACCAAGACGCACACCATATAGTTCCTATTTCTGGTTTATATTTCTTTTACTAATACATATTCTTAATTATTTCCGAGAAGAGGTGGTCTTATTACAATGAGCTCAGAGAAGTCATCTCCATAGTCTCCACCCCTAACCCCCCCAGTTGCGCGTGCGCAGTGATGACTTTTTCACCTCCCCAGAAAACTAGCGAAGTCATCATGACTCTGCTCTGCAAAGTCATCAGGACCATCCTTGTTCTCCATCTTGGCTCCTGCTTATCTTACACAAGGGTTATGCAACTTGCAGATACATGACTTAAGCAAGCTAACTTAAAAGTGGTTAAGCGAGATTAGAGATTAAGCGCATACAGGCCCCTAGGCCCCTCTTGTCTAACACCTTGCAACTGGCAGTAAAGCAAAAGAAGAAGAAAAAAAATAAATCAAAATGTTAGGTGGCTTTTGCAAGAAGCGAGAACTATATACATACCATTCTGCTTTCTCTAGGACTACGGTTATACAAGAACGAACAGAATGGTTAAAGGTTACATATACAGAGAAGGTCATATTTCACTGTGCGGCCCTAACATTGTTTTATATTGCCATGTATCAGGGGAACACATTTCACAATTGGGGCTCGTGGTTAGCAGCATCATGAGGCATTTCGCAGGTTTACGTTTTTGCATTTCACAGAGATCTTAAACAAAGACAATCACTTATCTTGAATAAGCACACCCTACTCCTCGCTACTTATTTGCACATCCATCCATTGTCCCATATTGACACGAATCAAATGAACATATTTCACAATCCCCCATTTTCTTTTTTGATGGTATTGATTTGTGTTTTTGTTTCCAATTGTGTCAACACTTGCTGAATGGGTATCAGTTCTTGATCTTCCCTTGTTTTGATTACTAGCAGGGAATGAGTTTTTCCTTTCTGTGATTCCAAATTAACAGGTACTGCAGATATCTGCATTGCCTGTATAGCCGAATGTACTAGCCTAATGACAGAAGGTATCAAACATGGAATTATTAACAATCCTTCAAATGTTCCTAGTATAACTATTTCAATTTTGGTTAGCCAATCACCATTCATGAAATTTGAAAAAATCCTCTTAACTCTCCTAGATTGATTCCATTCCAAGCTTGAACTGGGACATGAGCTACCTTTTTCATTCCCTTTACAAGTTCATCTATAGCTTTTCCTTCATCATCAATTGCCAAACAACAATTACTAAGATTAAATTTTCCGCATGCACCTCCCTCTTGTGCTAACAAATAGTCTAAGGCGAGGCGATTTTGATACAAAGCAGTTCTTATTTTGGTCTCTTGTTTAGCAATTAATCTAAGTGCATCCCCAGTTTTGTTTACTGCTATTTCCAGCACTGCTTGTAATCTTATTATCCTATTAAGCACATATATTGGGGTTCTGTAACCCCAGGATACATTTTCTGCTCGTGTAGCTGGATCATAACAGGCAATGATTCTCTCAGGTGGCTATTCATTATCTTTCCAATTTCCAATTTGCAAACTCCGCTTATAGCGCTTTCTTTTTAACTCATTGGTTTCTGTATACACTTGAATTCCCAGTCACTCTCCCTGATTTATGGGTAACAGGAAAAAACGGGGTCTTATGGTTTTTTAATACTCAGGACCCTGTCCAATTTTCCAGCAAAAATGCATAAGCTAATTTGTCACAAATCCAATAAGGACCTTCAGGAGCTGGCTAACCATTTGGTATATTGGTTCCATTGGTCCAATTTTTAAATTGATTATTCATTTCCAGTGGGTTTTCCCACTTATTCCAATTATTTCAAGTTTTATTTTATAGATAATCTCCTTCACACTCCAGGTTACCTACTTGTTTTCCGTTATCTTTTAGATTTTGCCAGCAACTTCTTCCAATTATACTTGTCTGGAGTACCCATTGTTGTTTCCTATTTCCCTTTTTTATTTTTCCATATGTGATAGTTTGATGGGGGGGGTGTTCTGGTGGCAGGGGAGGGGATTCGCTCCCTGTGCCACCAGATCTGAGTCCCATCCCCCCCCGGGGGAGGTTGAGCCAAATTGGCGCCTCTGCGAATTGCCCTATTTAAGTTGGGACAAAGGGGCGGGAAAGGGCTTTTTGCTCAGGAGCGAGGAGAGGGGAGGAGGGCGCTGCCCTCGCTCCCGGCTCCCGGCCGGGCGACTGCCCGGGCCCGGGCCGGCGCCATGTGCTCAAGATGGCGCTGGGGGAGCCGCATGGGGGACTCGGGAAGCGCCTCGCTCCCGGGGTGCCCGCCGGGCCGAGCTCCTCTAGAGGGGATTAAGATCTAAGAGAAAACAACCACAACGACCGGGTCAGTCAAGATGGAGCAGGAGGAGGTGTACTGGAGCTGAGGCTTCCCTTGCAATTGGTGTGAAGATGGCAGGCGGCCCCCCTGCAGCCAGGGTGTACTCGGCGGAGCAGAGACCCACTTGTGGCCCGTGGAGAAACCCATGTCGGAAAAGAGATGCCTGAGCCCAGGAGAGGTCGTGGAGCAGGGGATGCGCGACCAGGTACTGTTAATAATGGGGCATGGAATGCACGACGAGGTCGTGGAGGCATCTGGAATCCGTGGGACGACCCGCGCCGACGCGAGTGGCAGCAGCTCCCTAAGAGGCCGAGACTGGTAAAGCCCGAACTGGTACAATCCATGGGGAAGGATTACAATCCTGCGGGCAGGACTCACGTTGGAAAAGTTCGGGGACTTTTTTCTTCATGAGTAGGGGATCCACCGAAGCAAGGGAAGAATGGTGTAAAGACTCCTCCTCCTTTAAGAAAGGAGTGGTAGTTAACAACATGGATAAACTGACCTGCACTCCCCATTCCCTGTCCCCCTGCGCCGCCGGGGGGGAGGTTGAGCCAGGAACGAAAGGAAACGGGGTGGGGAGGTGTTTGTTTTAAGATCTGGCCTTGTTTTCTCTTTTCTCCTCTCAAGTAACCGGTTTCGTTCCCTTGTGTCTCCTGTTAAGTAACTGTTAATAAATTGTTTTGTTTTAAGAAGAAAGCCTGAGTCATGTTTTGCCCGGGACCATGGTTGGTGGGTGCTCCCTCTCGGTTCTTGTCTCGACCCTCAGTCCAAAAACCACGACACCGTATTTGGGAATTACTTATATTGCTTTCCATGGCCTCCCATGGCCATCGTTCACCTTGATTTGTTCCTCTACAAACATAGCAATTAGTTACATTTAATGATTTAACAGTATGCTCAGCAAGATTTACAAATAAATTTTTAGTTATTGTGGGAATTTCATATTTTACTCCTTTCTTCATTTCATGATAGAAGGAGTTGAATAATAATCTGTGCTGTATTGATTCCCTTGTCTTTTCTTTAATTATTATGTGTAAAAACAGCTCCCAGATCTTCCCCATGTCCATAAATTAACAGTCCAATTTTTACGTCCTGGTCTTTCCATTGTTTTGGATTTATAATAGTTAGGTTAACTGGATTACAAGAATGGGCTGTACAATTGGAGACAACCGTCCCTTTTTTAATTTCTGCTTTTAATTGAGTCCTCTTACATTGTTGGGGCCATCCCCATGAGGGAGCTGTACTCCAACAGGCACAAGTCTAACCTGCGCCCCCACAATAGTAATAGCTCCTGGCAAAATAATCCCAATTGTTGATATAACAATTAGAAGGTGGGGATGTCTTAGGTCTGGGACATATATATTTTTCACTTTGATTGCAATATTTTCTCCATCCCATGTTACCACAATTACTATACGGGTCGTCATCAATAGCATCACAGGCGTCAAAAGTTATCAATATTGGAGTATTCAAATCGGTTATTACCTTACTTGTTTCAATTAGTCTGCCTTCTTTTGAATTTGTCATTACTTCCATCCAATATTGATAAGGGAGTTCCTTTGGATTATAGCATACAGTTCTGTTTTCTTCTTTGCATAAATCATATTGAGTTAGGTTATAAATACAGCTTCCTATTTTCTGAGTTTTGCAATCACAAACAGTATGATATACCAAGGTTTGGGAGCTTACCCGTTCCCTTCTGGTAGTGACCACAAATTGACTGCAATTGTTTGCTGCAGCCTGAGTCAAGAAACTCACCCCAAATAGGATCAGAAGAGGTCCGGTAAGGGCCATAGTGGTCGGCGGTCACAGCCCGAAGGGGTTGCAGCCCTTGGCAGACCTTCTAAGCCGCACCATTGATTCCCTATCCGGTCTTGCCCTCTTCATAGAATCATAGAATCATAGAATGGTTAGGGCTGGAAGGGACCTTCAAAGGTCATCTAGTCCAACCCCCCTGCAAGGAACAGGGATATCTCCAACTAGATCAGGTTGCTCAGGGCCTCATCCAACCTGGCCTTGAACGTCTCCAGGGATGGAGCATCCACCACCTCTCTGGGCAACCTGTTCCAGTGTTCTACAACTCTCATGGTAAAAAATTTTTTCCTAATATCCAACCTGAATCTACCTCCCTCTATTTTAAAACCATTACCCCTTGTCCTATCACAACAGGCCCTCCTGAACAGCCTCTCCCCATCTTTCCTGTAGGCCCCCTTGAGGTACTGGAAGACCGCTATAAGGTCACCCCGGAGCCTCCTCTTCTCCAGGCTGAACAGCCCCAACTCTTTCAGCCTGTCCTCATAGGAAAGGTGCTCCAGCCCTCTTATCATCTTCGTGGCCCTCCTCTGGACCCTCTCCAACTGGTCCATGTCCTTCTTATGTTGGGGGCTCCAGAACTGGACGCAGTACTCCAGGTGAGGTCTCACAAGGGCAGAGTAGAGGGGAAGAATCACCTCTCTCGACCTGCTGGCCACGCTCCTCTTGATGCAGCCCAGGATGCGGCTGGCCTTCTGGGCCGCAAGAGCACATTGCCGGCTCATATTGAGCTTCTCGTCCACCAGTACTCCCAAGTCCTTCTCCTCAGGGCTGCTCTCGATCCATTCACCACCCAGTCTGTATTTGTGCCTGGGATTGCCACGACCCAGATGTAGGACCTTGCATTTGGCCTGGTTGAACTTCATGAGGTTGACACGGGCCCACCTCTCCAGCCTGTCGAGGTCCCTCTGGATGGCATCCCTCCCTTCCAGCGTGTCGACGGCACCACACAGCTTGGTGTCATCGGCGAACTTGCTGAGGGTGCATTCCATGCCACCGTCCACGTCACCGACAAAGATGTTGAAGAGGGCCGGGCCCAACACGGACCCCTGAGGGACACCACTCATGACCGGTCTCCACTTGGACATCGAGCCGTTGACCACTACTCTCTGAGTGCGGCCATTGAGCCAATTCCTTATCCACCGAGTGGTCCATCCATCAAACCCATGCCTCTCTAGTTTAGAGAGAAGAATGTCGTGCGGGACAGTGTCAAAAGCTTTGCACAAGTCCAGGTAGATGACATCCGTTGGTCGACCCTTGTCCACCGATGCTGTCACCCCATCATAAAAGGCCATCAAGTTGGTCAGGCATGATCTGCCTTTGGTGAAGCCATGTTGGCTGTCACCCACCACCTCCTTGCTCTCCATGTGCCTTAGCATGGTTCCCAGGAGAATCTGCTCCATGACCTTGCCAGGCACAGAGGTGAGGCTGACCGGCCTGTAGTTGCCCGGGTCCTCCTTGTTCCCCTTTTTAAAAATGGGGGTTATGTTCCCTCTCTTCCAGTCATCGGGGACCTCGCCAGACCGCCATGACTTCTCAAATACAATGGCCAGTGGCTTGGCAACTTCATCCGCCAGTTCCTTCAGGACCCGCGGATGGATCTCATCAGGTCCCATGGACTTGTGCACCTTCAAGTTCCTCAGATGTTCTCGAACCTGCTCTTCAAGTACAGTGGGCGGTGGTTCATCCTCATAGTCCCTGCTAGTTCTTTCCACAGCTTGGGTGGTAAGACAAGAGGCTTTATCAGTGAAAACTGAGGCAAAAAAGTCATTGAGTAACTCAGCCTTCTCTATGTCCCGGGTAACCAGAGCACCAGTATCCTTCCGGAGGGGGCCTACGTTCTCCTTGGACTTCCTTAATCTCGAAGGGGTGGTCTTAAGCACCCTACTCCTCGCTACTTATTTGCACATCCATCCATTGTCCCATATTGACACAAATCAAATGAACATATTTCACAGTAATGTGTAAGACTCACTGCACAGTCTTGTGTAAATGCAGGGTAGCTGCAATCACAAAGATAAATACACACACTGTGGTCGGTGCCTCTTTGAAACTCTGCAGTTTCTGTTATTATTGTTCTTCTCTTCATCCAGGTATACCTCTGTTTCAAGTCTGCAGGAAACATAACATTTAACCTCATGGAAGGATTCTGTATTGCATCTCCTATTTCAAAGTAGAAGGCTATAGTGGCTCTTTAGTTTCAGGTCCCACGGCCAGTTTCCCTCTGGCAGGCTGACAGCATTCTTTCTGCCTGGAACCTTCAGAGCTTAATAATTTCTGAATCTCACATTCGTTTCCAATATGCCTATCTGTATCTCAACACATTTTTGGTTTTACTCCTTTTATTTACAATAAAAATGCACATAAAGCTTCAGTAAATATATTAACAACATGGTATGTAAAGCACATTATACCATAAAATCACAGCAATCAGATTAGAAAATATTTTTTGTGTTAAATAGGAAGAAAAAGGAGAAGCAAAGCAGGAAGGAGTATAGAGTAGAAGAAGATAAGAGGAAGAGGAGGAGAAAATGCTTAAGTTATGAATGCAAGACAAAAGCAGTAATGTCTATAGCTAAATTATTCTTCCATTAACTTGTGTTTTCTCATATAATGTAGTTTCACTTAATGTTGTGATCTCTTCTTCCAGGCTTTTTTCTGATTTCCAGTATATTAATATTTTTCCATTCATAATGCTTATAGCTATCTATGCTGTTGTGATAGTTTGATGTGGGGGGGTGTTCTGGTGGCACGAGAGGGGATTTGCTCCCTGTGCCACCAGATCTGAGTCCCATCCCCCTCGGAAGGTTGAGCCAAATTGGCGCCTCTGCGAATTGCCCTATTTAAGTTGGGACAAAGGGACGGGAAAAGGTCTTTTGCTCAGGAGCGAGGAGAGGGGAGGAGGGCACTGCCCTCGCACCCGACTCCCGGCCGGGCGGCCGCTCGGGCCCGGGCCGGTGCCATGTGCTCAAGATGGCGCCAGGGGAGCCGCATGGGGGACTCGGGAAGCGCCTCGCTCCCGGGGTGCCCGCCGGGCCGAGCTCCCCCAGAGAGGATTAAGATCTAAGAGAAAACAACCACAACGACCAGGTCAGTCAAGATGGAGCAGGACGAGGTGTACTGGAGCTGAAGTTTTCCCTTGCAAATCGGTGTGAAGATGGCAGGCGGCCCCCCTGCAGCCAGGGTGTACTCGGCGGAGCAGAGACCCACTTGTGGCCCGTGGAGAAATCCACATCGGGGAAGAGATGCCTGAGCCCAGGAGAGGTTGTGGAGCATTGGGATGCACGACGAGATACTGTTAATAATGGGCATGGAATGCACGACGAGGTCGTGGAGGCATCTGGAGTCCGTGGGACGACCCGCGCCGACGCGAGTGGCAGCAGCTCCCTAAGAGGCCGAGACTGGTAAAGCCTGAACTGGTGCAATCCATGGGGAAGGATTGCAATCCTGCGGGCAGGACTTATGCTGGAAAAGTTTGGGGATTTTTTCCTCGTGAGTAGGGAGGAAGGGAAAAATGAAGTAGGGAAAAATGGTGTAAGGACTCCTCCTCCTTTAAGAAAGGAGCGGTAGTTAACAACATGGATGAACTGACCTGCACTCCCCCATTCCCTGTCCCCCTGCGCCGCTGGGGGGAGGTAGAGCCAGGAACGAAAGGAAATAGGGGGTGGGGAGGTGGTTGTGTTTAAGATCTGGCCTTGTTTTCTCTTTCTCCTCTCAAGTAACTGTTTTGTTCCCTTGTGTCTCTTGTTAAGTAACTGTTAATAAATTGTTTTGTTTTAAGAAAAAGCCTGAGTCATGTTTTGCCCGGGACCATGGTTGATGGGTGCTCCCTCTGGGTTCTTGTCTTGACTCTCAGTCCAAAAACCACGACAGCTGTATATTGACATGACATCAGTTACACCTGTTTTACACTCGAAACAACCTCCCACTCTTCCAAAGCTCACTTCATTCTTCACATTCTTGCTGCAGGAATCTCTTACTCCCCTATCTGACAACCTAAGACTCTCCAAAGACTCTCCCTTCTGACTACTCTGTTTATAACACAGACCTTGATCCAACAAAGTAAAAATAAATACAGTGTATCATGAATAAGTGAAAGTACATAGAGGCAAATATGTACATTGGTTTTCACTGAATCAGACCTTACAGTATTGTGTGAATAATCAGGACTTTATTGCATAGATATTTGTATTCTTCTCCAAAATTCAAATGCACAAATTGCACATGACTGTTCTTCTGAAAATCTGACTCTGATCTCAACTGTATATTTCCAAGTTCAATTTATCAGATTTCCATAACAGAATGTGGTACTTATTCCTGGTAGTGTGTGACGGTTTGATGTAGGGGGGTTCTGGTGGCAGGAGAGGGGATTTGCTCCCTGTGACTTCCCTGGTTTTGGAGCCAGGTCAGACCCAGTTCTGGCCACCAGATCAGACTCCCATCCCACTCGGGGTTGAGCCAATCAGCACCTCTGCGCATTGCCCTATTCAAGTTGGGACAAAGGAACTGGAAAAGGGTGCTTGGCCCAGTATGGCTATCACCCAGCTGGCTTGTAATTATCTAATTAAGGTTTAGGCCCTGCCTACAAAAGGCGGGCCATTTCTTCCTGGCTGTGGAAGATGCAATGACATCCTTAGAGCTGCAGCCTAGGCTGGTGAGCAACAGCCCAGGAGGGAGGAGGGTGCTGCCCCGGCTCCCGGCTGGGGGCTGCCCGTGCTGGGCTGGCACCACCTGCTGAGGATGGCCGTGGCGGAGACGCTTGGGGAACTCGGAGGGTGCCCTGCTCCTGGGGTGCCCGCTGGGCTGAGTTCACCCAGAGAGGACTGAGATCTGAGAGAAATGGCCACATAGACACTGGGTCAGTGAAGATGAAATGGGACAAGGTGTGCTGAGTTTCCCCTGCAACCGGTGGTGAGATGGGAGCGGCCCCCCTACAGCCAGGACAGACTTGGTGGAGCAGAGACCCACTCGCAGCCTGTGGAGAAGCCCATGTTGGAGAAGAGATGCCTGAGCCTGAGGATGGTTGTGAAGCATGGGCATGACAAGGTAGAGAGGCATCTAGAGTCTGTGGGTTGATGGGCATCAACTGCTGCTTTTTATTTTTCACAGCCATGGTGTGTTATAGTGTTAGTGTATGCATATTATACACTCTTCTGTAATTTTGTAAATTAAATGTTGATATATTTAAAACCTTTATTTAAATAATAAGTGGCCTACCACATCCACATCAATCCTCCACAAAGGCAATATTTTAATATGCTACTCTCAGGAGAGTTTGCAGAGAAATCTCTGCTTCCAGTTACTGTTGCCATCTGCACACAATGAAATGACATACTGTTGATCACCACTGACCAGCCTGGATATTTGCAGGTTATTTGTGATAGGGGAGGAAGACAATTTGATCACCAGAGTGAATAATTGTTGTGGTTTAGCCCAGTTGGCAACTAAACTTGCTCATGAGCTGGTGGGGCTTATTGAGAGGGCTTTAAACTAGGTTTGAAGGGGGAGGGGGATATAACTAGGCCCAGGGAATAAGGCCTCCCACCCCCCTAGGGTGAAACTGGCATGCTCAGCTGGCGCTCTGAAATGCCTGTACACCAATGCACGCAGCATGGGGAACAAACAGGAGGAGTTAGAAATCTGTGTTTGATCAGGGGGTTATGATCTTGTGGCAATTACTGAGACTTGGTGGGACAGCTCGTATGACTGGAATGTGGTCATGGATGGTTATGTCCTCTTCAGGAAAGACACGCCAGCAAGGCGAGGTGGTGGAGTTGCTCTTTACGTGAGGGAGCAACTATGGTGTATTGAGTTCTGTCTAGGGGTGGATCAGGAGCAAGTTGAGAGCTTGTGGGTGCGAATTAAAGGACAATCTGGCATGTGTGATACTGTTATTGGTGTCTATTACAGACCACTGGATCAGGATGAGAAGGTTGATGAGGCCTTCTACAGGCAGCTGACAGTGGTCTTGCAAATGCAGGCCCTGGTTGTCATGGGGGACTTCAACTCTCCTGATATCTGCTGGAAGGCCAACTCAGCCAGCCATCCACAGTCCAGGAGGTTCCTTCAGTGCATTGATGATAACATCCTGGTGGATGAGCCTACTAGGAGAGGAGCGCTGCTGGATCTTATTCTCACTAATAAGGAGGGGCTGGTTGAAACGCTGAAGGTCAAGGGTAGCCCTGGTTGTAGTGACCATGAAATGGTGGAGTTCAGGATCTCATGTGGCAGGAAGAGAATACCTAGCAGAACTAGAACCCTGGACTTCAGTAGGGCCAACTTTGATATTTTCAAACAATTGCTAGGAGAAATCCCATGGGACAAAGTACTGGAAGGTAAAGGGGCCCAAGACAGTTGGTTAGCCTTCAAGGACCTCTTCTGAGCTCAAGACTGGTGCATCCCAACAGGTAGGAAGTCAAGAAAGGGCACTAAGAGACCTGCATGGTTAAATGCGGAACTGTTGGGCAAACTCAAGTGGAAAAAGAGAGTGTACAGATCATGGAAGAAGGGGCAGGCCACTTGGGAGGAATATAGGTCTGCTGTCAGAGGATGTAGGGAGGCAACTAGGAAAGCTAAGACCTCCTTGGAATTAAACCTTGCAAGCAAGGTCAAGGACAACAGAAAGGGCTTCTTCAAATACATTGCAGATAAAACTAAACACTAGAGGCAATGTAGGCCCACTGGTGAATGAGGAGGGTGCCCTGGTGACAGAGGATAAGAAGAAGGCAGAGTTACTGAATGCCTTCTTTGCCTCAGTCTATACTGCTGGAGGCTATCCTGATGAGCCCCAGAACCCTGAGGCTCCTGAGGAAGTCAGGAAAGAGGAGGAGTCTACCCTGGTTGATGAGGACTTGGTTAGGGACCAGTTAAGCAACCTGGCCATCCATAAGTCCATGGATCCTGATGGGATGCACCCGCGGGTGCTGAGGGAGCTGGCGGATGTCATTGCCAGGCGACTCGCCATCATCTTTGCTAAATCGTGGGGAACGGGAGAGGTGCCTGAGGACTGGAGGAAAGCAAATGTCACTCCGGTCTTCAAAAAGGGCAAGAAGGAAGACCCAGGTAACTATAGACCAGTCAGCCTCACCTCCATCCCTGGAAAGATAATGGAACAACTTATCCTTGGTGCTGTCTCTA
>NC_141496.1:92861733-93020717 GCF_009769465.1 Tauraco erythrolophus | reverse complement strand
CTGGCAGTAACTTTGACTATTGCTAGCTTAAGTATGGCAGAAAAACCACTTACCTTGGGGCTGAGCTATTGTGAGTCACATCTTCTATGTTTGCTCATTCCCCACTTAAGCAAAAGAATATTTTCTAGCAAGGTCTTACGTGCTTTGAACCATTGTTACATTAACCACTATATTGCAGAAAGAACCAGGGAAGTGCATAAAGCACTTTCACTAACTGATAACTGCCCAAATAATTTTTTAAGATTGAGAGAACAGAAAAATAATTCTGCTTTCTTAGATACAGGCTCTTTTCATGATTCAGTGTCATAAAACTCCATCTTATAAAATGGAGAACCATAAATAGGAAAAAACCAGAACACATCATACATCGTTCTCTTCCCTGCAGCTATTTAGCACTGTTATAAATGTTTGTCCCTGTCTGTAGTGCATCAGGTCACAGTGTAGAGGTCTTTGAACTGGAGCCCAAATATGATACAGTAAAATCTCCTAACATGGTATCAGGAGCTCTTCCCTTTATTCACGTGATGCCATGCCCAAGATAATCTATACTACTGCTGAATGTAGCATAGCATGAAATCATATGCAATTCGGGACCGACCCTGACCATAGCTGGCCCCTTATTCAAGAGTATATGTTAGAGAACTACCTGTAGGATCAGTTCTCTGTGTTCTCATGCAGCACTGGAAAAATAAAAAAGGCAAACAGGTTGGCTAATGAAGTTCTAGCAACTGAACATTTCTTCTCAGGACTGCAACTCTGGACTGTATCAGTTGTTGTCTTATTAAACTATCAGTCCACTACAGACAAGATCTAGGATGTCAAGATGCAGAACAAGCAGTTACTTTTCAGGCATGATACGGTTATTTCCTGAGGAAAGTGAAATATTTTAAAATACGATAAAATAGCTGTATACTCCAAGAATCTCTTCTTCTTTATCACATGCAAAGCCTTGTTCTAAGAGATGCTGAGCGTCTAAAAATCCTAGGTGTACAGCCCATCTCAAATTCACAGTTGAAATCATGGTCCACATAAGTCTGTGACAGAGTCCTGATCCCATTGAACTGATGTGGACAAAGATTTCATTACAGATATGTAATGAATGACTGCCACAGTTACCATTTCCCTATGGTAGGAAGTTTCTGATGGACATTTACTTCCTCCTCAGTCAGCTCTCTGCCTAGCACCACAAAGAGAGAATGCTTTCTCAAGAAAATCATTATAACTGCCATTAAGAAACATACATCATGGATGAGTAGTCTTTACTGCTATGGTATGTAAAAATTCCAGCTGTCTTTGGCCTGAACTAATTCAAAATAGTGTTCCTCTGCTGTGTATTTCTACAGTGTCTGCTAGGTGAATTACACAAATATCAAGTAATCATTTGGTACCACCTGAGTGTGAAGAACAAAAGGAAAAGAAGAGTAAGACAGAGATTTGAGTCACATATTGCACTGCCAGACTGACTTGCACATGTGAAAAACTAGAAATGTTTCCATTTATTTAAATCTGATTATTTGTAATTAAAAGATAACTGTTACTACTAGAGCTGCCTGTATAGATACACTAGCATAGCTAACTCACATCAGCTAACAATTTTTTTAAAGATATGGCAACTTTTTTTTTACAGAATATTTTGCATGATTTTTTAATTTCTTCCATTACTCAGACAGCGTTGGTCAACAGCTTAACTCATAAACACATATGAAATGAGTTATAGACACAATTTTAAAGGACAGTCAGATTTCTAGTGTAAATATGTTCACAGTATCAGAAGCATCCAAAATCAAGTCAGCTATGTCTATGCCCAAAGGACCTTTACCTCACTCTGTACTAGAAGCTTGCTCACCGTGAAGGAGATTCTCTTGTTGTTCTTTTCCTTCCTACTTCACGTCTCTTCTGACTTGTCTCAGGGCAATACCTTATTCTTGCATCTGCCTGTGTGCTGCAGATGCCTGTGTCTTCAAGTACCTCTGCTGAGATCCCTGTAGTTGTTCTTGGCAGAAAAGACTCACCAGCCCAGTACAACCAGTACAACACAGGTCCTGGGCCAACTGTTGTAGATTTCCACAACCTGTGCTGTCTTCTGTCTACAAATACCTAGCACATGGTGCACAATGGTGTCAAGCTGGGAAGTTGTCACTCCAGTCTCCAGTTCAGGAGAGGTTCAGAATTACTGTCTATGGTAAGCCAATAAAAGACACTACAGTCTAATGAAAGGAAAAGAAGAGCTTCATTTCTGCAGCTCACTGAGTCGTCTAACATTATCACTTCCAAACATCCCATGCAGCAAAGGAAACCGTTAATTTCACAAGAGGAAGAAAAGGGAATATTTAGTCTAATACATAATATTATCCAAGGCAACAAAAAGCCCTCTCTGACACTACTGTGTGTCTGATACTGAAAATCACACAGAACAAATAATGAAATCTGACTGTAGACAACGTTCTTCCAAGGAAACGCACTTTCACAATACAAGTAGCCATGACATTTCAGAGACTTGTCAGGCTTGGATCTCCTACATAATTTCCTGCTAAAAGATAGTGCTCTGAGATCTCTGTGACATTTTGAGATGCTTAGGCTTTCAGTGAGGGAGTCTGCTTAGAGCTTCTTTTCTTCAAAATGCTTTCAGGCAATGAAATTCTTTCTTCCTGTGTACAGCCCATTTAAATGGAGTTGATGAGTTTAAGACTAGTTATTGAGACAAGATTGTCACCATCATTTGGTAGTGGACTGAGATGAAGTGGCTACAGCTACAGCACTTTAAATCATAAGAGGGAGGTTATGAACTGCAGGAGACAGAACTAACAGAATTAGTTAGAAAGAAGAAAATAAAAGAAGCTTCGATTTTCTCAATATATGTTTCCTATGATATTTACTGTGATAATTCTCAGGAAGCCTGATCAAACCACAGACACTTCTTATATACCAAACACTCCAGGCTGGTGAGATAACTCAGCGGTGTTTTTCTACGTTATACTGACATGACCACGTGAGATGGCAATCTTTGTTTTGCTGCTGGTAATACATGACCATGAATGCCTTTTGTCCTAGTTTTAGCTGGGACAGTGTTAGCTCTTCTTTTTAGCAGCTAGAAGAACTCCGTGTTTTGGTTTTACTCAGAGGCTTGCTCTGAGAAGAATGTTGATAGCAAGCTGATGTTTGTGGTTGGACATGAGACTCCAAGGACTTTTCAGTGTGCCGGAGTGCCGAAGCACGGCGGGATAAGGGGTGAGCAAGCTGGGACAAGGGGGACACGATTCCCCTTGTGATTTGTGGTGGAACTTAAGATTGAGGGCCAAACCGGCCCATTAGTATTCCATATCATGCAGCGTCATGCCCAGTATAAAAGTGAGGGGCAGCCGGACAGAAGGGCCTTTGCGCTTTGGCTCTTTCGCCGCTTTTGCTCTTTTGCGCTTGCTGCGCTGTTGCTCTGTTGTTTTTTCTTTTTCTCTCTCTCCCAGCACTCCCACTCTCGGAGTACTCTCTCTCTCTCTCTCAGCCCCTCTCTATTTCGGGGCCTCGCGTTCGTCCAGGATTGCAGCTTCGGGACGAGACGGGCTTCGCATACGAGGGGGTGGTGAGCACCTACACTGTGTATTAAATCATCTGTATTAAACTGTTTGTATCTCAACCCACGGGTTTCCTGTTTCTCCTTTAATTCTCTCCCTCATTCCTGGGGGTGGGGGAGGGGGAGTGACCGGCTGTGTGTGGGGGTCAGTCTAACCCACGACACCTTTCTAGAAGATGAGTTCTTGCCAAACATTCAGCACAAAAGGGAATTGAGTAAAATGTGTTGTACTATGGAAACAGGAAGGCTAACCTGATCTGTTCATGCCCCATAGGCTAGGAATTTATTGGACCTGCTCTGGCACGTCTTCACATATGTCATATGACAATGAACACTGTATGAATAAATTTCATCCTTTAGTCTGTTGACCGTAGATTATTAGTGAAATTTTTAATCAGAGAATTGAGAAAGCCAACAATAACTGTTTACATCCATTGGTAAATTTCATGTTCTTCTAGTGTTAACCAGTATTGTACAGTATTACCAGTTCCTGGAAGAAAAGCACCTGGCTTAGATCCTGCTTGTGTGTGGTCTAGTATGGTAAGAAGAACGAAAAAAGACTGGCATCTTCCTTTTGCCCCTTCATACTCATGACTTCTCAGCGATGTCTCAGTGTCCTGTCTCTTTCTTTGCCTAGAGAGACTGCTTCCATCCATGGAAGAAAATAAAAGAAGCTTTGATTTTCTCAATATATGTTTCCTATGATATTGGCAATCGACTATGCCTTATTCCTATGAATTTGGCAAGGGATATAAAAAGCAATAAGAAATGCTTCTATAGGTATGTAGGGAACAAAAGGAAGTCCAAAGAGAATGTAGGCCCCCTCCGGAAGGATACTGGTGCTCTGGTTACCCAGGACATAGAGAAGGCTGAGTTACTCAATGACTTTTTTGCCTCAGTCTTCACTGATAAAGCCTCTTGTTTTACCACCCAAGCTGTGGAAAGAACTAGCAGGGACTGTGAGGATGAACCACCGCCCACTGTACTTGAAGAGCAGGTTCGGGAACATCTGAGGAACTTGAAGGTGCACAAGTCCATGGGACCTGATGAGATCCATCCGTGGGTCCTGAAGGAACTGGCGAATGAAGTTGCCAAGCCACTGGCCATTGTATTTGAGAAGTCGTGGCGGTCTGGCGAGGTCCCCGATGACTGGAAGAGAGGGAACATAACCCCCATTTTTAAAAAGGGGAACAAGGAGGACCCGGGCAACTACAGGCCGGTCAGCCTCACCTCTGTGCCTGGCAAGGTCATGGAGCAGATTCTCCTGGGAACCATGCTAAGGCACATGGAGAGCAAGGAGGTGGTGGGTGACAGCCAACATGGCTTCACCAAAGGCAGATCGTGCCTGACCAACTTGGGGTGACAGCATCAGTGGACAAGGGTCGACCAACGGGTATCATCTACCTGGACTTATGCAAAGCTTTTGACACTGTCCCGCACGACATTCTTCTCTCTAAACTAGAGAGGCATGGGTTTGATGGATGGACCACTCGGTGGATAAGGAATTGGCTCAATGGCCACACTCAGAGAGTAGTGGTCAACGGCTCGATGTCCAAGTGGAGACCGGTCACGAGTGGCATCCCTCAGGGGTCCGTGTTGGGCCCGGCCCTCTTCAACATCTTTGTCGGTGACGTGGACAGTGGCATGGAGTGCACCCTCAGCAAGTTCGTCGATGACACCAAGCTGTGTGGTGCCGTCGACACGCTGGAAGGGAGGGATGCCATCCAGAGGGACCTTGACAGGCTGGAGAGGTGGGCCCGTACCAACCTCATGAAGTTTAACCAGGCCAAGTGCAAGGTCCTACATCTGGGTCGTGGCAATCCCAGGCACAAATACAGACTGGGTGGAGAATGGATCGAGAGCAGCCCTGAGGAGAAGGACTTGAGAGTACTGGTGGACGAGAAGCTCAATATGAGCCGGCAATGTGCTCTTGCGGCCCAGAAGGCCAACCGCGTCCTGGGCTGCATCAAGAGGAGCGTGGCCAGCAGGTCGAGAGAGGTGATTCTCCCCCTCTACTCTGCCCTCGTGAGACCTCACTTGGAGTATTGCGTCCAGTTCTGGAGTCCTCAACATAAGAAGGACATGGACCAGCTGGAGAGGGTCCAGAGGAGGGCCACGAAGATGATAAGAGGGCTGGAGCACCTTTCCTATGAGGTCAGGCTGAAAGAGTTGGGGCTGTTCAGCCTGGAGAAGAGGAGGCTCCGGGGTGACCTTATAGCAGTCTTCCAGTACCTCAAGGGGGCCTACAAGAAAGATGGGGAGAGGCTGTTCAGGAGGGCCAGTTGTGATAGGACAAGGGGTAATGGTTTTAAAATAGAGGGAGGTAGATTCAGGTTGGATATTAGGAAAAAATTTTTTACCATGAGAGTTGTAGAACACTGGAACAGGTTGCCCAGAGAGGTGGTGGATGCTCCATCCCTGGAGACGTTCAAGGCCAGGTTGGATGAGGCCCTGAGCAACCTGATCTAGTTGGAGATATCCCTGTTCCTTGCAGAGGGGTTGGACTAGATGACCTTTGAAGGTCCCTTCCAGCCCTAACCATTCTATGATTCTATGATTCTATGATATCTACTGTGATAATACTCAAGAAGCCTGATCAAAAAACAGAATCCCAAGGCTTAGAGAAGTCCAGTGTGCTGCGTACCTTGTGTTTGTAAATATGGCAAACCGCATACTTAAACAGTTGAGAGGAAACAGCATTATTGCTGTCAACACGTTTCTGAAATGTTAAGGTAAGTACCATTCAGACTCCATACCAGCTAGAGAAAAAAAAAACCAAAACAACCTAACATTGTTTTCAACTGCTGTTAATTTTCTTCTTGGCTACATAAATTTACACTTGATCGAACAAAGAGGGAGAGAGAAGTCTTGTAGAAGCTGTTTACACAGCACCAGTGGGAACACAGCTGTAGGAGATATGTATACTAATAAAAGAAGAGGTCTCCATTGCTCCATAAGTGCAAGGGAAAAAAATATTCCACCTCTTGAAAATCTGGTAACACTTTATATGTAAAGTCAGGAGAGATTAGAAGTATAACATTAGAAAATCAAAAGCAGAGGCCATCACAGAATTATTTGTGGTTCTATTTCAACAATAGCTCAGAAAATATGAGTCTAAAGATAAATTTGTAACTCCATAGTAAGACGCATAACTATTAGCTAACCTAAGAACTTTAAGGAAGTCTGAAGGCAAAGTCCTGAAGGTTACTTCCCAGAGTCTTTCAAAAGGAAAGGTGCCTTAAAAATACCAGTGCCAGTCCTTGAAGCACTTAATTTAAAGTCAAGTAAGAGTGACAAGCATCAGTGATGAAGATTCTTCCTTCTTACCTTGGATGTGGTGGCTATTTGGTTGACAGGAAGGGTTTGCTGCTGGCTGGTATGTCTTTAGAGGCATTCCTGCAGGCTGTTGAAGGTGGGGAGGTTGTGGAGTCCGTCTCTTCATCATGGCTTGCGGAACTGAAATTCTCTGGGGGCTGATGTGGTGAGGAGAAGGAGCTGGAGCAACAAACCTAGGAGTTTGGAAACACAAAACCATAAAATCCTGAGTATATAAGAGATAAAGATTGCTTCTACTTTACTTAGATGACTATAATGTTTAGCAGTTTGCATAGACACAGACTTCCAAAAGAACAGTGTGCAGCCCAGATATAGAGAAGATATATTTTCTAATGGTGACATATCATTAGATTTGACGACTGGGAAATAAAAAGGTCGAATTGCACCCTGATCATGGAAAATTCCTTTTAACTTCTGTAAGTGGCTTTAAGTCTCAATGGGAGGAGCTACTTCATGGGGGCCCTGATTTCTGAGAGATTGCCAGCTGTCTCATTGTAAGGCTTTGTATTAACTGCATCTGTCAATAAATGGCTGTCCTTCTTCACTGGCAGTGAGCAGTCAGTTCTGGTCACTGGACACTAAGTAGTTAGATATTAGGTTTAGGTCCAGGTTGAGGTTTCAAGTTCTAGAAATTACTGTATGTTACACAGAGCTATTTGAGAATAAACAATCTGAAGTTAATACAATGTATATAAAACCAAGTGTTAAATCGCTTCCATTTGGCAGAGTCTGACAAATCAAAATGTTGATCTGGACTCAAAGTATAAACTTGCAAGCCTGGCAGGTGAGAACCATTCAGACCAAACCTGATGGCGCAGCTGCCACAGAGGTTCATCTCTTCACTGGCATGTTTTGCACAGCTTTGTCACTACTAGCACTACAAGGATACACATTTCTTTGAGGATTTTACATGAAGGTTTTATAGACTTTGTAACTTTTTTCTACTTTTCCTTAAAATTGTGTATCTCAAAATATGTTACATATAGGTGCTAACAGTCATTGTTGCAGATGGAAAGCTGATGTTATAAGAACTCTGGTCCGTGCCCCTCATGATCAAACTACCCACTAGATCAACGGGATCTGATTAGTAAATGAAAGCTCAGCCTGGGCTCAGGAATGACTCAGGGTCACTTTCTCACCCATCAGAGGAAAGCTGGGAAGGCCAACAAAAAAGAGCCAGGATATTTCTGCGAGAGGGTGAACGAAAACTGATGTGGTATTCCTGTCACAGATCAGCCTCTCCCTCCACCCCTAAAAGCAAGCTGTGAGTCTGTGCCGAGCAAGAGCACTCACCCACCCTTCTTTGTGGTCGGTGTGCTCCATAGCTGCTGCTAGGAGGGATTTGGTGTTCACAGTTAACGCAGTTTGTCAGGATTCTAAAGTTTGGATCTAGTCCCTGTCCTCCTGAATCTGGACCCCAATACACTAGGTGACATTTTTTCAACTTAGCAACAACGAATGTTTTTCCTGCAGAAGTGTAAGGATGCTGTAATCTCACCCCGAATATAACAGAAGGTGGAACTGTGGTAGTAGCACTACTGGACAGGGTCATCATACAGGTTATTACTACATTTAAATCCAAGACACCCGAGATCTTCTATGCTGCAGCTCAGAATCAGTTTCTGCCACATATTGTCTGTGTGATTTTGACTTAATTTGAAACCTATCTACTACATTTCTGGTAGATCCATAATTTACATGTGGAGTATAGCAAGTGCCAAGATGAACTTTGGATGACTTACTGCCTATTCAGTTTTCTTTGAGAATCACATTTTTAGGCATAATAAAAAGGGTTTGGATGGTCTTTGTGCTGATTTGATACTAATTTCATAAATACATCTGTTACTTTCAGATGTGCTATATAGATGGAGGAAATAAAGATGTCACTAGTAAGTCACTGAGTCTTTAATGTGTCAAATATTTCATTCTTCCAGATAACTGATGCAGTGTAGTCTTAAAGACATTCTAGGGTGGAAGAGAATAAACCGTGCATGTGTTTCACAATAATATTAAAGAATATTTTTTTTAAAAAGAGAAATCAGTAGCTGTATCGTGATAAAAATACTAGAGGTTTTTAAAAAGTACTACAACTGCCTGGTTATGTGGCTCCCTGACTAAGGATCTGAGTAAGCTTTTTGCATAGCATTCACACATAAAGTTTGTTATTTGCTGCCAGAGATTAAGAGCAACACACAGACAGTTTTTTATTACTATTATTATTTAAAAAACAACAGGATTGTATTTTCAAAATTCATTTGTGAAAATTAATCTCTGAAAAAATGGTTTTAACCAGCAGTCAACAACAGACTCAAAGTGGAAAGCACAGTTTTACAGATTTCACGTTTGACTTAATATCCCAAAACCCCTCCCAGTAATAAGGCACTACTTTATATAGCCAGACAGGACTCCTTTTTAGTAGACTTTAGTGGTCTTTATAATGATTTATGAATCACTTCATGAATTCCTGGCTTACTCATAAGGGTGACTATAGTTATCTACTTTTACTGCCCTTTTGCCTAACAAAAGAGAAACTTGGACTTGTCTCAGTCCAGATTTGTGCCTGAACGAATCACAGTGTGTTACTGGCAGAACTGAAAAATTAATTTTGCTTCTGAAACAATCAGGACCAGCTTGTAACCGCTGCCATCAAGAATTGTGGCCAAGCCCTGGAGCTGATGCAATCAGGAACCAGCCAGATTTGCAGAAAGATGCCCTTCCCTATGCCTGCTGGACACAAAATCAGAGCAGGAATGTTTCTGGAGAAGCTATTGAATGCCCCCTCCCCTTCCAACACCAGGAGGAAAAGTATCCTGCTGGGGAATGACTACACTGGGTAGTAAGCAAGATAGATGACAAAGTTACCAAAGCTCACCTGTTTTGATGAGATTAGTTAAAATAGCACATACATAGGAGTTTCGTTAAGGACCAGTATTGGTCAGAGCTACACAGAAAAAAGATTTTACTTTAGCCTTTGTTGACTGGAGCTGGCCCAAATGCAAACTACATGCACAATCTAAGCAATGTGTGGAAAAGGAGGGGAAGAGGAAAGCTAATAGTAATAGTATATTTATGTAGTATAAATAGTGTATTTATATAGTATTTATAATATTAATATAGCTTATTTTAGCACAATTGGCCACCTGTAAATGAGTCTTTGGTGTGGTAAACAACTTTTTACATCTTTGCTGCAAGGATACATAGAGGGTGTTTCTTCACCCAGAATATCAAGTGCTTTGAGACTCCTTGACTAAGAACTGGCTGTGCTGAATTGTTTGGGCATCAAAGGGCTGAAAGTGTTATTTTTGTAGAAGGAGAAAATACTGAGAACTAGGTGATAGAACTTTTTTGCTCAACTTCCCACCAAGCAGAACTGCCATGGCAATCCAAGACAGTGGAGACAGGTATTACAACTGCGACATCAAGCTGTCACTGTTCAAGCTGATTGGCAACAAGGAAAGCAAGACAAGAATTACCATTCAAAGCCCTGCCTGACCTAAAGCTTTTTGATGGTGTTCCCCTTTTTCCATGGGAATCAGAAAGACTTATCACCTCAGAATTATCTTGGCTGCAGTTCTCTTAGGCTGGCAGCCTTTTATTTGATTTCACACTCCCAGACTCAGGAAGCTCATGGAAGTACATGACTGGCCCGGCAATATTGGACATTGTGCTTTTATAGGAATCACTCAATGGGCTTCTCCCACCTTCATTGCTTCATGTCTTCAAGAACTGTCACCTGTATCCACTTCATAGAGCTCTCTATAGCTATGTAGCCAGCTCCCCTTCCTACAGGAAGAAGGGAGAACAGGAAATATGGTTCAAGACTAGAGCCAGTGTACTGAGGACAAGAAAAAGTCCAGGTCTATCATGGATTTCAGTCTCATCTTAAAAGGAAACCTCTTTGACTCTGCCTGCCTCACTCATCCACCTTCTGAAAGAGAATAGCAACCTCAAGCTGCAACAAAAGCTGTGTTTCCCTTGCCTTTTTTCCAGGAGATTGGGAAAAGAGCAAAGGAAAGAACAAAGGCAGCATCTCAAATCTTTCTGCTCTTCTGTCCTCCTTCCTCGATGCTTGAAACCTCACCCTGAAGAAGTGAGGAGAGCAGGAAGAATGGGAAGGAAGGAAGGATGGGAGACTGGCATTTTGGGGGCAGAACTAGGGAAGGACTGATCGCAAGACAGACTGAGAAGTGAGTACTACAGCAAAAGACAGCTGGAGTTGCATATCTTCTTTGTGAAAAAATCTGGAAGTGGCTAATCTAATTGCAATATATGTGCATACACGTACATATACATACATATGATGGAAAGAAGAAGTAATATCAAGAGTTCCGATTTCAAAATGCAGACAAAAATTATGTACAGGCATTACAAAAATCTATAATTTGGCAGTTAATCACATTGATTTGCTGTCTGAGATGCAATTTCTGAATGACTGCTTTTAGCACTACTGGTACCATGAATTCCCCCTCATGCTTCTGGCTTTCCTCTCTGTCTCAAATTCTCCTTCCTATGTGGCCATATTCATAGGATATCAGAAAGCACATTTCAAATATGGGTAGAAAGATTACCTTGAATCACCAGAAAAAAAATGTAAAGACAAACTTAAAAAAAAAAAAAAGAAAAAATTGTGAAGATAAACTTATTCTGGCCCTTTTGTGTAGACAATCAACTTTTTTTAAAATATTTGAGAGCTGCTAATCTGTTCAAGGAAACAGTACTTAAGACTTTTGTCTGCCTTTTGGTAAACAAGTCAGATTACACCAAAAATGTCTGACACGCCAATTTTTCTCTCTAACAAAAATGCGATGTTATTTGGATCCGAATACCAAGTAGCCATTTGGGATACAGGACATCTCTGCTGATTATCTATCCCTAGGGGATTAATATATTTCTGTTTTCCTCTTTGTATTGTTTCAGAGTTGTAGGAAAATAAGTTGATTTTTGCTTAATCTAGCAAAACATCATTATTTCATATTACATCAAATTCTGTTCTTCACTTTTCCCAACTAGCAGTTGGCTGGGAAAAAGGTTAATTCCGATTATTCTACAGTTTCAAATAAATTCTGCAGGGGACTAGAAGCATGAGAAAAATCACAATAACAGCATATTGTATTATGTAGTAGTTATAATAACAAGTGAAGGGAATATTTTCTTTGCTCAGGAACAGCAAGGAAAATATTGTCATTGAATCATAGAATCATTTATGTTGGAAAAGACTCTTAAGATCACTGAGTCCAACCGTAAACCTAACACTGCCAAGTCCACCACTGAACCATGTCCCTAAGTGCCACATCTACATGTCTTTTAACACCTCCAGGGATGGTGACTGTTGTGGTTTAACCCAGCTGGCAGCCAAACACCATGCAGCTGCTCGCTCACCCTCCCCCATTCCCCAGGGGAATGGGAGAAGAGAACTGAAGGGGTAAAGGGAAGGAGACTTGGAGGTTGAGATAAAAACAATTTAATAATCAAAATAAAATTAAAAGTAATAATGATTTTAAAAAATAAAAATAGCAATAGAATATACAAATGAGTGATGCTCGGTACAATTGCTCACCACCTGCTGACCAACACCCAGCCCATCCTCGGATAGCAATCCTGAAGAACAAGAAATCCCAAAACTGCAATCCCAGAAGAGAGCCTGAGCCTGAGCTTTCTGGTCAACCCTCAATTATAAAATGAGCATGACATTGCATGATACGGAATACTCCATCAGCCAATTTGGGCATAAGCCCACATCCTAGGCCAAGAATTGTGGGTCTTTTGTTCCAGCTATGCTGGAGCAAAAAAAAGAAAAATCTCCCCTGGAACAACTTTAGGCTGTTTACTCTCGTCCTATTACTTGTTACTTGGGAGAAGAGACTGACACCCACCTTCCTACAACCTCTTTTCAGGTAGCTGTAGAGAGCAATAAAGTCTCCCCTGAGCCTCCTTTTCTCCAGGCTAAACTAACCCAGTTCCCTCAGTTGCTCCTCAAAACACTTCAGCTCAAGACCCTTCACCAGATTCGTTAGTCTTCTTTGGACGTGTTCCAGCATCTCAATGTCCTTCTTGTAGTGAGGGGAGGAAAACTGAACACAGTATCTGAAGTGTGGCCTCAACAGTACTGAGTACAGGGGGACAATCACTTCCCTATTCCTGCTGGCCACACTATTTCTGATCTAAGCTAGGATGCTATTGGCCTTCTTGGCCACCTGAGTACGTTACTGACTCATATTCTGCCATCCTTCAACCAACACCCCCAGGTACTTTTCTGCCGGGAGCTTTACAGCCACTCTTCCCCAAGCCTGTAGCATTGCATGGGGTTGTTGCGATCCAAGTGCTTATACGATTGGCCTCATCCCATTGATCCGGCCTGTCCAGATCCCTCTGTAGAGCCTTGCTACCTTCAAGCAGATCAACAGTCTCAACTAACTTGGTGTCATCTGCAAACTTACTGAGGGTGCACTCCATCCCCTCATCCAGTTTATTGATAAAGATACTGAACAGAACTGGCCCCAATACTGAGCCCTGAGGAACACCACTTGTGACCAGCTGCCAGCTGGATTTACCTCCATTCACCAAATGGTGACTATTCAGTGCAACAAAATGTTTGTTAAAAGTACATTGAAAAGAAAGGCAACTGCATCTGCATATAAATGAGGAAAGAGAAGACGACATACAAGACATACTTTACCTACCATTAATCCATGCTATGCTATGGCACAAAAACTATTATCAGGATTCATTTGCGATAGGAACTACGTAACTATGTTGGATGTAGCTATGTCTTCATTTTCTGCTTTTTCTCAATTTTACACTGAAAAGTAAAGCATGTGCCATCATTCAGACAACATAAATCCTCATGGTTGCTTTCAATATGCTTCCAAAATGGAATTGAAACATTAAAGCTGAAAACTTTGGTCTTTTTTTCTTTTTCTTCAGAGGTCGTAGTGTTCTTTGAACAATTTGTAAATACAATTTATTGGGTTGCTGCTCTGTTAACTGGCTGAGTTCTAATCGTTTTTATTAGGTTACAATAGTTTGGGAAAACATCCAGATGTTATGCAGTGGACACAGCCGGGAGATCAGGGTTTCATCTCATCAGAGTTGAAGTTTTGGCTGGACAGAGGGCAGAACCATAACATCCCTGTAGCAGGTTGCTGTCTCCAACTGTGCCCTCTACAGTGCTGCACTTTCTGACAATGTTAAGTGAGGAACAATCTACTCTCACTCCCTCTTGACTGCCTTTGTATTTCTAGGCAAATCCAGAAAATCTGGGGTGAAATCTCTATTCTCTGCTTTAAACATCCCCGTCATTCTACTGTGGTCTCACATTTTGGTTTGAAGCTTCTCAGTCCACTGTCAGTGGGGAAATATTCTGTTGAAATACAGTATTCTGTAACCCAACATACCACACCGTTAAGTTAGTTCAGCTAACCACGAAAGACAAATAAACACGGTTTAAAAACATTTGTAAGAAAAGCACAGCTTTTGCCAAGCACAATTCTGAAAAATCAAATGTTTTCCCCAAAAGTCATAAACTCATTCATTTGACCAAAATAACAAAACCCTACATTTTTTACCTACCTATGATACAACGTGTTTCTCTCCAATGTTTTTTCTGTCACAAATGATCATTTATTTTTTTTAAGGAAGGGAATCTTCTCCCATAACAGAAATATTTTGGCCAACACAAAACAAAATTTTTGTCCATAGTTTTGTTCAGCCACCAAATTTGCACTCGTCAAACTGCCTCACACCCTGCTCAGCAATGATCCCACAGCAGGTTTCTATCCGGTGTCTTGAGGGATCGCATATGCCAGCAGACTTCAATTTTTCATCCTTCTTTTCAGTCATTAATAAATGTCTAAAAGTCCTTTTCATGCTCAAGATTTAGGAATGCAGGAACTGCTATTTCAAATCAAACTAGTGGTCCATCTAGCCCAAAGAAGGGACAATAGGAAGAACAAACAGACCATCTGAGCAGCGCCACATGCTCTTTGGTGAGAAGAAAAAAGGAGAATTTAAGTGGAATTTAAAGTGGAATTTAAGGAAGGAAGTTGTAAAGGGCCACCTCAATATGCAGACTCCCTGGAGACAGAGGTATATAACTTGAAAATCTCTCTCAGCATTTTGTGTGGCTGTATTGTATTAGAGAACTGAGTTTCTTGCAAATGAGAAGAAAAGGAAAAGAATGCCTTTAGAAAAAAAAGAAGTGTGGAAACAGGCTGAGAAAAATTCCAAACTTTGTTAGGTCAGTTCTGGCCCAGGTTCGGAGTCAGACTTGCTACCATCTCCACCCCTTAGCTTCTGTCACTCGTCTCTACAAATTCCTTTCAAGCCAGGATGCATCATGCTTCATGGACATACCACTAGCTCTTGTTCACAGCAAAGTGAAAAATCATCTGGAACACCAAATTAAAATGAAAAATTCTGTTCTGGTCTCACATTGGTGAACAGGCTACTTCTTGCACAGAAGGAAGCCATAAAAAGCAAATGTGTATGTTAGGCAATTCAAGAAATAATGAATAAATAAATAAATAAAATATTTTCAAGCATTTGGCACCATCAATTTTGGGGCACTGAGCTGCGTGTGATAACTATGCTAACTATGTCATACAAAACCATAACTTTTTATCTGGGTTTTAATTAGATTACTTTTCAGTTTCCTTGAGAGCCCATGTCTTCTTTTATTAAAAAAAAATGAGTGAAAAGGAAGCCAAGCACATATTCCCTTTTATACATATGTTTTTGGGTACCATTACCATTTGGTACTTTCATCAAACTGTTGCAATATTTCATATTAGGGAGGCACTGAAAGTTAGTACCAAAGAGTTGGAACAAACAAAATGCAAACCTGCATTTTTATTATGCATGTTCTCTGCTTTGATAGATGAAGTGGCTTCTTGGTATCTGACTTGCACTCTGTGTACATTGAGTTTTGTATACCAAATGAAAGCAATGATGTAAAATGTGTCCCACATTCGGTTCAGTTTCTCACATTAATAAGGCTTACTCAAGCCCACGCTCTCTCTCCCATCACCTAGGTGGAGAAAGATGCTAAAGAAGCCCTCTAATTATTTCTCTACCCCACAGTACCTGGAGATGTAGGGAAGGACTTATTTCCTTCTGCTTCTGTCACTCACAAACCTCAGCGTGCTGTCCAAAATGGAAGGTGCACACGACCGGCCCCAAGTCGCCAAAGCAGCCCAGCTAGCTTGGATCGGCTCCGGTCCAACAAATGCAGGCTACTGCAGGGGCAAGTGCAGGTCAGCCAGTCCTAGTTTTGGAACGACCCCAGGCATGCACATCGCATCAGGAACTGCACAGCATGAGGGGAACAAAGGCCCTGCTTGCACCCCTAAATCCTACAGTCCCCTCAAGAAGGAGATTGGGGTAAATAGGGTGATTCACATCTTTCAAAGACACTATCTCTGACACTTTGTATACTGAACTGTTGGTTTGTTCAGTTCACATTTCACATCACATCCATGAAGAGGTGCAAATGACAGCCTACTTCCAGGGCCCTTAGGCAAGAAGACTGTATTAGATTCAAGATGCAGATTCTGCAATTATGCAGAATTGCCTTTAAATGAAGGCAATTAAACATTTGCCTTCATTTGTACTACATATTCTGTTATCAAACCAACACTGCTGTAATACCTTTTTTCTTTTCTGAAATTAAATTGCCATTTGTCACACTACCTAAATGAAGGTACTGGTACCTTTGTTTTAATGTAAAGTAGCTCCACATATGGGAATTAGCACTTAAAGCATTTATAAGAGAATGTATACAGTTAATGCATGAGAAAGGAGTATATCACACTAGCTTTTTATTATTGTTTCTCCGTAGAGTATTGTAGTATCCTGAGGTCTGTAACGCGTTCAAGGACTTAATGAGTTAAGTCATACTTTAAATGGTCCTACACCAGTAACTGCCTCAGAAATGGGCTACTGAGAACATCACTGTCTTTTATCATGAAATTTATACCTGTAATAACTATTGATCTGTCCCTGCCTGTCATCTTGTACTCTGGCGATTGTTAGATACGGATGTTTGACAGTTCATGCACTGGAGAGAAAAACTATACTGGGAAGGAAAGGCTTCTGGGTCAGGCAAGAGAGCACGGGCAGGCCCAGAGCTTGCACAGAGGGTCAGAGCCAGGGTGAGGGAGAAAGGTCAAGACCCTGTGGCCAGGAGTGGAGGGGAAGGACTGAACCCCTAGACAAGCACCAGTGATCATTAATCAGCCTGTTTCATCTCAGGCGGGCGTACAAAAAGCCTAGCAACTTCAGAAAGCTCCAGAACTGGCTGAATTCACACGTGTAGTCGGAAATCAAAAAGTACTTTCACCTGTTGTCAACAACGTGAGCCATCACGTTCTTCCATCTTCCTGATACAAGACAGAGTGAGTACTGCTTTCCTCCAGAGAAATTATGCTCATTTATCAGTAATGACAATCTAGTGAATGTTCTTTTCAGGTTTATAATTGGACACTTTGTGCTCTCTGAATAACCGGCATTCGGTCACTCAAGAAAATTAAACACTTTGAAATACACTAATGAAATACAGCAATTTATCATTTAGAGCACTGAAATATAAGGAGACCAATGAAATAATGTTTAAGTATCCAAATACGCATCGTAGAAGAACTCAGTGGTCTGTGCAATGGTTTATCTTCCTGACTTTTCCACCAAAAAACTATTTACCTCTTCAGTCTTGTGACATGGTAGACTTCTGGTTCAATGAACTAAGTGGAAATCTGTAACACCATACACTATATAAATAACAGGAAAGATTGCTGAAAATAATTTAGAGAATGTCTAAACATGAAAATTATACCACTTCTAAGGAATCTGCTTTCATATCACTAAAGTATCTAAAATCATGGAAACAGTAAAGGTCAAAGAGTTTGTACCTAGCCAGCATAAAATAAATCCTGACTATAAATCAAGCTCTCAAACCAGTGAATTAAAAATTCTTTCATTATCTATTGGTCTTAATAAAATGCTGTGATAGTTTGATGTATGGGGGGGTGTTCTGGTGGCAGGGGAGGGGATTTGCTCCCTGTGCCACCAGATCTGAGTCCCATCCCCCCCGGGGGGGGGTTGAGCCAAATCGGCGCCTCTGCGAATTGCCCTATTTAAGTTGGGACAAAGGGGCAGGAAAGGGCTTTTTGCTCAGGAGCGAGGAGAGAGCAGGAGGGCGCTGCCCTCGCTCCTGGCTCCCGGCCGGGCGGCTGCCCGGGCCCGGGCCGGCGCCATGTGCTCAAGATGGCGCCGGGGGAGCTGTATGGGGGCTCAGGAAGCGCCCCGCTCCCGGGGTGCCCGCCGGGCCGAGCTCCTCTAGAGGAGATTAAGATCTAAGAGAAAACAACCAGGTCAGTTAAGGATGGAGCAGGAGGAGGTGTACTGGAGCTGAGGCTTCCCTTGCAAATCGGTGTGAGATGGCAGGCGGCCCCCCTGCAGCCAGGGTGTACTCGGAGGAGCAGAGACCCACTCGTGGCCCATGGAGAAACCCACGTCGGAAAAGAGATGCCTGAGCCTAGGAGAGGTCATGGAGTAGGGGATGCGCGACCAGGTACTGTTAATAATGGGGCATGGAATGCACGACGAAGTCGTGGAGGCATCTGGAGACCGTGGGATGACCCACGCCGACGCGAGTGGCAGCAGCTCCCTAAGAGGCCAAGACTGGTAAAGCCTGAACTGGTACAATCCTTGGGGAAGGATTGCAATCCTGCGGGCAGGACTCACGTTGGAAAAGTTTGGGGACTTTTTTCTTCATGAGTAGGGGATCCACCGAAGCAAGGGAAAAAATGGTGTAAAGACTCCTCCTCCTTTAAGAAAGGAGCGGCAGTAACAACATGGATGAACTGACCTGCACTCCCCCATTCCCTGTCCCCCTGCACCGCCGGGGGGGAGGTTGAGCCAGGAACGAAAGGAAACGGGGTGGGGAGGTGTTGTTTTAAGATCTGGCCTTGTTTTCTCTTTTCTCCTCTCAAGTAACTGGTTTCGTTCCCTTATGTCTCCTCTTAAGTAACTGTTAATAAATTGTTTTGTTTTATGAAGAAAGCCTCAGTCATGTTTTGCCCGGGGCCATGGTTGGTGGGTGCTCCCTCTCGGTTCTTGTCTCGACCCTCAGTCCAAAAAAAACCACGACAAATGCCAAGAGAAAAAAACACAAACCAACAAGAAGTTCCTGCAGAAATACTAATACTGAGAGAATATTGACAGAATATGACTCTACTACCACAAGTAATCAGAAACATGAATCTCAGGGCCCCTGTTCTCTAAGATAAAGCTGAGGTCCTCTGCAGTTCAGTGTCCCAGCCAGTATGACTTTCCTTGCTCAGGCCACTGGTGGAGATCTAGAGGGGACTGGAGAAATCCCTGAAACAGAGATGAATGGAAAACCTCCCTGCCCAGTCTGAGATAACAGAGTTCCTTTCACCTCTCCTTCTCCTGGTAAACCTATACCCAGAGCACTTGTTACCCGGGGGCTCCCACTAGTGACTTTCTGCACATCGACAATTCAGTTTCCACCCATCCCGGTGGCTCTGAGGCAGCCCTGCCCCAGGATCAGCATGGGAAAAGCAGGAGTTGGTCTTACCTCTCTGAGTCCAGAGCTGAGAAAAGAGGTAACTGGGTGGGAGGACGGAGAGGACTACCCTGTACATTATGTCCTGGGGAGGGGTGGCTGCTGGGGTGGGACAAGGACACTGCCCCAGCTGCTGCTGCTCCACTTCGACTTGTCTGTGTGCTGGGGAACACGGCTGCTGAAGGCAAAAGGAGAGAAATAACCCTCATCAGGCAGGTGATGTCATCAAAAACCAACCAAATACAAACAGGGAACATCTACCCTAAAGCTATAGTCCCAATTCTTAGCAACTACCTGTTTTTCCTCAAGTGGTGTTTTCTATCTGAAGGGAAGAAAAAAACCCATCTAAAAAATAACTAAACAATCTTTGCTGCTCCCAAATGACATTTCCATAACACCATGCATGACATAGCTGTGCTTTTTGTCTCAGGAATTTTGCCTGAATAAGGCTATAAATCTTCTACAGCTTCCAGCTGTAAAAGAGGTGGCAAATACTTCCTAAAATATATAATTTTAGAGCTAGTGAAGAGAAAGCACAGCTTTTTCAATAGTGAAATACTTTATACATTTTACCCTCACCCATAAAAATCTCAAATTCTTTTGAAGAGGTGAATCCAAACTCAAAAATTGTTATTATTGCCCCTAAACTCCCCAGTAATGTATAAAAAAATATTAAACTAGCATTAACAGTTTCAGAAATGAGGTTGCTCTTGTATACATTCCAAATAAGGAAAGGTTCTGGAGGATTAAACAAAAAGCAATACATGATTCCGTCTGAATGGCTTAATTAGTTGACTCAAAATCCTGTCACCTCATTTTCAGAAGTTCTTTAAATCAGGCAGTGAGAAGGTAAGACACTGATTAAAAAATCTCTCTGAAAATCCAGTTACTCAACTATTTTTACTGACATCTGTGTCAGGTAGCTTATGTCAATGTTGAACGGCAGCCAAATACATGCTCTTAAGTATTTTATGAACCCTGAGAATGAATTAGATAGGCTGCCTACGACACAGAAATGATCTCTCATTCTTTGGTTGTCATTTCTTCCAGTCTCTTTATAAAAAAGTATATATAGGCCTAGCTTACAGAATAAAATTCTACCTATAAAACTTATATTACATTGGTGAATTGGAGCTAATGATTCAAATTTATTTATAAAATCCTAGAATTTAAACCAGTTCCCTAAAAGGCATTGTCACTGGTAAAAGAACTTTCTAGGCTAAAGCACCTGCATGGATGCTGCAGTCCTAGCAGAACAAACACTACTTTAGGAGTAACCCCACCATGGACCCACCTTCAAGAAAATGCTTTCACAGGTCACAATTTTGAATGTTGTGGCTCAAGACCAAAAGGGTGAGAAGTCTACCTCATCTCCCAAGTCCTCAGCCTATTTCTGGATATCCTCTATTCATAGAATCATAGAATCATAGAATGGTTTGGGTTGGAAGGGACATCAAAGGTCATCTAGTTCCAACCCCCCTGCCATGGGCAGGGAAATCCTCCACTACACCAGGTTGCTCAAAGCCTCATCCAACCTGGCCTTGAACACTTCCAGGGATGGGGCAGCACAGCTTCTCTGGGCAACCTGTTCCAGTGCCTCACCACCCTCAATGTAAACAATTTCTTTCTTATATCTACCCTAAATCTCCCCTCTTTCAGTTTAAATCCATTGCCCCTTGTCCTGTCACTACACGCCCTTGGAAAAAGTCCCTCTCCAGCTTTCCTGTAGGCCCCCTTTAGGTACTGGAAGGCTGCTAGAAGATCACTGCAGAGACTTCTCTTCTCCAGGCTGAACAGCCCCAACTCTCTCAGCCTGTCTTCATCCTCACAAAGCCAGTCTTTGTGACACAATAGATATTCACCAGGCTAAGGCAGAGTTAAGGAAAGGCTCAGGAGTTTGATTATGCTGTAGCCTCTGATACAGGGATAGGTATAGGAGTAGGCATAAGACTACATAAGACTATATTAGCTATTATTTCTATGGATAGGTATAAGAATAGGCATAAGACTCTGGGAAATACATAGCTCTGTGAAATAGCTCTGTGAATTGCTAGAAGTTATCAAATACTAATCCCTGCTTTGAAACACTAACTACCCGAAAAGAAGGCCGGTAAGAGAGACAAAATAAATGATGGCAAGGTTGTAACTCGTGACCCATAGGGAGAAAAACAGATAAAGAGGAGAGATAAGGACTAACGAGAACTAACATTTGTCTTCAAGCAATAACAAGTAGGAGACAGCCAGGTGTCCACTCAAGGCCAGGGAAACGGTTTGGCTCTACAGGCCCAGCCAAAACAAGAGTTTTAGGGAAGAAGTGAAAACACACAGCGAGGAAGACCTACAGCCTTCATCCCAAAGACCCCTGCCCACGACCACCAGGAGGCGTGTCAAGGAGGAGCCTGAGGCGGATCCTGAGGCGGGGGCTATGGAAATGATCTCCAGGGAGAGACTGCCCTTTTCGGGGAGGGGATGATGAGTATGTCTGTATAAATACAAGAAAACTGCTACGGCGGGTGTGCACGTTTGTGGTGGAGCGATCCCCCGTGCACCCAGCGCTGCAATAAACATACCTACTTTACAACTTTCCAAGTTGTGGAGTCTGTTTCCGCACATCACCTCACTAAAGAGCAGTCCTGGATATCTTTCAGCTGGTGGAGATGACAGTGCAAGACGACAGACAGGAAACCACTTTGTGAATAAAACCATCTAATATAGATGCTGCAGAGGTAATGGCATAAGCCACATTGGTGAGCAAAGCTGGAGGAGCGGAGGCTGTCCCACCACATGGCCAGAAGGACCAACAGAAACGCCCATGGCTGCCCTCAGCGCTAGACTCTGCTGTTCGCTAGTTCTTATAAGGACCAAAGCCTCTTAATCACAACCCAAGAGACAACAGACATCTGATAGTAGAAAGTATCCGAACCTTAAGAGAGGTACAGACGATGCACATCCCACAGGGAGATGAGACACCATTTAAGCCAGCAGAGTAACTCACTAAGAAAGGGCTGAGAAAGAATCCCTTAAGACAGAGGAAGGTAGCTTTTGCTGCTTTTTCACTTTGCTCGTGCACCCCAAAAAACACTCCACACTTGTCTCTCCGAATAGCATCAAGACAAATGCAGCAGGGAAAACAAAGGAACGACCTTTTGAATTTATTATTTTATGCTTACATGCAACATATGTAATAAGAAAATATTGAAAAACAACCAGATGCACATTCTGGCCGAATAAGCACATAGACTATTTAACAAATTGTTATATTGCAAATGAAAACCTCGATTATCTAAATAAAAGCAGACTATTTAAACTATTCCTTGCAAAAATAAATTAACTTGCATTTTGCCATGAGATAAACATTAAAATGTGTAAGAAAATACAATGACTTAGTTTTCCAGTACTGTGACCTTAAAGTTTTAAACACATTTCTTCAAGGCTGTGGTTGATCAGGAGTTAAAAGGCTGAACTGTGACTGGGCTTCCAGCATCAAGTAGCAAGAGCTGTTCTTCCCTGTCATAGTTGTTCTCTGCCATTACCTTTATAAAGATTCCAGGCAAGTATTTTCTACATTGTGCTTGCACATTTCCAGCTGGCCCACGCTGCAGTGGTAGCGCAGGTTCCCACAGCACTGCCCAAGACCTGGTGACTCTGTCCCTGGGAAAAGCTCATCTGCAGCCAGGCATGGGCAACCACCTGTCCTTTCTCTGAACTAGAGCAACCTGAAGTCCACTTCAATGTTCACCATCATAGCAGTATCTGCTGCTATAGTACCTTTTGGCTAGGTTTCTCAGCAATTTGTACTTTTTTCTGTTTCTAGTGAAGAGACAGTACACAGAGTAAAGTAAGAGCTAACTAAGGCAGGGACTAGAGGGGCAGGCAGGATATTTAAGGAACAAAAAGCATACATATTAGCTGCAAAACAATATTCCTATACACAGGTGTCCTAGTTTTAGCTGGGACAGTTTTTAACAGCTAGAAGAGCTCTGTGTTTTGGTTTCACTCAGAGGCTTGCTCTGAGAAGAATGCTGATAGCAAGTTGATATTTGTGGTTGGACGTGAGACTCCAAGGACTTTTCAGTGTGCCGGAGTGCAGAGGCACGGCGGGATAAGGGGGGAGCATAGCTGGGACAAGGGGGACACGATTCCCCTTGTGATTTGTGGTGGAACTTAAGATTGAGGGCCAAACTGGCCCATTAGTATTCCGTATCATGCAGCGTCATGCCCAGTATAAAAGTGAGGGGCAGCCGGGAAGAAGGGCTTTTGCGCTTTGGCTTTTGCGCTTTTGCTCTTTTGCGCTTGCTGTGTTTTTTTGCTCTATTGTTTTTCTTTCTTTTTTTTCTCTCTCTCCCAGCACTCCCACTCTCAGAGTACTCTCTCTCTCTCTGCCCCTCTCTATTTCGGGGCCTCGCGTTCATCCGGGATTGCAGCTTCGGGACGAGACGGGCTTTGCATACGAGGGGGTGGTGAGCACCTACACTGTGTATTAAATCATGTGTATTAAATCGTTCTTATCTCAACCCACGGGTTTTCCGTTTCTCCTTTAATTCTCTCCCTCATTCCTGGGGGTGGGGGAGGGGGAGCGACCGGCTGCATGGGAGGGTCAGCCTAACCCACGACAACAGGATATGTTAATGACAGAAGAGTGCACTTGGGCTTCCACAGAGCCTTGCAATGAAGCCTCCAAGAGCAGCACTGTGAAGGATGGTGCAAGAGACCATATCACACTGCGGGCAGCGCAACGCATCTTTCGTCAGTGCAGGCTCTTGCTGCATAGAGGTACTGTACTTTCAAAGCACCTCCACGGACACCCAATGAAGTGAAATAACAATGCTGGCAGCTGTTTCCCAGGGGAAATGCTATTAAAACGCCCTTCCATTTAGACACGACATTAGTGCAAGCTACTAACTGAATCTTGTAAGTACCACTTGAAGGGAAACATTGTCAGCCATTGGCAGTCTACAGACTTACAGCAGTCAACAAGTATTGCCAGTGACAGGTCATTTTCCTAGCAGAACGAGTCTTAAGAGGCTGACAGAAAACTTTGGATGCTACTTAAGAAACTACTAGATAACTTGACCACTTCTTACTGGGAGCTGTGTGTGCATGTGGCAAGCTTTTCTAGTGGTTTAGCTGTTAAATGTGAGTTGGTTTCTCAAAGTGCTGGCAGGAAATACCTACATAAAGGAATATCTTTTCGGTGCCTGATCCCATGAAACACTTGATTTGAATGGTATGAAACCGAACAAATGTTCACAGCAACCAGCATGCTTACTGACTCCAACATACCACCACCAGGTAGGTCAATCCAGAAAGAGGCAGAATTAAATGTATTATTCAACAAGAAAGTTTCCTACAACAAGGCTTTTCTCTCTACCTATGCAAGATAAATTAACACACTTAACGGAATTGTCAAAAGATTCAGACATTTGGGGAAAAAAAAAATGCTGATGCTGCCCTTCTGTGTCCCTTAAAATGCCCAAGCTATACCATGATTTACAAGATGGATACAACCTGCTACTCCTGAATGTAAATCTTGGATTGGGTTACAGTCACAAAATTTCAGCACAGAAAGGGAGAAGACATGCTTTCATTTCTGCACTCATCGCAAATCAATCTATCAACACATAAGAATTTTCCATGAGAATATCTCTGCAAAGGCTTCTCCAGGAGAAGTTAAATTCACATGCATTCTCATACTGCATAAGAACAAATTAGGTGGTTAGAGGAGAAAAAGCTGATTCTGAATAAGATTCCTTTTTTAAAAAAAAAAAAAGACTGAAAAGTAGCATTTAAAAAGTTATAGAATCCAAAGCCTAAAAATAAAAAATCTGTTCTGTTTTTTTTAATGAAGCCAGAAACCTGTAATTTCATTGAACATTTTTTAAATGCAGAAGAATCACCCTCCCCTTTGCAAATTACCAACAATGGTATAATTTACTATCTTAGATTTCTTACTATAAAAACAGCACTCTGTCAATCTATTTCTGCCCCTAAAATGCCTCTCCTCTTATCATTGCCAGGATGAATTTGGAGTAGGGCTGAGAATTCTTTCCATATGGAATAAGACAGTGTGAAGCTTTCATTTTGTAGCTCCATCAATTAAAATTACATATACACATTTGCAAGAGTGAAATTTTTTTAATTACTATATTTAACTTCCATTTCTATAAGGGATATGTATGCGGTCCTTGTGAACCGCATACAAAGGAAGGAAAAATCTAAAATGCTTTTTGCACTTGGAAACATCACCTTCTAGAGAGCCCATACTTCCCTACAGGATTTTGTGGCCAGGAATACGTGGGCATGTGCTATGTTGAGCCATAAGTGGCAAACCCAGCAAATGTAAAAGATTCTGCCCATGTTGCCTTGATCCTGCCCAGCTCATCTGCAAATACGAAGACTCCAGTGTGCATGGAACTTAGGAGCCACAATGCATTAAGAAGTAGAAGCCAAAATCACATTATGAAGATAAGCCTGTCTCCAAAGTGCATCTGTCCCATGGACCATTTGCATCAATGGTCTCTGTATCCTTCCTCAGATGTTCTGCAGGCAGATCAGAGATACTGGAGACATCCAAGTATTGGAGACATCTGGAAAGCTGGAGAGTTTACAAAGACCAGCCACTCAAGATATTTGGACAGAACGAAAAAAACAAATCTAGGAAAGCACTTTGTGCAGCAATCCAGTCTCATTATTTGGAGACCTGTTCAGTCAATCTCTGTCTTTTGAGATCCCTTACTTCAAATATTTAGAAATCTAAAAGTTTAGAACAGTAAGTGGTTTTGTGGTAAAGATCTTCCACACGTAAAACTTGTCCTAAGACAACACACCATCTACTAAGAATATTTTCCCCTACTCCACAGCTCAGAAAATAGGAGAGAAAAATTAAGAAAGTCACTGAAGAATTACCAGCTGTGTCAGAATAAAAATATCAGAGTTAGTTTACAGGTAATTACAGGCCTCTGATAGAAGCGGTAAAATGGTGCTTGGTAAAAGCCTCCTAATTGCTAGCCAAGATATTCCCAAAACAGCCTATAATATAAGTAAGAAAAGACATGTGGTTCTAAGTTTTGAATATTCTTTGATCTCTTCTCTGAGCTGGACATGATAAACATTTTCTGGTCTTGTTCCGGGATACTTGCAATGATAGGCAGCTGGACCGATTACTAGTTCAGAAAGGTGAACATTCTGGAAACTCCTGTAGTTTCTGAGATTAAGAAATAAATCCTTAAAGCAATAAAGTGGGGTCCGATTGGGATTTAAAGTTGCTCCTGCCATGGTATTTTCGCATTACATCTCTGCCTTTCAAGGCAAATTGTTCTCTTTCGGTGAACTGCCGTTTCCGAAGTTCTGTCTTACCATGAAGACAGGAACTATAAATGGTGCAAGTTGCCTTGCTGCTTACAATGTTTGAACCAATTCATCAGTAAATGCTCTCTTCTCCACAATATGAACCCAATCACTACACCAATTTTTGGAGAACTATTAAGTGCTCTCAAAAGGGAAATTGTAAACTCAGAAGTAAAACAGGTGAATAAAAGGACAAGTCTAAAGGGAAATAAACTATCCTTCTTAAAATGGGTAAGATAATAATATTAACACTTTTCAGCCCCTTGTAATGTGTGTATGGTCCTACCTGGTAATGAACATCACATTTAGTAGGAGTTCTGGATATGTATGCCATTCAGCCAAAAAGGTAACAACAGAGATCTTCTTAATTGCTAGTTACTCTACATCACCTGCTCTTTTGCATCCATTCCCTATGCATCAAATACAACTTTGTTTTTCACTGCAGTGACCATTCATATCTCAGTTCTTCTTTTTTTCTTCCAGTAATGAGCTGTAACTAGTTCCCAAGGCTGTCAGCTTTAACAAACAGACTGCTTTTAGCTCAGACATCTCCCACACTGCGCGTAGTACCTAATGGTTAGGGAACTCACTCACCAGGACAACTGCTTTAATAAAATTCTTTCATTTCTCCTATGAGTCCTCTATCCTCTACGTGCCTGTTGTATCTACCTACTGCCATAACATTATCTTAGATATAGAATCATAGAATAATAGAATGGTTTTTATGCTATTTAACATCTTTGTTGGTGACATGGACAGTGGGATCGAGTGCACCCTCAGCAAGATTGCTGATGACACCAAGCTCTGTGGTGTTGTGGACACACTGGAGGGAAGGGATGCCATCCAGAGGGACCTTGACAGGCTGGAGAGGTGGGGCCTGTGAGAACCTAATGAAGTTCAAAAAGGCCAGGTGCAAGGTCCTGCACGTGGGTCGGGGCAATCCCAAGCACAAGTACAGGCTGGGTGGAGAATGGATTGACAGCAGCCCTGAGGAGAAGGACTTGCGAGTGCTGGTGGATGAGAAGCTCAACATGAGCCGGCACCGTGTGCTGGCAGCCCAGAAAGCCAAACGTGTCCTGGGCTGCATCAAAAGCAGCGTGGCCAGGAGGTCAAGGGAAGTGATTCTGCACCTCTGCTCTGCTCTCGTGAGACCCCCCCCAGAATACTGCGTTCAGCTCTGGAGTTCCCAACACAAGAAGGACATGGAGCTACTGGAGTGGGTCCAGAGGAGGCTACAAAGATGATCCAAGGGCTGGAGCACCTCTGCTATGAAGACAGGCTGAGAGAGTTGGGGCTGTTCAGCCTGGAGAAGAGAAGGCTCCGGGGTGATCTTATAGCAGCCTTTCAGTACTTAAAGGGGGCCTACAGGAAAGCTGGAGAGGGACTTTTTCCAAGGGCGTGTAGTGATAGGACAAGGGGCAATGGATTTAAACTTAAAGAGGGGAGATTTAGATTGGATATAAGGAAGAAGTGTTTCACTCCAAGGGTGGTGAGGCAGGGTAACAGGTTGCCCAGGGAAGCTGTGGCTGCCCCATCCCTGGAAGTGTTCAAGGCCAGGTTGGATGAGGCTTTGGGCAACCTGGTGTAGAGGAGGGTTTCCCTGCTCATGGCAGGGGGGTTGGAACTGGATAATCTTTAAGGTCCCTTCCAACCCAAACCATTCTATGATTCTATGATTTGCAGTTTAGAGACAAGGATGTCATGTGGGACAGTATCAAATGCTTCGGATAAGTCCAGGTAGGCGACGTCAGTTGCTCTTCCCCGATCCATCAATGCTGTAACCTCATCATAGAAGGTCACCAAATTAGTCAGGCAGGATTTGCCCTTAGTGAAGACATGTTGGCTGTCACCAATCATCTCCTTATTTTCCACGTGCCTTAGCATAGTTGCCAGAAGGATATGTTCCATGGTTTTGCTGGGCCCAGAGGTGAGACTGACTGGCCTGTAGTTCCCTGGGTCTTCTTTTTTTCCCTTTTTAAACTCCTTTGGGAAGGAATTCTTTCTTATTACCTGGGTGGAGCACCTAGCTCAGTACTATTTCATTGGAAAAAAAACCAACAAAACCTCACAGAAAGAAAAGTGTTACTTAAGTAAGGCACATATTAAGTAACAGGCATAAAAGTGGTTAGGTCAAAGTTCCACAGTACTGGAGCATAAGATATTATTTAAAATACACTTAGAATTGCAAAACTTTCTGTAACTTTCCTGATGCAATTTTTAATTTCCAACTTGCAAAGAAAATCATGCACTTGACAAGCTTTAGTAATATTGTTTGCTTTCTCTGGAGCAGAGGAGAGTGTGATATTCAGTAACTCTTTGTAAATGAATGACACATTCTGGTTTTTGAAATACGAAATGGTCAAATTTTAACCAAACAGCACAGTAAAAATAATTTTTTTTTGTATTGCACTATTTACGGTTCTTTCAGTATTAGGGATTCTAGATTGCACTATACAAAGTAGTTTGATACGATTTCATAGTAGAAAAAACATCATTCATAGGTTCTTATTAAGAATGAATTGCTCCAATCTTCATTCCACGAATCGAATAAATCCAAAACTCTAGCTGCTACCAGAAGTTTCGCACTTCAGTAGAAATAGATTTTGAATTCCTGTTTTACAAAACACCACCATGTTTAGCCCTAGCAGAGTATGTGTGCTTGCTTAACTTTAGACCTGTAAATGTAATTTTGCTTTAGTTTTAAGCAAAGGATCTGTTATGTTACCTCATTGTATTAACAAGGCTATACTCAGTTCGGATTTCTTTTATAAAGTCAAAAAGGCCACAAGATAAGAAAAAAACATTTATGCAGTTTTAACTTTAAGTAATAGATACGTAATCAAAACGATTATTGTTGCACTTCATTAAAATATACCTGTGTTTGCAGATCCTGTACTGTTAAAGTACAGAGAAATGGTGATCACTACAGGCATTGTTGGTAAGTGGAAATAGACTAGCATCTAGATGTCTACTTTTGTATTTCTTACATATTTTTAGTATTTTGTTTTCAAGCATTTATCCTGTAGATTTCTTAGGAAAAGAGAAAACCTACCTTTGCTTTAAATGTGCACAAGTGATATGAAAAGTAACTTTCAAATGAGAAAAGTTTGACTTAATGGCATTGGAAGAATGGAAATCTGTTCCTGTTTCTACCTGAAAAGTAGCACAGATACATTTCGGCTAACATGCTGTCTCTAAGAGTTCTTTGTAAAAGTTATGTATTTTATTTTTCAGAAAAGTCTCAAAGTTTGTCCTTGTATTGAGAAAAAATATTGTTTTCAAAGTCTGAAGGGTAGTCTCTTTAAGGCAGGACATTTAAGCTTTTGTGTGTTTTGCTTTTGTCTCCTTGAAGCACAAATAATTTTCATGTTGCCATTTCAATAAAATAATTCCCTCTCTGTGGCAGTTATCTCACTTATTCACACAGTATATTATTATGGAGCAGCCCTGACGAGTAGCTAATGAAACAATTCACTTCAACTGGATTGGGTGGTTGTCAAAATGCAGTGACATGAATTCATCTATACCTGACATAATGCCCTTGGTTAATTGATGTGAAACAACACAAGTGGATAAAACCACGAGAAATTTGCCAAGTTATAGGTAGCTGTGGGCATCTGTAATGGAAAGCAGTTTATTACTTACAGAGAAATTAATGCTGATAAAATTGTTGATTAGTACCATAAAATCTGCTGCACAATAGCAAGCAGTGCCAAGTAAGAAAAAAACAAAATAAACTATTATGTCAAAGGCCATCCATAGTAAGTACTGCTGTAAACCCCAAGTATTGAACGATAAGGCATGAATGAGATTACGGGAAGCAATGCCACAGTCTCCAAAGCTGTCTATGGGACATCATGACTGCAGACAATTGCCAGCTAAGGGCTGACTGGAGGCAATAGCTTTATTTGGCTTAGGATCCTGACGAGTTCGTTCAAGCTGCTGTCAGCCTAGGTTTGGATTGAGCCAGTAGCCAGAGTTTGACATTTCGTCATAGTCTGAAAGCTAGACTAGTAAAAGAGCTAAGTGCTCAACAGATTCCAGTGGTAATCTCCTGTGACAATATCCTCAATTTGTGAAAACCTGTTCTTAGCTCATCTGACACACTGTCCCCACCTAGCTTCCACCCTATCTAGGCACTTAGAAGGAAAAGGAAAAGCTGAGTGTTTGATTCTCTCTCAGTTTTGCATATTACTCTGGGTAATGACAGTAAATCATTTTTTAAATCCCAACATTCTTCACTATCCAACTCCCTCTTGAAATACAATATAAAATATGCAACTGTAACCAACTCCATGTTGCTAGAGGTTCCCTGGCCAAAATCAGATCTTTAAAATACGAAATTTCCTTTATCTTTCAAATAATAGATGCCGCACTCAGCCTATCCTCAGTCTAAGGCATTTAAAAGTTAACAGCATAAAAGTAATGCCAAGTATTTTACAAACTAGGATACAGTCAATCACAGCTTTAAACTTTCAGATTTTTGTCATTAAACCTAAACATCACCAAATAGTGCGCAGCTCTCAACAGCCTTGACAAAAGCATATCATAGAATTGATAGGTTTACAAGCCTCTCAGTAAAATAAAACCACTTATTGAAGTGGCCACTTCATACAATGTAATTTTCAGTACTGCACATAACATTCAGACAATTCTTTTCACTTCTTACATGTGGTTCTCAATTAAAAGTTGAACTGCTAGAAGATGTAATGCATTCTGCTTGAAAGTTAAAAACAAATGTCTTTACAACTACTTAAATATTGCATTAAAAATGTTAACATCCTGCCCATTGTTGTCTTGAGCTTTGAGCTGTATTATCACTCCTAACTTCTCAAATGTTTCAAATTCAGCTGAAATGTGAACAACGATTGTAGATTTAGCCAGGTATGACAGAGTTAGATATTTTAATATTAAAATCTCAGATACTTAACTGAAACAATAAAATAGGATTATCACATTTATAGAGTAAATATGTTTGTTGGCCTATTTATAGTCATAATACGAGAGCTCATAATGCAGCATTTAAGTTCATTAATGTAGATCTATTGGCAAACTGACACGTGATCCATGAATAAGGAAGAGAAAAAATACTTATTTTAAATGAAGCTTAATAAATTCAAGATGTGTACAAGGAATGGCAGAAGTGAATTGCTAGCAGAAGTAAAATCCTTACAGAGAAAAAAATACCACTCTTTGTTGCAGTAAGTCTTTTCATGGATAAAAGACAGTTTATCCTGCCTCCCTTCAAAAAAGGTGAAAAAATATTTTCAAAATCTATCTTTTTTATATTACTTTGCAGATTCTATCATTCTCATGAGATAGAAATGGATTTTCAAGTACATCCTACTCTGCAAAATCATCCCTAACCTTCAGTGAGCAATAATATAGCAGGCTGTTTATCTGTCTTCTTCTATACCTGGGTAAATATCGTGAGCAGGCCCTGGGGAGTGTCCCATGGTATTATCTGCAGCATCACATGGTGATGGGGCTGGCTGGAGGGGCTGGATTGCGAGGCAGTCACTCAGGATGTCCTGGCCAGTCTCTGAGCTCAATCGCAACTGAAACATGAGAGACAAAAAAGGAGAAATTTTTATAACACGGACAAATAAAAAGGAAATAAATCACAAAAATTCTTAAGCCACTGAAAAATTACACTGAAGAAATGCTGAGGGGTTAGAGAATGAAATGGAGCACAAGCAGAATTCTTCTCTTTTAAATCCTTCCATTATAGCAGGCATTTTTGAATCTTAGGAAGGAAACTCTTCCAGATGCTTAACAAAACTGTACTCAGGAGAAGGGCTACTTGTACAGATAGGACCTTGGACAGATGGACTTATGTATGTTCTCTTCTCATACACTGCAAAAGAGAGAAGAATGTCCTGATTCATTGATGATGGAGAATTACCAAATGTCTGACATCTCTTGTATCAGCAGAGGGATACCATAAAAACCACAAATATTTTCCTGCCCTGAACTGGCTCATTTAAGGACCAGAAAAGCAAAGGTGCTCATGGCAGTGGAAAAGAGGGACTGGGAGCGAGCACCCAGGAGTGGTATCATTCAAGATGGTCTGGATGGAAGCAGTGCCATGTTACATGGACCAAAGCTGTCTCGAGACCACATTGTTACAGTGACCTGGACTGCATTTGTTTCACATTATGATTGAACTGATCTGAAAGTGAGTTGGTCTGTCACTGCCACTAATCCCAGCTGCATGCATGGGCACTTGCCTGGAACCTGATCCATCAACAGCAAGACTGTTTTATCTGGCTGATCCAGCAGAAAATTCACTCTGCAAACAATTAATAAACAGACTCATAAGAAGAGTTTTCCTTCAGATGAAATTGGATGAAGTGTCTCACCCTGAGGCTCTAATACAAAACAACAACAAAAAAATACAACTGAAAAAAAACCAACCCAGACTGCATCCTGAGCCTTCTGGCAGATGGATGCTGCTTCAGGCTGCTGTGACTGATGCCTGTGCCAACCCCCTGCCTGATGTTACTGTTACATACAACGAAAATTTGCCTGTTCCTTACGGCCATCTCAACTCACAGGCTGGTGTATTCATTTTAAGGCAGGAAAAAGGAGACTCTGTGCTTATATGCATGTGAGCCACTGCAGTGGCTGAGATGCAGATAAATATCCTGTCCTGTCAACCATGCTGATGAAGAGATAGTTTACGCAGCAGGATGGACAGAAATCTGACCTAGTGCAGTAGGATTTGCTGCACACATGCATCTCAGTCCCAAGAAGCAAATCTCACAGATGCAACCGAGGCTTCTCCTCTGTTTGGTGCCACGAAAGGTGAGCAGGTAAGAGTAACTAGAACATAACCTAGCACATCTAACAAACTCCTAAGGGCAGGAAGAGCTAAAACAAGAGACGTTTCTGTCCATCCTACACTCAGAAATGAAGAAAAAAGAGTAAGAGGAAATGATTCTGAATGCCACTGTAGAAAGACCCATTTACTGTGCCACAAGATGCTGATAACCATGCAAACGATTTCTGATGATACAGATTAGTGTTAAATCGTTGCAACAGAGTGGAGAGTTGGTCTTGTACATCATAAGCACTTGAGGTAGGGTGACTGTAATAAGAGATATTCGGCAGCCTGTGATACCTATGCACTGACAGACTGTGCATGCTGCAGATTATTCCTTCCCTTAAAAATTTAGTGAGTCATTATTAAGCCTGAAGGTACACTACCTTTGTGGGGTGTATTTGTTATTCTAGAACTTGTTATTCTAGAACTTGTTATTCTAGAATTGTGCAGAGAGAGAGAAGGAGAGGAGGGGAAGGGACAGAGAAAAAGGGAGAAAAGGGAGAAAAGGAGAAATATCCTGACAAATGCTTTTCATTTATTATCTATATTTACAATCTGTTATAAATCCAAATGCTTCTTCCAGTGTAGCATGTATAGTTGTCTGTTATTATCCAGTAATTATTCTGTTTTTACAGCTATCACTAATAACATGGCTTTTTCACAAAATTAAATGCATGTGAAACTGAATGGCAGATATATCCAGATACAAATTCTTATCAGTCACATTATTAATGAGCATTACGTGACTATACATTTCTATGGAAACCAATTTGAAAATAAATATTAAAAAAAAACCAGGAGTCTATCACACAGAATACAAATTTACAGAGGTCGCCTATGTAAAGTTGTTTGTTTCTTTGCACATTTTTTTGTGAGTAAGAAACTGATCAATTTTCTGTGATCAGATAGCATTCGTATGGATGAAACAGTGAGCAAAATAAGGAAATGAGAGCTAAGTATTTCTGCACTAGTTATGAATATTAAATAACAGCAGAAGCCTATTTTACACATTTTTCTATTTTGCACTGTCCAGGAGGTCTGTTTTGCATTTACAAATCCTTTGGTACTGAGAACAAATCTATTCTGACAACCTTTGCTGACATTAATTTTCTGGCTTGCCCACTAGTCCATACTTATAAAAACCAGGAAAACTCAAGATCAAGAACAGAAAACCAAAACTAGTGAAACAAACATAGGGAGACATCTGTGATCTGATTTCTGAAGACAGTTCTTAATCCATGCATGAGTTATTATTGACACATATTTACAACCACAAGGGTTAGAAATACAGATTTTTATAAACTTACATACACACTCATACATGTATTGTAAACTATCATATGTAATTTTAGAATGACAATATATGTATTTAACATAAAGATAATGAAATATCCTGAGAAATAGGTGAGTATTACACTGATTTGTGCAATTGCAGATATACAATGCTAATTCAAATTGCCACTAAGCACTACTACCACAGGCCTTCTACAAACCCTCACCAGATAATAGGTGCTGGGAATTACCTTACTCTCCTTTACTTCAGGGTATGTACGCAAGTTGCTCTTTAAGATTAATTACTGTTGCACCATTGGAAAGAGTAGGGAGCAAGGGGCAGAGAACCTCTTCTCTACTCTACCGCTTAGCAGAGCAGGAGCAGACATGGGTAAGCTTCCTTTAGCAGAACCAGCCACTAAATCACAGCTGCTTCCCAAACTGGACACAACTTCTGAAAAACTTCATTCCCCACCATTACTCTTTCCTCTTGAAAAGACAGTAACCATGTTTTGGTTGCTGGGTCCTCCTTCCTCTGCCATCCAAAGCTCATCCTCCGCACAATGTTTCTCCAGATCTTTCCTCTGTACGATTAACAGGGCTGGCATAAGCTGTGGCCTTTTTGAACAAGATAGACAGCAAAAAACAGACTTTGGTTCAAATATGGCTGATCAAGACACTGTTTTTACCTGTAAAGACATTAATGGTAAAAAACCACTCCATCTCAGTCAAATATTTTTGTATATTTTACAGAAAACTTCTAATAAAAAGTTTTAACTGAAACCAATGTTTTGCATTTTGTCAAGAGCAGGAAAATCTGAGTATGTAAAGAAACACAGAACCGACAATGAAAAGGCAGATGATCTTAAAAACAAGCAAATATACCAACCATTCATTGCATCCAAAATATTTTATTTTCAGTTAAAACAGCTATAAAGGAGAAATAATAATTGACCAGATCTAACTGCTGCGGTCTGTTTCTTGCTCTGTTCTAAAGACAATGCATTTCCTTTCCAGCCTAGACTATAGACTTACCAACTAGTTGTAAAAGACAGTTGACACTCTCTTTGACTTCGGTATGAATCATATCCCAGCACAAATCTCCCAGCATTCTGGCTGCAATGCTTTGCTTTCCCCACGATCACTTTGCTTCCCTCCTAATCACTCGGCTGACCACCAGTACCACTACACTGGGATTGAAAACTTGTCAATCTATTTTTGAGAACTATAAGGTTAGAAAGTTACCCTGCTAAATGATGAAATCAGTAACTGACAATTTTGTAATGCTGAGCAACAGACATTTTCTGTGTGCTGGGAAATAGTCTAAATTTATGGCTGACCAAGGTATAAGTTAAAAACCAACTGCTCAGCTCACTTATAACTCCCCTGGATGAAATACTTGTTCTACGATTTTCAATTTTAACAGCTCAGTTGTACGGCAGACTTTTGAAGATTTGTATTTGGAAATCAGACACTGTCATTAACACAATGTGGCAGTTTTTTCTAGTACACAAAACAAATCACTGTCAATTATGATTTACAATTATTTCACTCCTGTGACAATCAACTAATGTTTATCAGCTTTCAGAACAATGGATGGAAATTCTACTCCTGAACAATTTAGATATGATTAAATAATTACCCAAGATTAAATAATATAAGCAGAAGAAATTAGAAGGGAGTAAGATTCTACATTCTTCAGAATTCAATGTCATGATATTTGAGCCCAGGAGCAGAGTTGTGCTGTTGATTTTATGCATAAGATAATTCCAGAGAAAATGTCTCCTTAAAGGAAAAGATCATTTGTTTTATATTTCTCTAACCAATGTGTGTTTTATCTGAGATCTGCATGTTTTTGTACAATCTGGCTAGTTTCTTCAGCATTATTCTTGTTCAATAGAAATCAGACACCATCAAGGAAAACATAAGGAATGTGTGTTTATGATTACACTCAATCAGAAGAGAAGTAGTTGAGGATTTCTCAAACATTATTAGTTTGTTTCCAAAACACATGAAATAGGATCTCAGTAACTTCAAAACCTGCCTATATGTGCTCAGATTAACTCTTAATAATTCTTCAGCAAAGTCTAGACTCCTCTAGTAATTCAATTACGCTATGTGTCATCAAATCACAGCATTTAATTTAAATTAAATTGCTTTCATGAAAGCAGGCTTAATGGACTGTATATATGCTGTGTACCCAGTAGATTATTTCCATACATAAGGGAGACATGGGTTACAGTCCATTTATTTTGATGCAGGTTAGATCTGTATCTGTTGTGTCTAAAACCAGCAAAAAAACCCCTAAATACTGCTATGTTCCATTGAGCGGAATTGTTTTACACTAACTGTAATGCTTTACAAAGGTGTTTTTGCTTTCATTATAAAGCTAAGGAGGAATTTCTGTTACTTACATAATGTAAATATTAAGTTTACTAAGTGCTATTTGTCAAGTAGAGAATAAGCCATCAGTCTTGCACTTATTTTTATCATTTGTAAGTTAAGTCGGCCTTGGGAGAGGGAAGCATGACCTGTCTACATATTGTAGCCAGAATTTAATATTTGCTGGTACAATTAGAGTAAAATTATGTCTGGTTAGCATCATAACATTCATAGTACACATAGATAGTACACATAACATTCATAGACCACTAGAAAATTACAAGTTCAATATGAAGCCACGTTATGTGACAGTGTTCACTCATATTATAGGTTTGCTTGCTAGATCATCCCTTTGCTCATGAATATCAGCTTCAAGGTCCAGTGCGTTCTTGCACAGTACTAAACCTTTTTGACAACAGACAATAAAAGTTTACACTTACTAAGTGTCCTAATTCTCGCCTCTGGAGGCTCCAGACATCTTGGGGCAAAGAAGCAATGCAGACAGAAGGGATTCCTCAATAACCTTTGTTACCAGTGAGTCATCTGGGCAGGATTCCTAGAGAGTCGTAGCATTTATTATTCTGCTAATCGTCTACCACAGCTTTCAGATACCTCTGCATCCTATTTTCATCTGCTCTTACATTCTGTTTCAATTAAATGTTCGGCCCGGAAAACAAAATAAAAATCAAATTAAACTAGCCTATCTGCACAGTAGAGATGTTAGGTTCTATGCAAGAAATAGTTATTATTGCTCCTCTCAAAATTTTACTTCGAACATTTGAGTTGAAATACAAAAATGGCTTCCATCTTTGTGACATAGAGTAAATCAGGAAAACATATCAAAAATATTTTTCAGTTTCTTGCATTAAAAATGGAAAGGACCTGCAATCTACATAATCAGCTAACTTTGGCACCTTTCCAGTCAAGAAGACATTCTGATTTTGAAGCAACACTACAAGAGGAGAACACTGTTACGTTAATATTGATGACACGGAAATGAATTCTGCCTTTATTATATATAAAACACAGTTTTCTTTTGATTGGTATTATCCTAACATGAGGGAGAGTTTGGGTTATCTCCTTATTGAAATTATATAGAACATCAAGAACACCATTTTAAGGAGAAAAATTGCAGCTGGAACAGATCTGAAAAGAAACTTTGAATGAAAAAATCAAACTGAGAATCTTACTTTAAAGAAGGGAAGTACAGTTTGAGTGACATGTACTGTAAGTGGTCATTTTCTGAAATAAAAAAAGCTTGTTTGGTCATAGTTCTGTTGAAAACTGCTTATTATTTTGCTCTACATATTCGGAAGTAATGTATTTTAACACAGAAGGCTTCTAAGGATGCTCCTTGTCGTGACATCCACTGTCTTGTAAGAAGGCCATATTTTCACGTTTTGCTTTCGTTTCTTTCTCACTCTACTCGTAGAACTGGAAGGCACCCACACATGCACACGCATACCTCCCTCTCTGCCCCATATCAGATTGTATCAAATATGAAAATATGCAACTATCTTATAAAAGATGCTACCTCATTTTTCTATGACCCTTCTTATTTCATACTCTTTTTCTCGTAGTTTTAAGTGGCTTGTAGCTGGTTTTAGTGTGAACAGCAACCTAAGAGCTGAGCTGTGCCATTCAAAAAGCAGAAAAAAAGTCACCCTTTTGTGCCAGACTGATTTGGAGATATAGCCAGTATACAATATCTCTAAACATTAATTCTTCCAAGTAAATGCAACCTGACAAAGAAACCACTTGTACTGCAGAATGATTTGCTTTCCCTTTCTGAAAACATATGCATGGCAAATTTTAACTTCATGAGTAGAAAAATGTGGAAAATAAACAAGTACTCATCCACTAGGTGCTTCATTTAACACAAACATATTTTTCTGCCTGTCACAGGTTACCAAAAATTGTCATGAAAATCTGTAGATAACATCAGCAATTGTTAGTATACAGTAACAAAGATTTTCAGATTTCACTATCTTTTTTTAAACTCTGCAGCATCCTTTATATAATTTGGGCCTTCACTTTAACTATTTGTGTTAATCTCCACTGGAATTTAAGTTTATGTATGTATCCATTCCTATAGAATCATAGAATGGTTAGGGTTGGAAGGGACCTTAAAGATTATCCAGTTCCAACCCCCCTGCCATGGGCAGGGACACCCTCCACTACACCAGGTTGCATAAAGACTCATTCAACCTGGCCTTGAACACTTCCAGGGATGGGGCAGCCACAGCTTCCCTGGGCAACCTATGACAGTGCCTCACCACTCTCAATGTAAAAAATTTCTTCCTTAGATCTAATCTAAATTTCCCCTCTTTCAGTTTAAATCCATTGCCCCTTGTCCTATCACTACACGCCCTTGGAAAAAGTCCCTCTCCAGCTTTCCTGTAGGCCCCCTTTAAGTACTGAAAGGCTGCTATAAGATCACCCCAGAGCCTTCTCTTCTCCAGGCTGAACAGCCCCCAACTCTCTCAGCCTGTCTTCATAGCAGAGGTGCTCCAGCCCTCGGATCATCTTCGTGGACCTCCTCTGGACCCACTCCAGTAGCTCCATGTCCTTCTTGTGTTGGGAACTCCAGAGCTGAACGCAGTATTCTAGGTGGCTTGTCATGAGAGCTGAGTAGAGGGGCAGAATCACTTCCCTCGACCTGCTGGCCACGCTTCTTTTGATGCAGCCCAGGATACGTTTGGCTTTCTGGGCTGCCAGCGCACGGTGCCGGTTTATGTTGAGCTTCTCATCCACCAGCACTCCCAAGTCCTTCTTCTCAGGGCTGCTCTCAATCCATTCTCCGCCCAGCCTATTTGTGGTTGGGATTTCCCCAACTCTCGTGCTGGACCTTTGTCCTAGTTTTAGCTGGGACAGAGGTTTTTTTCAACAGCTAGAAGAGCGCCGTGTTTTGGTTTTACTCAGAGGCTCACTCTGAGAAGAACGCTGATAACAAGCTGCCAAGGACTTTTCAGTGTGCCGGAGTGCAGAAGCACGGCGGGATAAGGGGGGAGCATAGTTGGGACAAGGGGGACACGATTCCCCTTGTGATTTGTGTGGAACTTAAGACTGAGGGCCAAACTGGCCAATTAGTATTCCATATCATGCAGCATCATGCCCAGTATAAAAGCGAGGGTCAGCCGGGAAGAAGGGCTTTTGCGCTTTGGCTCTTTTGCACTTTTGCTCTTTGCATTTGCTGCGCTGTTGCTCTGCTGTTTTTTTCCTTTCTTTTCTCTCTCTCTCTGTCTCTGCCCCTTTCTATTTTGGGGCCTCGCGTTCGTCCGGGATTGCAGCTTCGGGACGAGACGGGCTTCGCATGCGAGGGGGTGCTGAGCATCTATACTGTGTATTGGATCATCTGTATTAAAATCATTCTTATCTCAACCCGCGGGTTTCCCGTTTATCCTTTAATTCTCTCCCTCATTCCTGGGGGTGGGGGAGGGGGGAGTGACCGGCTGTGTGTGGGAGGAAGTTTTCAACCTAACCCACGACAACCTTGCACTTGGCCTTGTTGAACTTCATAAGGTGCTCACAGGCCCACCTCTCCAACCTGTCAAGGTCCCTCTGGATGGCATCTCTTCCCTCCAGTGTGTTCACAACACCACACAGCTTGGTGTCATCAGCAATCTTGCTGAGGGTGCACTTGATCCCACTGTCCATATCATCAACAAAGATGTTAAATAGCACTGGTCCCAGTGCTGACCCCTGAGGAACACCACTCGTCTTTGGTCTTCACTTGGACATTGAACAGTTGACCACAACTCTTTGAGTGTGACCATCCAGCCAATTCCTTATCCACCGACTGGTCCATCTATCAAAACCGTGCCTTTCCAGTTTAGAGACAAGGATGTCATGTGGGACAGTGTCAAATGCTTTGGATAAGTTCAGGTAGACGACGTCAGTTGCTCTTCCCCTATCCATCAATGCTGTAACCTCATCATAGAAGGCCACCAAATTAGTCAGGCAGGATTTGCCCTTAGTGAAGCCATGTTGGATGTCACCAATCATCTCCTTATTTTCTATGTGCCTTAGCATAGTCGCCAGCAGGATCTGCTCCATGATCTTGCTGGGCCCAGAGGTGAGACTGACTGGCCTACAGTTCCCTGGGTCTTCTTTTTTTCCCCTTTTTTAAAGATGGGGGCTATGTTTCCCCTTTTCCAGTCAGTGGGAATTTCACCAGACTGCCACGACTTCTGAAATATGATGGAGAGTGGCTTAGCAACTTCATCTGCCAGTTCCCTCTGGACCCGCGGATGCACCTCGTCTGGTCCCATGGACTTGTCCACCTTCAGGTTCTTTAGACGGTCTCGAACCTGATCTTCTCCTACAGTGGGCGGTTCTTCATTCTCCCAGTCCCTGCCTTTGCTTTCTGTAACTTGGGCTGTGCAGCTATCATGGTTTGATGGGGGGGGGGAGGTTCTGGTGGCAGGAGCTGGCCACCTGATCGGACTCCCATCCCCCTCAGGGCTTGAGCCAATCAAGTGCCTCTGCGAATTGCCCTATTTACTTTGGGACAAAGGAACGGGAAAGGTGTGCCTTTGCTCAGGAGCAAGGAGAGGAGGGGGAGCAGTGCTGCCCGCACTCCCTGGCTCCCGGCCAGGCAGCGGCCCGGTTGGGCTAGCGCCACCCCCTAAGGATGGCCACAGCGGAGCCGCCTGGGGAACTCAGGGAGAGTCCCGCTCCCGGGGCACCCACAGGGCTGAGTTCACCCAGAGACGACGGAGATCTGAGAGAAACGGCCACACAGACACCAGGTCAGTGAGATGGAACGGGACGAGGTGTGCCGGAGCTGAGTTTCCCCTGCAACTGGTGGTGAGACAGCAAGCAACCCCATTGCAGCCAAAAGTGGTCCTCCGTGGAGCAGAGACCCACTTGCAGCCCGTGGAAAACCCTTGTCAAAGAAGAGATGCCTGAGCCTGAGGACGGTATGCATCTAGAGTCTGTGGGACAACCCCCGTCGGTGGGGAGGTGTTTTGTTTAAAGGAGATGCCTGAGCCTGAGGACAGTCATGAAGCACGGGCACAGGTAGAGATGCACTTAAAGTCTATATGATGATCCATGCCAGAGTGAGTGGCAACAACTCCCGAAGAATCCGAGACTGTAGTAAAGCCTGCACTGGAGCAATCCTACGGGGAAGGATTGCATCCTGCGGGTAGGACTCACGCTGGGGAAGTTTGTGGATTTTCCGCATGAGTAGGGGATCCACTGGAGCAAGGAAATGGTGTAAGGACTCCTTCTCCTTTAAGATAAGAGGCAGTAACAACATGGAGTGAACTGACCTGCACTCCCCCATTCCCTGCCCCCCTGGGGGGACGAGGTAGAGCCGGGAAGAAAAGCAAAGGGGGCGGGGATGGTGTTGTTTTTAAGATCTGGCCTTGTTTTCTTGCTATCCTCTCAAGTAACCATTTTTGTTTGCTTTTGTCTTTTTAGGTAGCTGTTAATACAATGCTTTGCTTTAAGAAAACTGACTCTGTTTTGCCTGGGACCATGACTGCTCCCTCTGTTTCTGTCCTGACCCTCAGCTCTTTTACTTTTTTTCCTCCTCTCCACTTTACTGGAGTAGGAGTGAGAGAGTGGCTGTGTGGAGTTTAGTTGCCGGATCGGCCTAAACCACAACAGCAGCTGGAGCTCTTGCCAGTGATGACTGAGGCAAAGAAGTCATTGAGAACCTCAGCCTTCTCCATATCCTGGGTAGCCAGGTCCTCCGTTTCCTTCTGGAGAGCGCCTACATTTTCCCTAGATCTCTTTTTATCACTGACGTATTTGTAGAACTTTTTCTTGTTGCCCTTGATGTCCCTGGCCAGACTTAACTCTATCAGGGCTTTAGCTTCCCTAACCTGATCTCTGGTTGCTTAGACAATTGTTCTGTATTCTTCCCAGGCTACCTGTCCTTGCTTCCACCCTCTGTAGGTCTTCTTTTTGTGCCTGAGTTGGTCCAGGAGCTCCTTGTTCATCCATGCAGGCCTCCCGGTGTTCCTACCTGACTCTGTCTTTGTTGGGATGCACCGCTCCTGAGCTTGGAGGAGGTGATCCTTGAATATTAACCAGCTTTCTTGGGCCCCTCTTCCCTCCAGGGCCTCATCCCATTGTACTCTAGTGAGAAGATCTCTGAAGAGGCCAAAGTCTGCTCTCCTGAAATCCAGGGTAGTGAGCCTGCTATGCACCCTCCTTGCTTCTCTAAGTATCTTGAATTCCATCATTTCATGGCACATTATAAGGCAACACTCTTCTGTTCAAAATAGTACCTTGACTGGAGCCTAAGACTAGAAAAAACTTTAGCAGATTTAGTAGTAAAAGATCCAAATTATTAGCCTTCAGGCACAAAATTTTTACTCTTGCAATGATTCCTTAGGACATCTCTATACAGTTTCGTCCACTGTCTGTGAGTTGCCTGTATAGTGTATTTCCTGGCTAGATGATGCTGCATCCAAAGAATGGCCTCGACTGGCCAGCAGGTCGAGGGCGGTGATTCTGCCCCTCTGCTCTGCTCTCGTAAGACTCCACCTGCAGTGCTGTGTTCAGCTCTGAAGTCCCCAACACAAGAAGGACATGGAGCTACTGGACCAAGTCCAGATGAGGGCCACGAAGATGATCTGAGGGCTGGAGCACCTCTGCTATGAAGACAGGCTGAGACAGTTGAGGTTGTTCAGCCTGGAGAAGAAAAGGCTCCGGGGTGATCTTATAGCAGCCTTCCAATACTTAAAGGTGGCCTACAGGAAAGCTGGAGAGGGACTTTTTACCAAGGAGTGTAGTGATGGGACAAGGGGAAATGGTTTAAACTGAAAGAGGGTAGACTTAGATTGGATCTAAGGAAGAAATTCTTCCCTCTGAGGGTGGTGAAGCACTGTCATAGGTTGCCCAGAGAAGCTTTGGCTGCCCCATCCCTGAAGGTGTTTATGGCCAGGTTGGATGTGGCTTTAAGCAAGCGGATCCAGTGGAAGGTGTCCCTGCTGATGGCAGGGGGGTTGGAACTAGATGATCTTTAAGGACCCTTCCATCTCAAACCATTCTATGATTCCATGATGATGTGACGTGCTGGCTGGACTGGTGCTGCTAACTTTCAGAGCTTCTGTAGACTCCCATTTATTGTGGGATATTTCTGTTCAGGTTGTTTTGTTGTTGTTAAAGTTCTGTTGTGGTTCAGTCCAGTCAGCAGCAGCTCAGCCACCACACAGTTGCTCGCTCACTTCTCCCCCTTGGTGAGAAAGCGTGCGGAGAAAAATGTAGCAAAACACTTGAGGGTTGAGATAAGAACAGAGGGGGATCACCCACCAACCATGGTCCCTGGAAAAACAGACTTGGGTTGGGGACAAATGAATTTAATTTGTAAACAGTTCATTCAGAGAGGATGTCGTGGGTTAGGCCGATCCGGCAACTAAACCCCACGCAGCTCTCCCACTCCAGTAAAATGGAGAGGAGAAAAAAATACAATAAAAGAGCTGAGGGTCGAGACAGGAACAGAGGAGACAAAAACAGATCAACATCAAAACAGATCCCTGTTTTGGTTCCTTTGTTGTCTTCTTAAATAGGGCATTTGCCCAGGTGCTGATGAGCTCAGCCCTGGCCAGACAGCACAGTGGTCCAACCTGGCCAGAGGTTGGTCTGACCCCTTTTGGAGCTGGAGAAGCTTCTCACAGCTTCTTACAGGAGCTATCTCTGCAGCCCCTCCCCTGTTACCAAAACCCCACCACACAAACCCAGCACAAGCCCTAATTCAGCTTACAGTGCCATCTCACAAACAACTGCATTAGCAGACAGGACAGAGCTTTGCAGCACAGGGAGGTGACTCGACCACTGCCCTGGCCAATCTGTTTCAGTGCTTGATAACCCTTTCAGTAATGACATATTTCCTAATATCCAATTTAAACCTCTTGGTGGAACTTGAGCCCATTTCTTCTTATCCTATCACTTGTTACTTGCAATAAGAGACTGACACCCACCTCCCTTCAACCTCCTTTCAGGTGGTTGTAGAGAGCAATAAGGTGTCCCCTCAGCCTCCTTTTCTGCAGACTAAACAATCCCAGTTCCCTCAGCTGCTCCTCACAATACTTCAGCTCTAGACCGTTCACCAGCTTCACCACCCTTCTTTGGACACGATCCAGCCTTTCTTGTAGTGAGTGTCCCAAAACACAGTATTCAAGGTGTGGTGTCACGAGTGCTGAGTACAGAGGGGCAATCACTTCCCTAGTCCTGCTGGCCACACTGTTTCTCATACAAGCCAGGATGCTATTGGCCTTCTTGGCCACCTGGGCACACTGCCAGCTCCTATTCAGCCGGCTGTTGACCAACGCCCCCAGGTCTTGTTCCGTCGGGCAGCTTTCCAGTCACTTTTCCCCAAGCTTGTAGTGTTGCATGGGGTTGTTGGGACTCAAGTGCAGGACCCGGCACTTAGCCTTGAACCTTATACAATTGGTCTCAGCCCATGACATGGGTTAGGCCAATACAGCAACTAAACCCACGCAGCTCTCCCACTCCAGTAAAGTGGAGAGGAGAAAAATATAATAAAAGAGCTGAGGGTTGAGACAGGAACAGAGCAGCACCCACCAACCACGGTCCCGGGCAAAAGGGGCTGTTTTCTTAAAGCAAAACAATTTATTAACAGCTACCTAAAAAGAGAAAAGCAAACAAAAAAGGGTTACTTGAGAGGATAACAATAAAACAAGGCCAGAACTTAAAATCAACACCACGCCTCCCCCTTTGCCTCTTCTTCCCGGCTCTACCTCCTCCCCCCCAGCGGCGCAGGGGGGCAGGGAATGGGGCAGTGCAGGTCAGTTCATTCCATGCTGTTACTGCTGCTTCTCTTAAAGGAGAAGGAGTCCTTACACCATTGTCCCTTGCTCCAGTGGATCCCCTACTCACAAGAAAAGTCCACAGACTTCTTCTGTGTGACCGCAGGATACAATCTTTAACCCATTCACATTGCTCCAAGTGCAGGCTTTACCACAGTCCTGGATTTTTAAGGAGTTTGCCACTCGCTCTGGCGTGGGTCGTCATATCGACCATAAAATGTGCTCCATACAGACTTTAAAATGCGCAGATGTGTAAATGCGTAATGCGCCCAGACTTTAGATGCGTAAATGCGCCTTGACCTGTGCCCATGATTCACAATAGTTTGCAGGCTCAGGCGTCTCCTTTAAACAAAACACGTCCCCATCGGCGGGGGTTCCCACGGACTCCAGATGCATACCGTACTCAGGCTCTGGCATCTCTTCTCTTGACGTGGATCGCTCCACGGGCTGCAAGTGGGTCTCTGCTTGCTCCACCGAGGACTGTTTGCAAGGGGCCGCTTGCAAGGGGACTCAGCTGTGGCTCACGTTGTCCCACGTTGTCCTGTTCCATCTTCACTGACCTGGTATCTGTGTGTGGCCGTTAATGTCAGATCTCAGTCTTTTCTGGGTCAGCTCGACCCGCTGGGTGCCCTGCGAGCGGGGCTCTCCCTGAGTTCCCCAAAAGGCTCTGCTGCCGGCCATCCTCAGTCGGGGGGGCACCGGGCCCGGCCGGGCGGAGCCAGGGAGCGGGGGCTGTGCCCCCCCTCCCTTCCCCTTGCTCCTGGGCAAAGGCACACCTTTCCGGTTCCTTTGTCCAACGTAAATAGGGCAATTTGCAGAGGCGACCCGATTGGCTCAAGCCCCGAGGGGGACAGGAGTCAGATCTGATGGGCAGCTCCTGCCACCCGGACCTCCCCCCCTCACTTCAAACCATGACAGCCCATCAATTCAGCCTGTCCAGATCCCTCTGTAGAGCCTTTCTACCCTCAAGCAGATGGACATTCTCACCTAACTTGGTGTCATCTGCAAACTTACTGAGGGTGCACTCATCCAGATTACTGATGAAGATATTAAAAAGAACTGGCCCCAGTACTGAGCCCTGGGGAACACCACTTTTGACTGGTCACCAACTGGAGGAAACGCAATTCACCATAACTCTTCGGGCTGGGCCACTCAGCCAGTATTTTACCTAGTGAAGAGTACACCTGTCCAAGCCATGAGAAGCCAGTTTCTCCAGGAGAATGCTGTGGGAAATGGTGCCAAAGGCTTTAGTAAAGCTAGGTAGACAACATCAACAGCCTTTCCCTCATTCACTAAGCAGGTCATCTTGTCATAAAAGGACATAACATTAGTCAAGCAAGACCATGCTGACTGGACCTGATCGAATCCTTGTCTTGTAAATGCTGCAAGATGGCACTCAAGATGATCTGCTCCATAACCTTCATTGGCACTGAGGTCAGACTGACAGGCCTTTAGTTTCCCAGATCCTCCTTCTGACCCTTCTTGTAGATAGGCATCACATTTGCCAACCTCCCTTATTAGCCAGGACATAAATAATAGAATGCGACTTGGTGAGCATTTCTGCCAGCTCCCTCAGTACCCTTGGGTGGATCTCACCTGGCCCCACAAACTTGTGTGTGTCTAAGTGGTGTAGCAGGTTGCTACCTGTTTCCCCTTGGATTATGGGGGCTTCATTCTGCTCCTCATATCTGTCTTCCAGTTCAGAAGGCTAGGTACCCTGAAAAAAATTGGCCTTACTGTTGAAGACTGAGGCAAAGAAGGCATTGAGTACCTCAGCCTTTTCCTCATCTTTTGTCACTGTTTCCCTCCACATCCAATAAAGGACAGAGAGTCTCTCTTTTCTTGTGAAAGTATTTCCAGAAACACTTTTTGTTGTCTTTTACTGCAGTAACCAAATTAAGTTCTACTTGGGCTTCACCCATTCTAATTTTCTCCCTGCATAACCTCATGACATCTTTGTAGTTTTCCTGAGTTGCCTGCTCCTTCTTCCAAAGGTCATAAACTTTCTTTTTTTCCCTAAATTCCAGCCAAAGCTCTCTGTTCAGCCAGGACAGTCTTCTTCCCCGCCAGCTTATCTTTCAGCACATGGGGACAGCCTGCTCCTACGCATTTAAGGTTTCCTTCCTGAAGAATGTCCAGCCTTCCTGGACTCATTTGCCCTTCAGGACTGCCTCCCAAGGCACTCTGTCAACCAGGCCGCTAAAGAAAGAAGGATTCCTGCTCTCTCAAGCCCACCTTCACGCATATGCAGTGGCAGGGAAGTGAAGACAAACGTGGAAAAGGATATTGTTTGCTACCAAAAATGAACCTGAAGAATACAAAATGCTATGAGCATGTACTGACAGCTGTTTACAGAGTTTTGAGACAATCTGGATTATTTTTGGCATGTGTGTAAATGTAATGAAGGTGATAGCACTTATTCCTCCTGGTGGACTTTTCAACACATCACGCTGCCAAAGCCCACAGAAGTGAGCTTTCCGCTCAGGGCAGAAACCAAGTGCAGGGAGGAATCATGATGGGAAACATCAGAGTGAACCAACAAACCAAACCAACTCCTCATTATGAAAATTGCCATAGCTGCCTGAGCACCATGAAAACCATGGATGGGTTTCAATGTTTCCTCCTCCTTGGAGAGCAGAACTCTACATGCACTGCTGGAAAAGCATAACCCCCACGACAGAGCTTCATTGCAAGTTATGCCTCGCGTGTCCCACCACAGCATGCATTGCTGCTGCTGCAGTATCTGCGGAGGTGGTCAGCCACAGACAGTTCTCTTCAGCTTTTAGGGTCTGTTTTCCTGTTTCTTACGGACCACACTCAAAATAATTGATCATTCATAGTCTCAGAAGTTTTCCAACAAATTGTACGATTAAATTCCTCAAACACTGCTGCCCCTTCCTAATCCCTTTTTGACAACATGCTTTTCAGGAAAAATTGCTGCACGCCATGGTGCCTGATTTATATTTCATTTTGAAAACAGGAAGTAAAGGGATTAATGTTGGGGATTAAAATACTTACTCTTTACTGCATTTTTTCTGCAGAATAGTTTCTTAGTTGCCATGGACACTGCTCACTCACAGCCTCTGAATGCACTTCTTTTTGCATTAGTGACATCTTTTAAATGGACTCCACAGAGAACAAATGAGGGAAAATATCCTTATGTTCAACTGCTCTCAAAGCAAGAAAATAGATTTGCTTCCCTTTCAATACTGTTTGCAGTTCTAACAGTGAAATCCGAACTAAGAGTTTGAACAAGGACAAGTGAAACCTGAAAGATGCAGAAGCAAACTGGGTTCATACTGTAGAATCTGGCTGTTTGCACCCCGCAAGGCAAGTGTTCACAAACAGAGCAGTTTCTCCAGATTAGCATAGTCACATAATGAACAATGTCACTGGTAACTAGCTTAGTGCCTGAATAACCTGCTGGAATACAAACAATGTAATGCTCTAACACTCTTTGGCTTCCTCTTTCCTCACCAATTAACCATCCTATGTTTGAAAAAAAATAAAAAGAAGTTAATTTAGTTCCTTAAGAAACACATTAAGTGTTGTGTTTCTTGATTCATCAAAAAAGCCTAGTTCAAATACTGAGAAATGAAAGGAAATTAAAGGAAAAACTGGAAATAGGTGTTGCAAAAGTAAGCAAACCAAAGATACTTGCTAAAGAAGATCGCCAGACAGTGTTTTCTATTCATGTTCTCCACTAAAACTAAATGCTGGTGTAAAATTTGTTTATTCCAAAATCTTAAAACAAACTAGTAGCTTCATTGACTATGAGGTAAAATGAACATGCAGTCACAATAAAAAAGTATGCTTCTATTGTAAAACAATGTAAACAATGAACAACCAAGAAGTGTGCAGCACTGTAAGAAGCAAGAGCTCTGTGTTATTTTGCTGAGGCAATAATGCATTTGCTGACCTGATTCACAAAATACAAACAAAGGCAATCTCTCAAAACTTTATCGAAAAGCCCACCTGTAATAAAAACATTTTTTTATCTTATTTTCAGAGAACACTGTTCAGTAGAGTGATATCACATCTTCAGACATATTTTTTTCCCATTTCTCTTACTGTTTTCATTGTAAGATGGACAAGTTCATATACATTATACATAAAAGGATTATAAGAGAGAAGATGTGAATTTTTAGAAAAGGGATGTAAGATGAACAGGCTTCAGAAGAATTCAGTCATTAAGATCTGTCTCTAAAGGTGGAGATTTTATAACCCCTTTTTGCTAATACGGGGGTTGTACAGTGGCAGAAGAGCAACATTTGCAAGGATCATTATCAGCTGTGCAAAGTGGCTTCTGTAAAGCCCCTACATTTCTGATGGGAACCCTGGTCTAGGTCAGCACAGGCCATTCTGCAAGGTAATTCCAGGAATTGCTTTGGCCAGTTGATCTGTATCATTATTTCATTATTTCCAACATGCTCCACACCTAATGTGGACTGCTGTGTTCTACTTGCCTCGACTACAGTCCAAAGTATGAGTGGATATGGCTAAGGTGTAATACAGCCTGCTTCATCTCAGCAGTGCAGTGTAGCACCTTTTTTTTCACTTGTAATCAGGAAGAGTATTCCGAAAACTCACAGCCTTTGCTAGCTGATCAGTTTTTGAAAGAGCAATAAATGGAACATGGAAGAAATTATGCACAAATAGCAGCAGGATTAGAGACAATCTGATTGCCTGTCCTTTCTTACTTCTCCGCACAATAACACCTGAAAATATCTTCTTTCAACCAAATACACAGGAATAAATCTTGCAAGAGTCCATCTTCATTGAGAGAATGTTTTGACAACTCCCCAAAAGCCACTGTTCAGTCATCATTTTACAATTGACCAATTTGTGTGAAAAAGGAAGATTATTAGGCAGAAATGAACCAAGATGGAAGTCTGTGCACATATTCCTTACCTCCTGAGGTCTCACCACCCGCTTCATTCCTTAGTGATTTGCTAGATGTACCACATACACTACAATTTAAAAAAATCTCCACCATGTATAGACAACTTTCAGAAATGTCCTTTGGACAGCTTTTTCCAAAGCTATGTCTCTGAGAAATTTGCTTTCTGGCAGAGACAGTACAAAAATGCTGTCCCAGAAACAGCCAGGAAAACAGACACAAGCACAATTGCTACGTTAGACTAAGAGTAAGCAGAAACCAAATAAATAAATAAGGAGCAAAATATAGTTGAGGCTAAATACTGCATGCTTTAGCTGATCTATGCTACTCCGCATGGCACTGAAAAATCCCGTAGTAGGAGCATCACTTACTATGCTACACATCTGCTGAGGTGTTAAGCCATCTGGTCAGCTGAGTCCATGTATGTTTTCCTCAAGATCTACTTGAATAAGCTACGATGATGCAAATTTCCAGGAGACAGACAGCTTTTAGAGGCAATTGTCAGGTAAGCATTCAATATCTCAAAGTTTGTCTGCATAATGTATCTGATCCACAACTAACTTATACAACAAGATCAAAGACATGATCTGGGCACTGTTAAAACTGCCAAAGAATCAAAGACTGATGAGCCGAAAGATTACATTATTTGGCATAAATTGTCTTTCAGTTCAAGGCCCAGCCCAAGACTTTTACAGTCCCTTTAGCTGGTTCTGTTTATTTGAACTGCTCAAATCATCTTTCTTTTTTTCCAAAAAGACAGAGCTAATCAGTTGTAATCCTTATCTACTACAATTTAATTAAATGGAGACTATCTTTTAAATCTTTTTTTTTTTTTTTTTGGCACAACACACTGGCTTAAAAAACTACTATACACAACAACACTTGTTCACAAGTATAATTATGGATAAAATTAAAACACTACCTAAAAACATAGCCACTGCATTCTTCACACAATAAGGTGGATGTTACTGAACTGATCTTGTCCTTGCCAAACAGCTGTACAAAATCAAAGCAATCTTTTGTCCTTTATAAAAATTATCTCTTATCTGTTTGAAAATGCACTTTTTAGAAAGAGAAAACCTTTAAAAATGCATTAGACATTGCAGATGATCATGAGAAGATCTACACAAAGCCAGTGGAAGGTCCATTCCATTCACAGTGGGACTTATACTGTAATACTTAAAAGTGAACTAAATATTTTCTTTAGATTTAAAAACACAGATTTCTTCAGCAAGACTCCTGCAGAAATAGCAAATTGGTTTTCAATGCATACTTGAATAAAAAAATATAACATTCTTATACTTGTACAAGGCTGAGTGCTAGCTTGCACAACAAACACATCTTCTTGAAGAGCATAATGGTAGTATTCACTCTCTATTTTGGTTTCAAATCACTGAATATGTAACAGTGCAGTCTCTGGATTTTGTTAATGATGTGTTGCATAATTTTATTTTCACTAACTCCAATCAAAAGACTTACAAACTGAAAGAGTTATGGATTAATATTTTCAAATACAGTATCATCAGTTCACAGAAGAAAGAAATGCGCTGTTTACCGAAAACAGAAAGTGTAACAAACTGCAAATAAACTTACTCATGTCAAGTGGTGCCCTATTTTTTGACTAGTCAGAGACTCCACAGGACGACTCAATGAACAAAATTACTCAGCCCCGTTGAAGATACCAAAGAAGAGCTCTCAACTGCAGCCTTTCTTACTAAAGCTGTTATACAAATGAGAACAAGAGGATCTAACAGGCATAATGATTCACCCTGACTTCACGTAGACAACATTTCTGCCACAAACAGCTATGCTTAGTATTATAGGCTGGTAGTTTTCAGAGTCAGTCTATACTCAGAACAAAAAGTATCATAAACGGTTTTCAGATTTTATGACGTCAGAAAATAGTGTTAGCGTTTTGTAAGAAGATTAGCTGAAGCAAATACCTGTCTCACTCATGCTTCTGTTTTCCTAACCTTTTCTTCTCATTCTCTGCACTTCCACAAAGCAAGCCAAGTAACTATACTGATTTTACTGGGTATTTGAAAGAAGAAATGAAATAGCAATTTCAAACCGTGAACATTTTTCCTTGTCCTTTCTTTTCAAAAATCCTGCATGATTACCATTGACTCTGGGAAACAATCATTTTGGGCTATTACAGTTCTCTCCATATAAACGCTGTTAGTTCAGGAAGTGACTCAGCTAAAAAGTGGATTTCTCTCCTTTTTAGAGTCTCCCAAAATGAAAAAAAAACCCACTCATTTCTCTTTCTGGTCCTGATCTGCCTTGAAAATTCATGGAAGGCTGAAAAAGCTGAACAGTTGGTAGGCAATTATTGATGTGAGGTAAAAAGAAAAGGTAAATGGTTCACAAGATCCTAAATTAGTACGAGGCCCAAGCTAGATAAAGAATAGCGAACACACACCATGTCAAATGTTTAAGCGGCATTTGCCTGTATGTACCAATATGCTTTCTAAATTGAAAATTCAGTTGAACTCTGCATATGGAAAAAATGAAAGAAACAGGGTGAAAGATGAGAGAATACAGGAGCATCAGGGGAGAAGAAAGTACTGTGACTGATCTTACCACAGTATACGCACCTCAGTGATCTACAGATGTTCAGTTTGGGCTGTATATCCTAAAGACGCAAAGCTACAGAGGTAGAAGATAGAATAAGAAAGGAAGCTGAAAGAGAAAAGGATTATAAAAATGGAACGTGAGAAGGAAAAAAGCAGGAGAAATACATAAATTAAGGCTAAGCAGCCTGAAGGTTATTTTAAAGTATCAATTTAGAAGGAGATGCTTGTTCCAGATGAGGCCCAAGATCCATCCAGACTGCTTTACTATGTACACTGTGTTCACTAGCAACTACTACTTCAGAAGAAAGAGTGAGAAACAGTAAATAAGCAGCACAGAACAACCATGCTTTTCCTTAATCTATTTCGCTTGTTGCTGACTTCTATCCTGAAGCACAATCTTGAAGCACCAATACCCCTTGCAAATCTCATGTTTATTTTTTAACCCCATCTCAGGGGTTCTAACCGACAGAAATATCCAGTTCCCTTTGAATCCCACATGCTCTTAGCTTCCATTATATGTTGTGGTAACAAGTACCACACAGTAACTGTTCAACCTCCAATAAAATCTTTTAAGTCTGTTGTCCTTTCAAAGCCGAAAGGAGGAGATAACTAATAGGAGAAGAGGTTTTAAAAGTAATTGTAGTCCAGGGTCATGTTGTGCGTTAGCATTCCTCTCAGTAACACTTTATGCTCTCATTTTGGGTGCTGTCTAGTTTTCTGTCACAGACTTCCCTCCTTAGAAGGAGCTCCGTCCATCTTCTCTAAGGGAAAACAAAATCCAGACACAGTCAGGAATTTTTACTTTCTAAAATAAGAGGGGAAGCACTGCTTTTTATGCCACCAAAATGTTTTACAAGTATAGACTGAATGTTTGGATGCATAGAGAGTATACCTAAAATGTTTTTCTAGACCTTTTCAGCATCTGTTCCCAGGTGTTTGCATGGTACTGGTGTCCATATTTGCTCTCATGTTTATGAAGAATTTTACAAATTATACAAGGGCGTGTAGTGATAGGACAAGGGGCAATGGATTTAAACTGAAAGAGGGGAGATTTAGGGTAGATATAAGAAAGAAATTGTTTACATTGAGGGTGGTGCGGCACTGGAACAGGTTGCCCTGAGAAGCTGTGGCTGCCCCATCCCTGGAAGTGTTCAAGGCCAGGTTGGATGAGGCTTTGAGCAACCTGGTGTAGTGGAGGATTTCCCTGCCCATGGCAGGGGGGCTGGAACTGGATGATCTTTGAGGTCCCTTCCAACCCTAACCATTCTATGATTCTATGATTAAAGCAGGCACGGCTCTTTTCACTTTTCTGCTTTCCTTCGAAAACTAAAGGAAAGTTTATTGTACTATCCATTCAATTGCTAGCATTAAATGTATTTATGCCAGGATCTTCTTGATCTGTAGAATTTCATCGCATTACCTGGAGACATTCCTAGTTAAATGTATTTGGTGGATGACTGAGGGATGGGAGGAGAAGGGGAACAGTGGCTGTCTTACAAGATTTGCAGAAAAGGCATTTTTGCCTTATGTGTTAAGCAATACACACATATCAACAACAGTTGCTTAAAATAATTCAGAGATGGATATTAGTCTATATCACATTGCAGAATCTGGCCCCATTGTAGAGGGCCAAGAAAAAGGTCAAAGCTTTGAAGACAGATCTAGAAAATCCGGGCTGAAGACTCAATGTAAAGTTTAGCACAGCAAGCAGCTGATTCCAATGCGACGAATATACTTGATCCTGCTATTTTAAGTCTATGCAACATCAAAGACACATTTGCAGGTCTACAGTCTTGGAGAGCTAGCAGCTTAAGACACCACAAAAATGTCACTTGGTGTGTAGGAGGAGGTTAAAAGGAGGATTAAAAGCAGTCAGGCATGATATATTAAACGAACTCATGACTAACGGGGTGTGACAGCAAAAGGTTTCATTCTTTGCAACAGAATAGATCCCTAGGGCTGGAAGTATTACTCCAGTGTGTCTTTATCACCTTGGAATTTTTATGGCTATTTTTGATGAGTTCACATTTTTGTACAGACTTTTTGACATTAAGCCAGTTTTCACTTTTAATTAAAGTCATAAATAACCTTAATTCTGCATTAAGAGGTTTATTGTTTCTTACTTTTTATTATCATTACTGCCAGGAAATATTTCAAATACCAAAGCATGACATTAGTTAGCAATTATAAGTTTTCAAAGGTTCGGTAACTATGCTATGCCCTGTAAACATTATACACTGGAAACTTTATCTATGCTTTAAGTATCTGGCAGGATAGGTGCCACAGATTTTCTTTTCTTTTTGTAGAGGTTTGGCTTATTTCCTGTTCCATATATCAACGTATCTCAGGTGACCAATAAGCATAAATGAATCCTTATCAAACAGGGATGAAAAAATCCCACAGAGTATTGCAATGCAACAAACAGAAGAGAGGAGATAACACATTATGTCACTTTCAATGACAGTGATGTTACTGTATTCAGGTTCATTATGCCAGTTTTAGCTGAGGCATCACACACCACTTTCTCAGAATGTAAGTCTTGATCAGCATTTATTTTACGTGCTTGTAAAAGACAGTGGCTGGGTGGCTACATTGCCTTCCTGGGACAGGCAGTACAGGGCTTACGGACCTCCTCAGCAGTCCTGCCTGTGAGCAGCATGCACAGGAGCAGGGGAGCCAAAGTGCTACTTATTAAAGTGAAAATGAATGCTCAGTTACTTCGTTTGTGATGCAGCAGTGAACACTTATAAGTCTAAAGGAAACTCTGCAAGAATACTACAGGCCAGCTCCTCAGAGGCTGATGTGCAGGTCTCTGCTGCCACGTCCTGCTTTCGCAAATCGTTGAATCAAAACTTACTCCTCAAATTTGTATACTGCAGCTTTAAAGACTGCCACTTAGTGCTTCCAATGCTTCCAAAGGCTGTGTTTTTCATTTTAAAACTTCTAACTTGTTTTACATCGGGCTGACATCCCAAAAGTTCATTTACCCCACACTAGTTCATGCATGTTACCCTTTCATCAGGACCAGTGTCCTTTAAAATGAAACCTTAGATTTTTATTCTCAAAGATCTAAACAATCTAATTAAATAGTGCCAGTGTTTAACAGAAGATCTGATTAAAAATGCGTAGAAAAAATATATCATTCCGTTAGGTCACAACTCAGCTCTTCAAAGATGTGCTTATACATACAAACAACTGTTGACTCATGGATTTGACATCCACAGGGAACTGGCATTGTGAAATGTCTTGATACTTGGAAGTGTCTAGCATATGGAAATATGATTTAAAACTTAATCTCATACACTGTCCATCTGCCCTCAAAATTCATCCTTCCATCTGAGACTGGTCAAGTAACCTGGCTTCCGTATTACCATGTATTTACCAAGTGGTAGAACTTTAAAAAAAAATAAAGTCTGTTTTCAAAAATTATTTTTTATTTGCCTCATTATGCACATTTAGTGATTAATCATCACATCAGAAAATAAAAATCATTAAAGCAGGCAGCCTCATTAAGCCGAAGATGAAATTATCATCTATATAAGAAATGTATCTATCATTTCCCATTAATGGTTTTTCTAATCAACAGCCTGAAATCAGCACAGGTACTTGAAGATGCATTGAAACATCTAATATTAGAACACCGACTTCTCCACATAAGCTTTACACCAGTCAACACAGTAGAATGTTTACCTTTTTCCTGACTTGTAGATCTTTCGAAGAATGGGCTTTTACGTGCTTTCTCAGGGAGCTTGGATCTGTGTATCGTTTAGTACATCCTGGAATCTGACATGCATAAGGTTTCTAAGTCAAAAAGAAAAAGGATAAAGCAGCTGTTACATCACAGATTACTTTAACTCAAGAGAATCCCTTTTGAGCCCTGGGATGCTGCAAACCACATTACTACAGAACACAAATGTTATACATCATTAAAGCAGAACACTTGGTAATTTATTAGAAAGGGAAAGGAGGAAAGTGAAGATTATAAGGAAGACAAACCAAAGGAAAGCTCTTATGGCACCTTTCATTGTTACCCTTTTTTTTGTAATCAGTACAAGGAATATTTCTAGTTATACTCACAATTCTTCCACCCTCAGAGCAATCTTTGACTTAATGAGAAATAACATTCTTTAGTGAATCAGGTAAAGAAACTGCAGTAAAGGCCCATATAGGCTGTTTAGGATTACAGAAGAATCTGCTTCAGAAAAAGAGAACAAGAAAAAGTGTTAGTTTACTATATTAGAAAGAGAGCAAGCAAAAACCAAAGTAAGCCTTGAATACTGAAGTTTCAAAAATATTACACAGAAAAAATACGTTTTAATGTGAAGTACAAGACAAACTCCTTCAGCTCACAAATTCTAATAACACATGTCATTTTAGAAAGGTACCAGTCCTGTAATACCTGTATAGTTTTCTTAGAAGAAAGCCCCAAAAATCTTACTCACCAAATAAATACAAATCTTTATAAATATCTTCTGCCTGTTCTAACCTGTCTGTCTTCTCTGAAGACCTGTAGGTCCACAGTACAGAGCATTAAATCAACTGTTTGTTGAAACTAGCTATTTTGCAATTTAGCCATTTATGTTTCACAACGCATTTCTGAAAACATCTTGTACAAACAATTAACTTATCAGCCATACTATCGACTATTCAAAACGGACACTTTGAAGTTTTGTGATAGCCATTTAATTCAAATGGAATTGTCCTCATTTTCTTTCTAGTCTTCTGCCCTTTGGAAACTGCTTGTCTCTGCCGAAATACAAATTTTGTTATGAAACAAAAGTTTTTAAACAAATCTTAGCTGTGATGCAAATTCACAAGCAACAATTTGTTGGTATGAAAATTTTTAGATTTACAAAATTATTCTTCCTCTCTTGACTTTCGAGTACGTGCTCCAGCATTAAGTTTAACTGAGTTTTCGTCAGAGAATAGCAGCTATTATCGCAGATGACTTGCGCATCTTCAGATTCCCTAAAGATCACCAAAGTGAGAAAACTACTGCTTCTATCTGCAGCAAAGCCCATGGAGCTGTGGCCTTTTTATCAACTAGTCTGGCCCATCTTCATCCATGATTACATTACTGGGTCACTTCTGAAACAGCTTAAACAGCCTCATCAGACACTTCTCCCTCCTATCTCTAAGATTATGGGCTACTTGTTGCCACCAAACAGGAGAAAGGAGCACACAGTCTAATGTACAGGGGACTGCAATGGAACTTCTGCTTCCTTACAGTGTCCAAGTGTGTCCTCTGGTGCTTGGCACGGTCACTGGAGTTGCTGAACGCCTTCTGGCAGCCAGGGTGCTGGCAAAGGTACGGCTTTTCACCTGTATGGCTCCTTAAGTGAATCTTGAGATTTTCAAGTCTGGAAAAGGCTTTCTTGCAACCCTCAAACTAGAAAAGAAAAAGAAATTATTTGACAGGAAAGCACACATAGCAAACGGCGACATGAAACACCGAGCAGGAGAGCGAAAGGGCTTGCAGCGACCTCCAGCCTGCTATGGCTGGACACTTCTCCAGAGCTGAGGAAAGCCTTACTTCTCAGTGTGGGTGTGTGATAGTTTGATGTGGGGGAGGGGGTACTGGTGGCAGGAGAGGGGATTTGCTCCCTGTGCCATCGGATCGGACTCCCATCCCCCTGGGGGTTGAGCCAATCGGCGCCTCTGCGAATTGCCCTATTTAAATTGGATCAAAGGAACCGGAAAAGGTGCTTTTGGCCAGGAGCGAGGAGAGGGGAGGAGGGCACTGCCCCTGCTCTCTGGCCCCCAGCTGGGTGGCTGCCCATGCTGTGCCAGCGCCACCTGCTGAGGATGGCCGCGGCGGAGCTGCTTAGAGAACTCGAGGAGCACCCTGCTCCCGGGGTGCCCGCTGGGCTGAGTTCACCCGGAGAGGACTAAGATCTGAAACAGCCACACAGACACCAGGTCAGTGAAGATGGAGTGGGACGAGGCATGCTGGAGCTGAGTTTCCCCTGCAACCAGTGGTGAGATGGCAGGTGGCCCCCCTGCAACCAGGACAGACTTGGTGGAACAGAGACCCACTCGCAGCCCGTGAAGAAGCCCACATTGGGGAGAAGACACTTGGGCTTGAGGACGGTCGTGAAGCATGGGCACAACAAGGTAGAGAGGCATCTAGAGTCCGTGTGACGGCCCATGCCAGAGCGAGTGGCAACAACTCCTTAAGAATTTGAGACTGTGGCAAAGCCCGCACTGGAGCAATCCGATGGGGAAGGATTGCATCCTGCGAATTGGACTCATGCTGGAGAAGTTTGTGGATTTTCCTCGTGAGTAGGGGATCTACTGGAGCAAGGGAAAATGGTGTAAGGACTCCTCCTCCTTCAAGAAAGAAGCGGCAGTAACAACATGGATGAACTGACCTGCACTCCCCCATTTCCTGTCCCCCTGCACTGCTGGGGGGGAGGTAGACCCGGGAACAAAAGGAAAGGGGGTTGGGGAGGTATTGTTTTTAAGATCTGGCCTTGTTTTCTCTTTAACCTCTCAAGTAACTGGTTTTGTTTCCCTTCATCCTTTTTAAGTAACCGTTAATAAACTGTTTTGCTTTAAGAAAGCCCAGTCTGTTTTGCCCGGGACCATGGTCGGTGGGTGCTCCCTCTCTGTTCTTGTCTCGACCCTCAGTCCTTTTATTATATATTTCTCCTCTCCATTTCACTGGAGAAGGAGTGAGAGAGAGGTCGTGTGGAGTTTAGTTGCCGGATGGGCCTAAACCACGACAGGGTGTTGCTGCAGAGTGTGAACCATTTAAGCCATTAGAGTGTATTTATCCTCTCTGCACATGGCTGAATTAGGAAACTATGTCCTACTCCTGTTTTACAGATAGGACACTGAGACCCAAAGATACTGGTCAGCTCAGAGCATGGCATCACTCAGCCTGTCTGAGAAACACAGCCCCAGCTGATTCTCCCAAGAGCACACAGAAAGCAGAATGGTCATTGGGGTTCCCAAGTCCTGCACTAGCTACCCCTTTCTCAGCTCTGGGCTTGTTTGGATATTACCAACTTAGGCGCACACAGGCAACTCTCAGCACCAACCCAACCTACAGAGCAACAACAAAACCATGCAAGGAAATGCCTGTCTGCTCTGTCTTGCTGAGGGTGATGTAAAAAGTAAAATGACTTTTGAAATATTTCTTTACTTTTACGCCATGAGTAAATGTATGAGGTATTAAAATAATGGAAGCGCATCAAAATAGGATTTAATCCCTACAAATAACCAATAATCATGTGGCATAGTATTTCTACACCTAATTAAGTACTGCATCTGCAGAGAAACCTATGCTTATATGAGCAGACAATCACTTTTTCATCTGTCATGATCCCATAGTATACTTTATCCTAAGAGAAACTAAAAACCATCAGTTGTATTTGACATCAGCATTTTTATGTAGATTTGATTTCAATTAGATTTGAATATTTGTGAATATTAGTTATAGTTTTTTTTTAATTCTGTTAGTCAAGGGCAATTAATCTCATTAGTTTCAGCTGCTGCATATTCTACTGTGCAACATCTAAAGCATCTGCTGCATAACATGCTAGTTTGCAGTTCTTCTATATTTGTGAAAATAATAACAATGCATTAACAGGGATGTCAAACATTTCCAATGCTAACACAAAATTTTCCATCATTTCTCTTCCTATTCATTTTACTCACTTGAAAAGAAACACCCAATTTTTCACTAATGTTAGAATAACACAAATAAATTTTAGAATTTATTATTCAGTGCATGTATGTTTACAAAAGTATAGGTAGGAAAACACCGACATAATTCTGATCGTAATTAGCATGCTTTTCTTACAAATCTGTAAGATCTGCAAAAAAGAGAAAAAACAGGATATAAAATTTTCATCACTTAATTTTTAGCACTTCTGTTTTACAGACTAATGCAAAAGAGAGCTACAACTTCAAAAGAATAAAGTGCAGGGAGAAAATACAGGAAAAAAGAAATTCAACATCCCCAAATAAACTGGGGAGGCTGAATTTCTGTGCAGCACTCCCTAACAGCTTTAAAAAATGATATAGCGACTGAACGTTTCCCAGGAAGACACAGTATATAGGAAAAAACACACATCACCTATAAAATAGCAATATTAAAATTAAGCTTAAGAAATTAAAGCTTGAGAAAGGGGATGAATCACCACCTATTATATCATAACTGCAATTTTATCTTTCACATACATCAGTTTTAGAAAATGTCTTGACCCATGAAGCTTTTTATTTATATCTCACTCCTTTATCCAAAGCAAATTTACAGTGCTTTTCAGATTACGCTATTTATATTAATTTATGCTTGTACATATGGTGTTGCCTCTATGTTTATGAAGGTTTAGTATGCAAGGAAAACATTGTTTCAAGTGTAAAAATATTTTTACTTTTAGGGAATGATTATTAGAAAATATTCCAGGATAAATTTAAAAAAAAAAAAAATTTAGACAGTTATCTCTCACAATTGCCTGGATAAAAATACCACATTTTCCTTAGGAAGGAGTAAAGTGTGGAGGAAGCATAAAAAACATGAGACCTAAAAGACTGACAGAATAAATGGCCTTCAAAAAGCAAAATAACTCAAGAGCAGCTATATTAAAATAATAAAGAAACTTACTGATCAGCCCACCTTACATAGACAAGTTATTATTTCTTATTAAATTCGTGATAGAATAACCATCCATCGTAATGACAGTAACTAAGCTGCACACTTAACTAAGTATGAAATAAATTGTAGTATCTCAAGCAACCTTGAATTTCACAGGGTAAAACTCAGTCCAATGAAAAAAATTCTAAGATCAGGCCCCTCTGTTTTGCTTATTTCACAAGTTATTAAACTTTGAGTCTTTGAGCATGCAAATAAAATTAAACGTGTAACTAATTGTTTATATGATTGTAAAATTAGCATTAAATTTAACTGGGCAAAAACGAGCAGAGCTGGAGAATATAATCTTAAAAAATTAAAAATCGTGATTTCTGAAGACTCCTGCATTGCTGATCATAATTTGGAAGCTGAGAAGATTGTCTGACGTTTTCTCTCCCATCCACAGCCCTCAATTACTGCATGTCATATTCACAAGGCTATATATAGCTGCATATTGCAGAAAAGGTCATTCTAACAAAACATAGAAATGACAAGTCATAATGTCATAATGATGGTATTATTAGAAAGACCATCTGTACACAACAGTTAATGAATGTTTACTCTAAAACCCAGACTTTTCGAAGCTTTGGGAATCTCTGATGCTTAAGATAAAAGGAATGAAGAGAGATTCTTTCCAACAACAAAGAACATGTATTGTTTCCTGATAACCAGACTTCAGTGCAAGCATTCCAGAGAAGACATGATTACCTATGGGGGGAAAAAGTCAAATAGGTGGCAGTTGTATTTTGAAATGGAACTCTTCATAGTTTCTAAGTTATTAACTGTGGTAGAAGAGGAGGATGTAACACCTTTATTACAATTAGTCACTTAAGCACACGGCATGCATTTGGCATTCTGAAGCTGTTTAACACACCTAAACATACTCCTGATTAAATCAGATTTTTTGGAAGTATTATGTGGAATTATTTGTGTAACGTTTTTCTCAACTGCAAGACAGAAACCATAGTTACTCAGCTTTTATTTCTACTGTTGCACTGTTGCATGCAAACTGAAACTGTTAAGTAGCTCATAAGGGCAATTTCCTCTCCGTACTTCCTAAATTTCAGAGTTCTTTTTAAAAAGTATTCATTGGAGTGTCCATACCCATGTTTACTTTATCTTTTTATAAGGATAATTGTCAAAAGCAAGAAACAATATATTTACAGTGAAAGGTAAAGCATGTCAATAAAAAGCAAATGCAGTGCTATAATTTTAAAACACACGTGTTCTCATGAGCATGCTGTTCATGTTTATATACAAAGAGATGGTGTTAAGTGTACCAGGCAATCATCTTGTAAAATTACAATATGATTACATAGATTTTATAAAATAATCTGTGCAGCATGTCAAGCCCTGATGGATGCACCATGCACTTTTGAGCCCTGTCTGGAATTAGACAGCACCTTCATTATGAAATACATTTAGACCCATATACTGTAGGAACAGCACAGTAATACCCACGTGAATACTTCTAATGTTAGTAGTAGATACTCAGGAGCCAAGTGTTTAAGAAATTAGTAAGTAAGTTTTCACTGTAAAAGGAACTGCTCTGATTATGTCAGTTGATCACCAGTGTAACAAAGACCGAAGACCTTGCTCTGGCAAACAACATCTGCCTGAGATCTGATCCATTCACAGAAAAGAATCTAGTATCTAGTCTTGATTTTAAAAGTCAATGACAGACAGCCCACCTTCCTTTTAATCCAGCTATCACCTAATATTATCTGATATTAAAAATCTTATTTTTTTCCTATCTGAATTTGTTTTGCTTCAGCACCCAAACAGTGTATTTTCCTTCATCTTTTTCTGCTACATGAACGTGGCAAGTAATGTAAAAGATAACTTCTGATTCTAGGTATTTTCTGTTATCGAGTGACTTAACTTTTTCCCAAATAACTTATGTATATAAAAATTATATCCTTTCTCATTACAAACAATGCTTTCTCAGATCTACTTTGAAAGTGATTCTAAAACCAAAGCAAATAAAATTACTCTTAGAAATATTGACACCTGGGTAGTATTTGATTTTACAATCATGTTTCATCTGATATACAACATAATGTTACTGACCTATTCTGATACTCTCACATTTAGGCTTTTAATATCTTTCTTTATTTGAATCACTCGTACACAGTGATCTTCAAATATTTTTCAGTATCACTGCATCTGGGGGAATTAAATTTTATTTTTTAAGTATGAACGATAAGCATTTCCCTAGTCTGTTGTCACGTGTGAGGAAGTATTTATGTGATATCATAACGAACAAATTTCATCATATGTTTGCAATCTCATCTCTCTCTAAGATTACAAGTACAGGAATGTTTTCTCTTTTTAAATTTGACTTTGCTAAACATTAACTTTCCTATAACCATTGAATTGCAACTGCTGTCTTTCTGTGTATCAAGAGCTAGTCAGTGTCCACACAAAGTCTCAATAACAAACCTTAATACTTCAGTGACAGAATACATTTTGTTTTTCAATAGAACAGCAGAAGAGACTGAGAGACAGGCCCACAAAAGGTTGTGATATAGGGAAATGGTTGGATGAGACATAGTCAAATGATCTCAGAAACTTAGCTGTAACCTATGCTTGACCAAAAGGTGAAGAACTGTCCAAATCTCTGCAAAACTGACTTGGAGGAAATGAACCCCACGACATACTAACCAGATACTTCAAATAAGTTCCTATACAGTTGCAGAATACCAGTTCATTTTGCTTAGTAACCTGTTGAGCCATGGTGAACCTTTGATGATGCAAAAAGAGACAAAAAAGTGTACCCGGAAACTAAGATACATATCAGAGGGGAGAAATTCCACCCTGTCTTTACAAGGTCAACAATATAAGACACCTGCCCCTAGTAAACATGCTTTCCATAAAAAAGTATCAAAATAATCAACATCTCTACCTTTTATGTCTCTTCTTCACTAAGCACAATGGATGCTACTTCTCTGAATCAAATCCTCTTTCTCACTCACTCAAGGATTGTGTTAGCCTTGTTTAAGTCATAGCATTTTACAGAAGGTTTTCATTACAGTTGGTAATACTAAATTCCCACTCAGACCCATTTTTGCTAGGCAGAACTTCTCATCTTGCAAATATATGCTATTTGCCTTCATTCTTGCTTGTACTGTTTTGCACATGGCTGTTTTACAGCGTACCTTTTTATAATACGAGTGATATCCTCAGTATTTGTGGCTCTACTAGTCCCTGTTAAATGTACAAAGTTTCCTTACTTAGCACCACTCTTTTGAGAACAAGTGAAGCACACTATGTAATACATGTCCTACTAATGGAATTTAATACCAAAAAAAATCTTAGAATCATAGAATCATTTATGTTGGAGAAGATCTTCGAGATCATCAAGTCCCACTGTAAAGCTAACACTGCCAAGTTCATCACTAAACTATGTCCCTAAGCACCACATCTACACATCTTTTAAATACCTTCAGGGATGCTGACTCAACCCTTCCCTGGGAAGGCTGTTCCAATGCTTGCTAACCCTTTCAGCAAAGAAATTTTTCCTAATATCTAATCTAAAACTCCCCTGGTACAAATTGAGGCCATTTCCTCCCGTCCTATCACTTGTTACTTGGGAGAAGAGATTGCCACCCACCTCGCTAAAACCTTCTTTCACACAGTTGTAGAGCTCTCCCTCCATATAAGGTTCCAAAATGACATGTGGTTCAAATGTAAAAAGCCCTGGAGAAACCCAATTGTAGTATAGACCGTCTTTTTCAAAAAGAGAACTGCAAGTATTTCAACAGAAGTATCTTATATTCCATTCCACACTGATACTCATTACTTTGTCCCCATTAGGACAAAATTCAGTCTAAGAAATCCTTTGGAAACAGCATTATCTACCTACTATTCCACATTTGAATTATATTTAAGATATATTTATTATAAAATATTAATGAATAACATTGGATAACTTTTAAACATTCTGTGGTTATAATTAACAATTTTTTTTTTCAGTAGAATCTCAACACAGAAACAGTAATAGTTTTCTACTTTTTCCTTCTTCCATCTCAGACTGTAGAAGTAACAGCTTAATAACGCATGTTCCCTCGAAGAGCTGACAGATATGAGAGAAGAAATGAAACAAGTGGGACTCTACAAAGGCAAAGGACTCCAAGGTGTTTCAAGTAGCCTCCTGAGTCTTTGGAAATAGATTGAGATAATTTGATGTAACGTGTTGAAAGATCTAAAACATTATCAGTCCTCCTGCTTGAAGACAGTGTAAAATGTTGCCTCTGCCTTACACAGATGTACTGTCTGTACATTGACCTGATCCCATTCACAACAGCAAGTTCTGTCTGAGAATGCTTTCACAAGCTGCTTGACTTGCTTAATTTAGTAATATTCAGAAGCTGACCACAAGTATGACAAATAAAAGTTTTAAGTCCTAGACCTTGCAGAAAGTTATCTGAATGAAAATATAAGTCATTTCTGGATTTTAGGGAAAGCTGTCACATGTGAATGCATATTTGCAAATGGAAACAACGGTATCCCTAAAAACAATAGAGGAAAAAATAAACCCAGAGTAACACATACATAAGGCTCCAAACCAAATCCTTTAATTGTTCAGTAGTCATGTAGCATTTTTAAATGATTTATTAGAAGATAAAGGGCAAATTAATTATTTAACAATGGTTTATATCTATCTGTCAATTAATTTTGAATGCTCTGATCTGCTGACCAGGTAAATTCTTCTGTGTCGGCACCAAGGCAGGTGGCATGATAAGGACAAAGCATCTTTCCCCAGCCTTGTACTTATCACATGAACAGACATAAAAGCTGTTCTTTATGTGGCTTTCAAACAAGAATGGCGCTTCTCAAACATTAATTAATATTTTTTTTAAAAACATTTCCCTTCCTGAACAGCATTAGCAGGGTGCTGATCTGCAAGAGACGTAAAGGCTTTCATAAAATTGAGAGTAAGACCTCATATGAAAACCTTTTGAATAGCTTTTTATTCCCTCAGAGTCTCCTGCCTGGCAATCTTGTGAACGGCATAGTTAGTGTTAAACATCATTCAAACTGCTGACATGGAGTGCTCACCAACAAGGAGGCTGCATGCCACAGCTGAGATTTAAAAGCCCAAGTTCATTTCACATAAAAAAAATGCTGTGCTTTTAACCCTTGAAGTGTTTAAATGGGTGAAAAAGTAGCATCCAGAGCAACACTTCATTATAGTGCAACCATTTCTACCTGAACAGAATACATTTTGTGACATGGTGATCAAATGCTTTGGTGGATGCACAGTGGTTATATAAGGCTATATTTTCCTCAAAGCTATGCAGAGGCTGAGATTTATTTTCTGCTTTTATAGTCAAGGTCATGAAACAATATAACGTCTTGGAATTCTCTGCTCCAGTAATTAATGACAGACTATGTTTATATGTGTTACACACGATTATAGTAGATGCTTGTTTGCCCAACCATTAAATGACAATTTGGTCTAAAGCTTATTGAAGTTGATAGGCAATTACTCTCTTTTTTCCCTTTTTAAAAAAAGAAGGTTCCCTGTGTGTGTGTGTGTGTGAACAAGATTAATAAATTATATCTGAATTTGATTTCAGTTTTCCAATATATCCATCCATTTGGGTATATTTTATGTACAAAGAGCTTCGTACTGATGCTGTAACTGAAAAATGCAATGAAATCAATGGGAAAAAAGAGATATTCATGCAGATCAAAAAGTTAAATATTGGTTAATATATGAGAAATTGAATTGGGCTACTTTTTCAGACATACACAAGAGAGGCTTGTCTCTTGCATTCTCTTTGAACAAAATCTCACTTTATCAGTCACACTGTACGCACTGGGCTAAGTATTCCCATAGGAAGACAGGTTACGTGAGTTTATCAATAAATTGCAATTTTAATCTCCTTTCCAAGGATATCAGTATTCACAGAAAATATTCTGGTGTTGTTTCTGACAGGACAAACAGGAATAGCAGATTAAGGATGCCACTACATCACAGTAAAGGTGGATGAGGAAAACAGGTAAGGAACTGTATGCACCCACAATACTCTTTTATTGTGAAAAGTCTCTACAGATGGCTCTTTTTATTTATGCATTCCTGACAAATGTAGCATGCTCATTTCCCCTTTTCATTTCAATACTCTGGAGATCTTCATACTTCTCATATTCGAGAGCCCAGCACCATACTGTATACTCTTGCTTTCTAGGTAACAATATGCCTAAAGATACACATACCTCAGCTGAAAGGAAGCATAGTACATTGAATGTTATTTAGCCCCGGAAATAATGGTGTCAAGAGAATCACATGCCATGGAAATGTCTCTCGTTTTCATCAATTTTAGTAAGCATGGTCATTTCAGCCTTGGAAGCTACTTCTGTTGCTGTAAAGAAGGTAAATATTATGGCAAGTCATAGAATCATAGAATGGTTAGAGTTGGAAGGGACCTCAAAGATCATCTAGTTCCAACCCCCCTGCCATGGGCAGGGAAACACTCAAAAAAGTCCCTTCAAAAGAAACTATTACTGAACACATCAACTGCTACTGATACAAAAACCATATGGTACAGAAACCATTAGAAGAAGAACGAACAATTTGGGAATTCTTTCATTGCTTCCTTTTGGAAGACAGTGCTTCTGATTTTTTTTCTGGTTTTTCTCCTTTCTTTCTCTTCGTCCTTAGTTTTTCTAAAAGGTTAATTTTGATCCTCTTGTAACTCAGATCACTATCTGTATTCATGCAGCTTTCTCTACTAAAAGTCAACATGTTCTAAAATTGTGCACTGTTAAAGTGTTGCAGCCCAAGTGTTAACAGTAAGGAATGTGTATCAGCGAATATAAAAAGAACACTGTCCTTGAGATAAGAAGGTAGGTTGAAGCTGTGAAAAACACACTGTCCCTGGGAAAAAAACAAGAAGGATGAAACTATGAAAAACAAGATTCTGAGCAAAACATACTAACTGCAAAAATATTAAAATATTGTAACAAACGTAGAAATCTCTATCCAATCACAGTGTGTATCATACCCGTGCTTGTCGCGTGAACAGTAGTGCTAGACCAATTAACTTGCTAAGTACAGCGCATGAAGGCATGTACAGAACCGAGCTATGCTATAAAAAGAGCAGTGTCACAGAATAAAGGGGAAGCCTTTTTACTCATCATATTGATGCGTCTTGCTTCCCCGTCTTCGGCCGCAACATCTGGTGACCCCGACGTGATCAAGAGGGTTTTCAACGACCACAACGCGGACGAGAGAGAGGACGGCCATCCCGGCGCCCGAGAGAGGCGGATAGCCCGAGAGAGGCGGATAGCCCGAGAGAGGCAGATAGCCCGAGAGGCGGATCGTCCGAGAGAGGCGGAATCGTAGCGCTACGGACTGACCGGTGAGTCAGGCAGACCGAGGTCTGGTTCGGGATGGGAATGCTGCAATGACAGCCTGGGAACGAGATGATGGAACGGGACGTTGCATTGTCGTTGTTGAAAAGCTTCTTAGAGGAGCGTGGACTAAAACTTGGAAAAAGATATTGGCCCCTGATTGCAGGGGGGTATGCAAAAGAAGTAAGCGACTGAAAAAAAAAAAAAAAACAACAAAAAAAAAAAACAAAAAACAAAAAAACAACACAAAAAAAACCAAAAAAACACAAAACGCAACAACTGCCTCAACAGGAGGAGGTAAGCGACTGGGACAAAGTGCTAGAGAAACCAGCACTACTAACAGTTCTAACTTGATAAAACTCCCAGTACTCCTGGTTTGGGTATCAGCCCATGTACCGGAGGCAAGCTCTTCAAATATATACCTGACAAGGACTTGGGACACTATAGACGTTAAACTTTGGCGTGCAGCCACCTGTGGGGATGCTGCCGGCCTGGAAAAGTCATCATCGAATGCTTTTGATCCAGGACCCCGAACGAAAGACAGACTTATTTCTTTCCCCCTCTTCCAACGCAGTCGGTACACCGGCACCCCCGTGCCGCGCCGCCCACCGCGCCCGGCGGCGCCCCGGGAACGCCGCTGCTGCTGCCGGCCGGGGCCGCGGGCGGCGTTTGCCTCGGCGCTGCCGCTCGTGTGCAGGAACGAACCGCGGCTGGAAAGGACGGAGACGCGCTGCGGGCCCCGCTGCGCCGGTTCGTTCGCGGCTGATGGTCCCCTCGGCGGGAGGGGGCGGCGGCGGCTTACGGAGCGCGAGCGGCCGGAGCTGCGGCAACAACAACAAGAGCAACAACAACAAGGGGGGGGGCGGCACAGGGCTGCTGGGTCGTCATCGCCACCCCGCCCGGCTGAGGCGAGGGAGGCCTGACCCCCCCCCCCCCCCCCCCCCCCCCCCCCCCCCGCCGCTGCTGAACCCCCCCGAGAGACAGCACATCGTAACTTGGATCGTCTCGATCGGCATCGCGGGAAATAACTAATCCTCTTTTCTTCCAGCAATTTCAACAGTTAATATCAGTGTTGCAAAACCGTAAACATGCATATTCCATGGTACATCTGCGTGCGCACACCACGCTTCCAGGGCCTATAGCAGAAGGGAACAGGCGAGCTGAGCCTCTCACGAGTGCAGCTCTGGTACCAAACTCGTTAATACAGGCAAAACCTTGCAGGACTTCTACCATCAGAATACTGACGCTATTAAGTGACAATTTGGTTTAACACGACAATAAGCCCGCTCAATCGTACAATTGTGTACTAGCTGTTAAAATATGATCATGCCACCAGTGAATGGTGTTAATCTTCGTGGTTTACGCTCGCAGGAACTTTGGCATACACTTCTTATCAGACATATGTATTTTTGTCATCATAAAGTATTGAGCATGTTGCTGGTATTTCTTACAATCCTACTGGGCAACCGATCATAGAACACGCACATGGTACTTTGGAGAATATGCTTTTGAAACAAGAAAGAGGAATGATGGGGAAATCTCCCAATGAAACAATAGCTAAAGTGTTATAGGTGTTAAATCTCTTAAATCAAGAGCTAAATATTTTAAGATGAATAAATGTCACTCATGTCAAAATTAGGCACAGGCAGGGTTACAGCAAGTGGCTTTCCAACAGCTGACTGAATTGGCTACGAGAGCATTAAGACGTGTCCCTGATTTTTGGGACAGGGGAGGCTTCCTTTGCTTCCATTCGGCAGGGAGCACAGGAACCTTATGAGCATTTCTTTGATCAGCTACAAATGGCAGTTCAGAGATAAACAGAAAACCCGGCTACTTCAGATGTGTTGGTATTCCAGTTAGCCATTCAAAATGCTAACACAGACTGTCAATAAGCTCTTGATCTTATCAGGAATCGGGCAAAAACGATTGCAGATTTAGTAAAGGCGTGTCACAATGTGGGCTCGAAACACTATAAAGCAAAATTTTGGGAACCAGCTAAAATCATTGCAGCTTCAATATTTGCACCAGGAGTTGGAGTGGCACAGGTGTTAACTACACTGAATAAGTTGGGTTGTTAGCTTGCAAAACAAACTAATGCTACAGCTTCTGCTTTATCAATGCTCTTAATTGACAGGATGGTTAAAATCTTTAATAAAGCAGACATTATATTGCTAGTAGTTCTTTTATGCATAGCAATAATCACCCCCTGCCTATTGTCTCGCTCCCAGCGAACGGTACAGAGTACGGTTAATCAAGTAATGATCACAGAAAAACAAAAAGGGGGGAGTTGTTGTGGCATCATACACACAGCTACAGTTGAGGTTTGACCTTGATGATTTAAGCCTGTGCTCTTTTCTGAAGTTGGGAAACACTGATAAAGAGGATGAGAAAGAGAAGGGAGTGTGAACAGCTGGTGCAGGGAGTGTGAGAAGTTGACATGAGGAGTTTGGAAGTTGATATAGAGTGTGTGAGAAAATGATGTTTAGTTTAGCAAGTAAAAAATAGCTCCTTTTTAGGCATAGCCAATAATAAAATTAAAATAGGTGCGTGCACTATTGTTTGTAATCAATCACAGTTGGGTGAGGGCCGCATGGACACATCGTGGCCAGAGTAATAATCTATAAAAGCTGCGTGTATAACAACAATAAAGGTCACTCTGCTATCACAAAAGAATTTTGGACACAGACAATCACAGCTGCACAGCCTCCTTTAACGGTAATCATTAATGGGGAGGCTTTTCTGGCCTAGTTGACACAGGGGCTGATGTATCTATAGTGAAAAATCCTGACTGGCTGCCCTCTCGGCCTCTGATACAAGCCCTGGCAGCTGTGATCGGAGTAGGTGGAACACAGATCCCACAGGAGAGTGCACAGACCTTGTTAGTAGTAGGCCCAGGTAACAAACAAGCTATTTTGAAACCATATGTTTTTGATGTCCCATATACATTATGAGGTCGGGATTTGTTGAATCACTGGAATGTGAGGCTAACCTCAAATTTTTAGCACACGTCACTGATGTCCAGCCCTGACTCAAGCTGGTAAGCTGGTCTGGGTCGATCAGTGGCCATTAAAGGTGAGCGACTGGACTGAACTCAAAAATTAGTCAATGAACAGCTCAAATTAGGACATATAATTCCCTCCAATATTTGTTATCCCAAAGAAATCAGGAAAATGGAGATTTATGTTAAAAGATTTAAGAGCTATTAATACAATCATTTCACCAATGGGTGCATTACAACCGGGTGTACCAAATCCTACTATGATTCCAGAATGTTAGCATTTGATGGCGATTGATTTAGAAGATTGGGTTATTTCACCTTTTTACTTTTTTATTTATTTACACCCTAACGATTGTCCTAGATTTGCCTTTTCAGTTCCAGTGCTTAACAATGAACGACCCACGCAACAATATCATTGGATTATACTGCCTCAAGAAATGATGAATAGGCCTACAGTTTGTCAATTGGTAGTAGATGATGCTCTCTGTCAGGTCAGACAGTAAATCAAGCTTAGCAAATTGTACGTGCCTACCCTGACCGTCAATGTATTGTGCCTTCAAATACTCCAGCAGGAGTAAATCCAACAGGTTTATGTGCCAATGAATTATGGCAAACTGATATTACTTATATTCAATTGTCTAATCGATCTAAATATGTGCATGTAACTGTTGATATGTTTTCTGCCCTTGTTGTTGCTACTGCTCACACTGAAGAAAACCATGGAAGTACCAAAGAAAATTGGGACAAACAGTGATCCAGTATGGTGCCTTTTTACAGGATTGGAGAGTGACTCACACTACCAGCATCCCTCATTCACCTATGGGACAAGCTGTTATTGAACAAACTCATTTACCGTTAAAACAAATGTTTGATAAACAAAAAGGGGCAGTCTTCCGTATATTTCCCCGCAAGAATCCTTGGACAAAGCCACATATGTTTTAAATTTTCTTAATTTGTCTGCTTCTAGGCAACACACTATGGCTATGGATCACAATTTTAAACCCAGTGCCATTTTTGCAGAAAAATCAACAGCATGTTATAAGAAGCTGGACTCAACTCATGGGATGGCCCTGCGCCTCTGCTTACATGGGGAAGAGGGTATGTTTGTGTTCTTCCCACAGGTCCATACTGGTTACCAGCAAGAAACGTAAAGCCAACCAGGACTTTTGAAACTACAAATAGAGAAGGGTAGATCCAAGAATTAGCAGAGCAAGCAGAGATCACAGAAACACCGAATGAAGAGAATGGTTCAAATGGACAGACTCGTAATAGAAGATTTCATGTTAATATATCAACTGTTCTTATGTTTCTCATTGTTAGGTATATTACGTGTGTGAAAGTTGCTTGTATATATTGCTTGTATATATGCTTTGTGTCTTTTCTCCGATCGGAAAGTGTATGGATTCCACCTGTAGCTACTGGAAGGAAAAGAATTAACTGGTACCAAATTAATGACAAAGAATTACTAACTGGACTTAGTTGTAAGCACGTAACTTTGAAAAGAGAAGCTAGGAGGATTGTTATTGAACAACATGTTGCGATTCGCAAAAACCGCTGTTAGCCGGCAGAGCACATACTGGGCAGCCTTGTTGCACGCACTGGCCACGTGTGCGGCAACGCCGTGTCAGTACCTTTGTCGTAGACTCTGCTAAGGGTGAAAAGAGATGGCTCAGAGCGGAGCTGAGGGAGGCTGCAGAGCACACTGTGTGGATAAACAGGGGACGCCCTGAAGGTGCCGTGCCTGCCTCCCTTCTCCACAACGACCCTGCCGATTGACACCCTCCTGCTCAGCGAAATCTTGGGTATAGTGGAAATAGTAAGGCCCTCGGAAAGGGAAGTAGTATGCTAGAAACTGCTTTTGCAAAGCTGTACCAAAACAATATGCTAGTAACTGAAATTGCCAGTCTCCTACACAGAGTTTTATTCGTGCAAGAAAAAAAAAAAAGGGGCAACGCTGTCACTGATCGATCACACAGATTTTTTCACCAATCTGCTCGACCTCTTCAGAAAGAGTTTGCACTGTCGCGAGCACAAGCCCGTGCCATCGTCGCTGCAAGGCACCAACCCTCGAGGATTGCAACCAAGAGGAGTGTGGCAAACTGATGTAACTGAGTTTCCCACCTTTGGTCGACTGCGCCATATCCACGTCACCGTGGACACTTGCAGCAGAGCTGTATGGGCGACACCAGCGCCTTCTACCGCCTTCCGATGTGTAAAACAACATTGGCTTTCAGCATTTGCTGCCCTTGGCTTACCACATGTCATCAAAACAGACAATGCTCCTGCATACGCAGGAGCAGCATGTGCTGCATTTGTAGCAGATTGGGGAATTGAACATAGAAAAGGTGTTCCGTACAACAGTACGGGTCAGGCTATTGTTGAACGGTGCCATCAAGATGTAAAGCGACTCGCTGCCATTTTGAAAAAAGAGGGGGAGATGTCCCCCAACGCGCGAACTGAAAGGCGAAGGCGGAGGCAATCCAGGAGTTCCCAAAGACTCGGACCTCTCTGCAGAAGAATAGAAGAACTGTTAAATCTTCCAAAGAACATATTAGATGACTCTGATCCAGACGAGATAGATTTTGCCTTTATCCGTAGTTTGATACGCACACGCAAAGCTGCAAAATTATACCCGCTAACACACTGCAGGTGTAGATGTAGGAATTTAGAAATTATAACTATAGAGTGCGGAGGTTGTAGTCGCATATGTCATGAATCGCAACGTGACGCAGTGCAAGGCTGTGCAGATTGTAGACGCGCTTTAGATATTAACCCATACCAGGCGCTCGCTGCTTGGCTTAAAATAGAGAACGCTTCACGACAAAGGTTAACTGCGTTGTTTGAAAGTGCAGAAGAAGCTATATTAGCATACGCAGCCTTTAGGTTACAAAAACTACTGACTGTTGTAGAAGTAGCACAAAAGACACAAGTGATGGGTACCAGATATCAGAAGCAGTGTAGACATCATGACAAGGATGGAGGAGTTTATTGGTAAGACAATATTCATAGTAACAGGAATCTTAGTTTGGTGCCAAATGACCTATGGAATCAACTCCATCAGCCCGAGAGACAACATATGGGTAACCATTGCTAACAAAACAAACCAGTCATCAATCTGCCTAGCCCTGGGTGGTATTGGAAACCCATTCCGTACCTGTCTCATAGGAGTGCCAACATGGAAAGTGGCAGCCTTTAGAGGGCTAGTAAACACCACTAACCTAACATATAGCAACTTCAATACCACAACGATCTATAGAGCGACCCCTCAACAGTATGACGGAGCAGTACAATGCCGGCTTATTCATGCACTTAATGCTTCCCTCCAGTCTGATCCAGAAGAATTAGACCTGCTTGGTAGTATGCATGCAAACACTACCGCTGGGAAAATAGGAGGATGGTTTTCATTTTTGCCATTAGACCCAAACAGCTCAAATAAAAACAGGAAACTATGGGCAACCTTAGATTCTAATCTTGACAGCGCATCGGTAATTCGCTTTCTATACTCGAGCTGCAATGGCAGCAACATTACTGAACCTCGAAGGTTGCCCGAAGGAATTTTCTTAATTTGTGGAGACAGGGCATGGAATGGCATTCCAAAACAACCAGAAGGAGGTCCTTGTTATTTAGGCCAACTAGCCTTATTCCATCCCAATATATCCCTATTAAGAAAATGGAGTGAAAATCACACCAGGAGAAAAAGAAGCCTACATGATCTAGACTGTAGCAGTGTAGGCAATCCCACATTTTGGAGTGAATTTGGACGAGTAGCTGCCTCCACACTTTTCCCAGGGTTAGCAGCAGCAAAAGCGCTCACCTTAGCAAAACAACTAGGTAGCTGGGCTCGTGACGAGATAAACTTAACATCCAGCATTCTAGATGAATTAACGAAAGATGTAGAAAGTGTCAATCATTCAGTATTGCAAAACAGAGCAGCGATTGACTATTTGCTTTTAGCCCATGGGCATGGTTATGAAGAGATCGAAGGAATGTGTTGTATGAATTTAACAGGTCCAGGAGAGTCAGTGCATAGAAAACTTAAACAACTAAAGGACAAACTACATGCCTTGAAAGAGGTAGATGGCATCGATGGATGGTTGACTTCCTGGGGAATAGATGGTTGGGTGAGACATCTCATCAAAACGTGCTTGGGGCCTCTTTTGTTGTTAGGCTTTCTCTTGCTTTTTGGACCATGCTTAATGCAATGTATGACCCAACGCTTGTCAGCTATAGCGCACGCCGTTTTTGAAAAAAGAGGGGGAGATGTTGCAGCCCAAGTGTTAACAGTAAGGAATGTGTATCAGCGAATATAAAAAGAACACTGTCCTTGAGATAAGAAGGTAGGTTGAAGCTGTGAAAAACACACTGTCCCTGGGAAAAAAACAAGAAGGATGAAACTATGAAAAACAAGATTCTGAGCAAAACATACTAACTGCAAAAATATTAAAATATTGTAACAAACGTAGAAATCTCTATCCAATCACAGTGTGTATCATACCCGTGCTTGTCGCGTGAACAGTAGTGCTAGACCAATTAACTTGCTAAGTACAGCGCATGAAGGCATGTACAGAACCGAGCTATGCTATAAAAAGAGCAGTGTCACAGAATAAAGGGGAAGCCTTTTTACTCATCATATTGATGCGTCTTGCTTCCCCGTCTTCGGCCGCAACATTAAAGCAGCTACTATTATCGCTAAACCCCAGAAAAGTCATCTAAATTTGAATGTCTTCCTTTTAGTAAACTTGCAAGAATTAAATAACCTTTTGTCAAGTAAAAAACCCAATTATTTCCTTGCAGATATTTTAAAAAATATACACAGGAACACTATCTTCCCTTCCAATACAAATTCAAATATGTAGCTACATCTTATTTCTGTAGTTCAGACCTCTATAGGATCTTGTGCCAGAGAAATGCTACAAATTGAGCCCATAGGCTTTCAAAAATGGAGATGAGGGAGTGTAAATCACATTCTCTCTGGGAAGATTCTGTTGTTTTAGAGCATTTTGCTCTTTGTGAATTTCACAAAGGACTAAATTTTGATCTCTATCACACTAGGCATAAAAAAGGAATAAAATATCAGGGAACTTCTGGAACCACCGTCCAAATGGGAAAGAAACAGGAGACTTCTTCCTCACTAAACTCTGTGTCCAAATTCAGACTATTCATGATTCATTTTATTTTCTATAATTAGAAATAGAATAGAAATATCTATACATAGAAATAGGAATATCCATTCTGTGCTATGCTATGCTATCCTGTCCCATCCCACCTCATCCATCCCATCCCATCTATAAACATGCAAACTTGGACTGCAAAATTCAAACAAACATGCAAGCTGTTCTACAAACACTATGGAACTATTTCTTCTTACAGTCATTTGAAAATTTATCACTTACTTGCCATTTTTCTCAGATACCATGATATTAGAAACAGGAAAGCACTAAGACAATCCTCTAAATTAGACTGTTGGTAAACCCTCACATTTATGGTACACAGCGCACAGCTGACACTGTAAAACTTTTGGCACAGCTTTTTACAGACCTGGATATGAGGGTCTTTCTACCTCCAGCATATGCGCATAAGGCCAGCTGCTATCTGGCATACGCTCTCTTAGTAAACTCCATTTATTATTTACAGAGACAAAATTCATTGTTCTTACAGATTTTGTTTTAATTTGAAAAAGCTGTATGATCACTGCCAAGAGCAAAATAGGCGGTGAGATATTCATCATCTTTCATGAGCCCAGCATTTGCCTAGAGAAAATATGCTAGAATACAGAAGAAAATGTCTATAAAGACTAACTTTGTGTCCAATGAAACACAAAAAGACCAATGGAATACTGGCGTGTATCAAGAATAGTGTAACCAGCAGGAACAGGGAAGTGATCCTGCCCCTGTACTCGGCACTGGTGAGGCCGCACCTGGAATATTGTGCCCAGTTTTGGGCCCCTCGCTTTAAGAGAGATATTGAGCTCCTGGAGCGGGTCCAGAGAAGGGCGACTAAACTGGTCAAGGGGCTGGAAAATAAAACTTATGAGGAGCGGCTGAGGGAGTTGGGGCTGTTTAGCCTGGAGAAGAGGAGGCTGAGGAGAGACCTGATTACAGCCTACAAATACTTGAGAAGGGATGGTGGGGAGGTGGGGGAAGGGCTCTTTACATTAGTGATGGGCGATAGGACAAGAGGAAATGGGTATAACCTTAGTCAGGGGAGGTTCAGGTTGGATGTTAGAAAGTATTTCTTCTCTGAAAGGGTTGTCAGCCACTGGAATAGGCTGCCCAGAGAGTTGGCTGAGTCCCCATCCCTGGATGTGTTTAAGAAAAGGGTGGATGAACCACTTAGGGATATGGTTTAATGGGGAATTAGGGACGGTTGGACTGGATGATCTCTGAGGTCTTTTCCAACCTAGAAATTCTATGAAATTCTATGAAATTCTATGAAAAGTACTCTTTTAAAATTGAGAATGGCATGTAACCAACTTCAGCATAGGAACTTCAGATATCTCATTAAATGCGATGTATACTTTCTTTTTTCAATGTACTTAGCATCTTCCTTTTCAATAATATTTGAAATGTATTATATCAATGAATCTACCCAACACCTGTGTGAGAAAAGAGAGAAAACACTACTCTCGTCCTACATGAAGGATGTGAGGTCAAAGATATAGTGGAATGAATACGGTCATACAGAAGGAGAGAATATATAGAATTATAGAATCATAGAATGGTTTGGGTTGGAAGGGACCTTAAAGATCATCTAGTTCCAACTCCCCTGCCATGGGCAGGGAAACCATCCACTACACTAGGTTGCCCAAAGCCTCATCCAGCCTGGCGTTGAACACTTCCAGGGATGTGGCAGCTACAACTTCTCTAGGCAACCAGTTCCAGTGCCTCACCATCCTCAGAGTGAAAAATTTCTTCCTTATATCCAATCTAAATCTCCCCTCTTTCCGTTTAAATCCATTGCCCCTTGTCCTATCACTACACACCCTTGGAAAAAGTCCCTCTCCAGCTTTCCTGTAGCCCCTTTAGGTACTGGAAAGCTGCAGTAAGATCACCCCGGAGCCTTCTCTTCTCCAGGCTGAACAGCCCCAACTCTCTCAGCCTGTCTCCATAGCAGAGGTGCTCCAGCCTTCGTATCATCTTCGTGGGCCTCCTCTGGACTTGCTCCTGTAGCTCCATGTCCTTCTTGTGTTGGGGATATAATTAAGGGATTATATGGTGTTGGGGATATTATATAATATTATATTGTGTTGAGGATATAATATATAATTAAGCAGATCAGCCTTAACTCTGCCAGTAATAATATTTTATAATAAATATGCAGTGGTGACCAAAACAGTATAGGAGTTGTGGTCCCAAGATAGATCTCCTTTTAAATAAATTATTCCAAAGTTTTATTCCTTGCACTGCCTTTTAGTAGTTTTTTTTGAAACACCATCTGTCTATCTTCATAGCTATAGTTATTCACTCTACTTGTATACTTGGCTAGAAGGTTTACTTGGCTGTCCTCTAACTGTACTATTAACTCCGAATTTCCATCTGTTTGGGGAACAGACATGACACATACATGTTTTCTACTTCCATTTTGTAATACTCACTCTCTACCATGATAATGCCATATCAGTGATTTTTCATAGGAAACTTTAATCCTGACAATTGTACATAAAAAGTGAACAGGATTATGTTACCTTGCGATACTTCTAACTATCTGGAGGCATGTAAAGCACACAGAAGTTACACTCATGGCCATATTCATCTGTAAATGCATTTTCTAACACTTGAAGTGGTTAATTTAGGGTTTACAGTTGTATCATATTCACTTGAATGGTCTGTGGCATCCAGAATACACTCTATAGCAATTAAAATCCAGGCCACATACCCTAAAACTATGTAACTAGAAATTTAAAAAAGAAAAAGATCATATTGTAATGTTCATTTTACGAATTTCAGAACTTTAAAAAACTATTCTGAATTAAAATTTGGCAATTTTCAAAAGAAATACGTTATTGCAAAATAAAAATTGGAAGTTTCCTATTGAAAGTGTGAAAATTATGTTTAGACTTTTCCCACTGCTTTCTTCCTAATTCAGCTGAGGTAATTTGCTGATTTGGGCATCAATCTCTGTATTGCTTGTGCTAGCCCTTAGCTGCTTTTCCCAAAAAATATAATTTTCATCAAAAATACTAGCTCAGAAACAGCAACAACAGTTCTTACAGACAGCAAAGTGGAACATCTCTTGCCAAATAGTTTTCCTCCAAAATAAAAATGAGAAATAAACACACTAGTTTTAAATCAGATTAACTGATGCTTTATTAAAAAGTGTTCAGATTAGTATCTGCATGGCTACTGAAAAAATATGGAACAGAAAACTCCCAGACGTTACTGTTCAGCAAAAATGTAAGCAAAGGAAAACAGAGCAAATGTGAATTCTTAAACAACCTTAACATGGCTGCAGTACTGGCAGCCCATACTATAACAGTTCTGTCATAATAACCAGGTCTCGATTATACATTCCTTGAATATGTGCCCCTTCCACTGAAGTCAGTGGGAATTTTGGGTATGCAAGGAATGCAGAATTAGCTTCTTAATCCTTAGGCCGCAATCCATGATAATTATAGTGTCTCACCTCACTATATAGCTGGCTGAATAGCTCTGCCACCTTTTAGGGTATTAACAGTAGGATTCCACTGATTTAGTCTAAAAATTGTATCAGGACCTGGCCTCTGTACTCTTATCTATAATAAGTAAATTAAACTAAGCAACAAAAAGTTTAGACTGAAATTCATTTTGAACTGTTTAGCAATGTAGCTTTACCTCGTCTTCCCCATTTGTCCTGTTAAAGGTGAAATCAATAATACAACTCAGCATTCAAAATCCTAGCTTTCCCCTCTCTGAGCAGAACTACTTACACAGATTTCCTTTCCTAGCAAAGCACAGGAGAATATTCACCTCACAGTTTAAGACAGATGGACTGCAGAAAAGAACAGTTGTGGAAAACAAGGCAGAAGTGCTTGCATGAGTAGGAGTCCATCACAATAGCAAATAGCCAGAGGATGTTTTTCTCTTACCCCACAAGTAAACCATGTGCAAATTTCCAGCAACATTAAAAATGCACTTTCCAGCTCAGTAAAGGTTTTCTATTCATGGCTGCTTAACACACTCAGATTTTTCCAATTAGGTCCTGTTTGTTTAGTGAAAAAAAAAAAAAAAGGCTCTAAAGAAAGGATTAAAGTCCTAAATCTTATGGAGAAAGAACATAAATTAGAAATTATTTTCGAATCTGGAGTATGCATTCTTTAAACTTCTGCCCTGCTGGGAAGTTTAATAAGAATAAACTCAGAAAGCAGCTTTTTTGCTTCATTTGATTTGTTCAGCTGAAAACATGCTTTTGACTATCTAGAACTAAATCTCAAAATTCGTGACAACTCAGATAATACTCCCACATGTTATAAGCCTGTGAGTTAAAAGGAGAGCTGGGAAAGCTTACAGAAACCCACCTGGGGAGCAAGCTCTCCAAATTTAAAAGGGCAAGATGGAAGGCCATAGGGATGTGAAGAAAGCAAGCCGTGACTGTGAGAAGATGGTGACAAGAGTCTAGGTGTTGGCAATGCCGTTCTTTAGTACAGTGTGGCCTCAGAAGGAAAATAATTTTCAAAATGACTAAGAGATCGAACTGATGGATATGAGTTAGCTAAGGATGAGAAAACCAATGGAACAAGCTAGAGGCTGGAAAAGGTAAAGGGCTGGTTATCACTTATTGTTCCTTTGCGGTAGAATTAACTGAAATCTAAAGATTATGCTTTGAATTTAAAATGAAAGTGAATAAAATCTGATTAAAAAAAACCCAGAAGTCAAAAGAGAATGCTAAAAGCAAAAATAGGCACCTTCTTCTTTTTAGTACAGAAAATCACCTCGACTGTATGTACCATGTCGAATTGTGAAATATTTTTGCCATGATCCCATGCCAGTAGAAACAGCAGCAAGAGAAAATTCTAGAAGATATTTTCCTCCTTTTGGTGCAATGTACTCAAGTGCAAAAAAACCCCATGTACAAATACATACAGAAGGAAAGAAAACAATGCTGCTGTTTCTCCCCTTCCTCCACTCTCTTAACATCAAAAAAGACATAGTAAGGAAGCAGAGTAATCTTCAGATAATGGTTAGGGTTTACAGCTTTCTGAAATCCCATTCTCAGAAAAGCTCATCTCTCAGTTCCAACAAACTGAGTTCATACTTCATCACCTGCAATTCAGTTTATATGCACCAGAAAGCCTAGCCTCTTGCAGACAAGAAAACATTCGGTGTCAGCAGCAAACACATCTCGAGGGCAGATGGGGTTGTATTTCAGGCAAGCCCTGGTCAGAGGAGAACTGTAAGCCTGGGTTAGGCCGTGACTGCAGTCAGGACAAACAGAAGTCACTGCACTCGGGGTGTCACCGAGTGAAGGCTAATGCCTGCGATAACAATGCGATGAAGAATCTGGGAGTACAAATATTAGGGCTGGACCTTGGTTTGGAAGCAGGCAGGACCATAGCTAAATCAACAAATATGTCTGGGTACCAGAAAAAGCACTAGGGGTTCATAGCAAAGGCTGAGCACATGGGACAAGATCCGAAGGACCAGGCAAGGCATGGAGCTGGATCACACTCAGCAGAGCTGCTGGCACATAGTGTGGTTGGAGCACAGTATTTCTTTTTGAAAGAGCTCAGCAGTCAACAGCTTCTGCCTAAGGGCAATGGCCACAGCCAGTCTCTTCTGACTCACTACAGGGCTGTTATTCCTCCTGCCACACGGACTGTGCAAAAAGGGTCAAGTTCCCAAAACGAGAAGGTAAGGGAATGCAAAATCTATGTGGATCCCCTTGAAAAGCTGCACTTATTTTAGTCACACATATAGGGGCTTTTGGTCCTGCCTACTGAAGATACTACCTTATGCAAACAAAATCCTTGTGACAAAAGGCCTGTGGTGAAGGGACCATGAGGGATTAACGCAAAAGAATTCCCTCAGGGTGAACCAAAAAAGCTGCTCATCTCTGAAAAATTTAATACAGGAAAAGTTGAGGAACATGCTAATAAAGACACTGTAGTGTTGACTGGTTTTTATTCTTCGTCTTTCTAATAAAGTTAAATCATTCATACAACATTTACATCTCGCAACTAACCTTTAAAATACCTAAGACATCTACATAGTTTAATAAAGCAAGCATGTACTTATTTCATGTCAGGCATAGCTTTGTCAGGTGTGCTGAACCTTTTTATTTCCCTGGGGCTCCTGAGAAAAGTGGCATGGCAGTGATGCAGAAAGAGAATTACTAAGTAATTTGGGAATAAACCAGTTTCTCTGCTCTATAGCAGAGATCCTCCAATGTATTTAGCATTGCAATTCTTTCTTTTGAATGTGTAAGTAGATGAGCCTCTAATACATCTTACACACGAGTGGTTCTCACTATGCAACTGGGGCTTAAGCTAGGATAAATCTTAAGCGATGTTTGTAGAGCAAAGGCAAGAAAGAGCAAAGAGAGAAATTCAGTAATAAATGTAGGGTGTTACTGGAATAATTGTAAGCCTTGATGAATCTAATAATTTCATTCCTATCATGCAACAGATGTTATTTTCGAGGGAAGCCTTCATGGGTTTACAGACTCTATAGATGCAGAATACTTTGGGAATAAATCCAAGGCTAGGATGAGAGAAGCCATTTCAGAACGTAAGGTTAGCCAGAAGAATGAGATGCATAAAATAGGGAAAGGAAGAAAAAGAAGAGTGATAAGCAAGGCTTAGTACTAAAGAGTACTAAGTACATATGCCCGTTCCTCAAGTGAAGTGTCTGTTCAATGAGTGAGTTACAAGACTTTTATTTATGTACGTGATATGTCTGGCACCACAATTGGTTGTGGAATACCTAGAAGACAGTTTAGATAATAATAGATTAATGACTTGTGCTGGTTTTGGCTGAGATAGAATTAATTTTCTTCATAGTAGCTAGTATGAGGCTGTGTTCTGGATTTGTGCTAAGAATAATGTTGGTAACACTAACATTTTAGTTGTTGTAAAGCAATACTTACATTAAGCCAAAGACTTTTTCAGCTTCTCATACTGCCCCTGTCCTCCCAGCTTCTTCTCTACAAGAAACTGGCAGGGGATACAGCTGGGACAGCTGACCCAAACCGGCCAAAGTGATATTCCACACCATGTGACATCACGCTTGCTGAGGGAGCTCAGCTATAAAAGCTGAGGATATAAAGCTGAGAGAAAAAGAAGAATATAGCATTTGTTTTTCCATGTAACCATTACACATGACGGAGCCCTGCTCTCCTGGAGATGGCTGAACACCAGTCTGATGACGGGAAGTAGTGAATGAATTCCTTCTTTTGCTTTGCTTGTGTGCACAGCCTTTGCTTTTTACCTGTTAAACTATCTTCATCTCAACCCATGAGTTTTATCACTTTTACTCTTCTGATTGTCTCCCCTGTCTCACCAGGCGAGAGCGAGCAAGTGGCTGCGTGGGGCTTAGTTGCTGGTTGGGGTTAAACCACGACATGACTGTACCTAATTTTTACTGCTCATGGGTACAGCCAAAAAAAACCAAAACCCAAAATACCTGCAGGTTCAGAGGCACAAGTAGGGGATGAGCTGTACAACATTCTAAGGGCAAGGATAAGAATCTTTGAATTTCACCAAAGAGAAATGAAAGGATGACTCAGAACATAACTATCCTTAGAACATGTGTTAGTTGTTATCTGAAGGTAATCAGGGCTCTGTACCAAACTAGTGCTTGAAGTTAAGCGTTTTTTCCTCCTCTCCTTGGTGGACATTGCATTCTTCTTAGTATGTGTTTCCCCTTGGCAACTTAACATTTACCTCATTCACTATGAATCATTATACCATTCAATAGTCCTTGAAGTGAATCTTTTCCTACTCTGAAAAGATGTCTTAGAGAAGCTACAATAGATGTTAGAGCTACTTTTGCACTGTTGACCAAAACCATTGTGCCTGGGTTTTTTAACTGACAATAAAATCTTTATTTCCTATTTTAATGTTCTGCACTGTTAAGATAAAGCCAGACGATAAAAGTACAGATAAGTGAACAATACAATGACTAATAGAAAATGAACAGCAGATGAAGCTTACATGAGCTAATGGAAACAGAAGACTAACTCTGAGTCTTGATTTATGACCACCTCCTAATCAAGTGCAATGCTGAAAGTGCATGTTGATGTGTGCCACAAAACAAGTTGAAAACACAGCAGAGTGGTGCTCTATTGCACTTCACCTATCTGGAGATTCTATTTCAAAGTAACTTTATGTTTACACTGCTACTGAAAAGGTCAACATCTAGCTAGACAGATGTCCAAATCCAGGGTAAGCAAGTCTGGTATCTGTACTGTATTTTAAGGCAGATTGGTAAATCTGATAGGTGTTTGTTATTGATAGTTTGGTACAGAGCCCTGATTACCTTCAGATAACAACTTCTCTGGTAAAGTGTGTGGGAAGGAGGGAATGAGTGATGGGAAAACTGGCATGGTTTCAGAGACCTGGAAGAATTAAGAAACTGAAGCGAATGGACGATCTGAGTATGGATCCTAATGGACTAAGCACTTACTGACTCCAGTCACGCCAAAAGCACCATGAAAAACATCTGTGACATCTATATTTTCTTCCTCGCTTTACATCCTATATATGAATAGAGCATTCAAACCAGAGTGGTTTATCTTTGAAGATCACCTGAGTTTCAGACCTCAGAGATGACTCAAGGAGGGCTCAGCGGAAATTCTGGGTGTACTGCACTGGCAGCTTTTGTATCTGCTAGAAAACTGACCACTTGCAGAAAAAGTGAGAGTTTTACTACTATTATTTTTTTTTATTTTCACAGTTAATCAGAGGAGGAATAAGAGTCCAGCAATGAAGAAGGATGATGATAATGATGATAATGCTGGTAAGAGGATGGTGCTACGGACTTTTTTTTTCCTCTGTTATATTTGCTCATAAGAAGGCCTCACATTTAATTACCTTTGCTAGCCCTGTTAGAAATGACCTTTTGATGCTTATTAACAACATACGCTGTGATTCCAAAACCAACACACATTAGGGAATCCTGATGTTAAGGCTATGCCCCTATAGTGATTATAGTCTCTTTAAGAAAACTATGTATAGATCAAATATGAAACACTCTCCATTAAATGCATGCCAGCTGTTACTCTGTTACTTACATTACTTTATTACTTGGCTTTGGTTGCTTTGTCCTACAGCCTGAAAATCTGGGGAAAACCTGGATAAGTCTTTTGCATTTAGCTAATTCAATATACATATATATACACACACTTACCTGAAACATTGCAAGGCATTATTGTCAATACAGGTCTAAAGGGCTCTTACGAAGATATCTCTTTGATTTCTGCTTCAATTTATAGTACAAACACTGCTTGAAAGGCTTAATTGTTTCCTTCAGTGTACTGATGTCCCACCAAACAAAACCGAATTGATTGAAATACAGCCTGATGATGCTTTTGTATCACTACAGAAGCTGATGGCAACCTTCCACCTATTTTGTTGAATGACATAATTGGCCTGCCAGAGAGGATGTGGCATTTTAACACGTTCCCTGTTTGGCTAAGCTAACCAATTATTCTGCAGTTGCTATCAAGGCTGCAGACTTCTCTTCATCGGGGTCATTAAGCTTGTCAAAACTAACCTGTCACCACAACTGCTGACCCTCATTGCCTCTGACAGCAGTGCAAGTGTCAAACTAAACAGGCCTTTGCATTACAAGAAAGTAAATGACTAATCAGAGCCCACCAACTGTCCTGACCGTATGACACAGCCCGGCCTTCTGACCTCATGAGAGGTGGAAATAGCACCAGCTAAATGACATGGGGTCACCAAATGACACTACTAATCATTTTGTAGAATAAGTGAAAAAAGCCTCAAACAGCTGAAGTGAAAAAATACTCTAAGGCAGGACGTGACCTGCAATGATGATAATAAATTGATTGGGATAATACAATTATTTGAGTTGTTTGCTTTTTAATTAAAAAGAGACAACCAATGTCACTTAGTCTGAAACACAATTCTATGAAAGAAGTTACCAGCTGATCTAGACTACATTTTCTGAAAGATGCTCAGACACAGCAGCTGGCAGTGGAGCACTTTGAGCCCAATTCAGCAGATCATTATGGCATAATCCCCTGTGTATTCTTGACCACCTGGGTGACAACTGAATCAGGCCAGTGGCAGGTTCTTCATCTGATGTAATACTAGCCACAAAGTACTTCGCATCAGTCCACACTTCCTACAGTGGGGTAAAATTTGTCCCAGAAACATCCACCTACACCTAGAATTTGCTTCACTGAAGGTACGGGATATAAGCATTCTATAATGAAGTTAATCCTTTGTAATTATTTGTATCCATAAACTATTTTGATGACAAATAATTCATAAACTGAATTTCATCTTTCCCTCACTGTTACATTTATACTCAGTTTAATGGGAGAACTTGGAATTAGCAGCATGTTCTTAGTTGCTATGGGGTATTTAACAGGAGAATAAACTTGCAAAAATAAGGGAGAAGTTTCAGAGGAACACTTTTTCTAGCACATTCCTAACTATTCAAGGCACCAATTTTGGAAGGACCTTTATCCCCAGTACTCTGAGAAGTCCGCTTGGTTCAATTAAGACGACTTCTGCCATAAGCTCATCCCATGAATAAATCTTTGCAGTGTCAGGACCTTCACTCTTGTATGCTACTCTGCAGTATAGGAAAAGTTCTGAAGATACAGTGACAGCAAGAGGTGTTTGATTTTCCCCCAGAACCCTTCAAATCATCTTTTCTCCGTACTTTTTGTAAAGCAGTACTTTTCTAAGCCTTTGGAAAGATACTTCTTTAAAGAAAACAGACAGATGCAATATACCTCTGCAAACAGGATCCAGCCTTAAGAGACAATGACTGCTTTTTTCTGTCTATGTGAATTCCACTTATTTCACAGAATCACAGAATGTTAGAGATTGGAAGGGACCTCAAAAGATCATCTAGTCCAATCCCCTGCCAGATCAGGACCACCCAGATCAGATCACACAAGAACGCATCCAGGTGGGTTTTGAACATCTCCAGAGAAGAAGACTCCACAACCTCTCTGGGCAGCCTATTCCAGTGTTCTGTTACCCTTACTGGGATGAAGTTCGTCCTCATGTTTAAATGGAACCTCCTATGTTCCAGCTTATATCCATTTCCCCGTGTCTTATCATTGGGTGCCACTGAGAAGAGCCTGGCTTCATCTTCATGACAGTCACTCTTTCCATATTTATAAACATTAATGAGGTCTCCTCTCAGTCTCCTCTTCTCCAAGCTAAAGAGACCCAGCTCCCTCAGCCTTTGCTCAGAAGGGAGATGCTCCACTCCCTTCATTATCTTTGTGGCCCTGCGCTGGACTCTCTCCAGCAGTTCCTTGTCCTTCTTGAACTGAGGGGCCCAGAACTGGACACAATATTCCAGATGCAGCCTCACCAGGGCAGAGTAGAGGGGGAGGAGAACCTCTCTCGACCTACTAACCACATCCTTTCTAATACACCCCAGGATGCCATTGGCCTTCTTGGCCACAAGGGCACGTTGCTGGCTCATGGTCATCCTGCTGTCCACCAGGACCCCCAGGTCCCTTTCCCCTGTGCTGTTCCCCAACAGTTCAGTCCCCAACTTGTACTGGTACATGGGGTTGTTCTTACCCAGGTGCAAGACTCTACACTTGCCCTTGTTGTTTTTCATTAAATTTCTCCCCGCCCAACTCTCCAGCCTGTCCAGGTCTCTCTGAATGGCAGCACAGCCCTCAGGTGTGTCAGCCACTCCTCCCAGTTTAGTGTCATCAGCAAACTTGCTGGCCATGCACTCTATTCCCTCATCCAATTCATCGATGAATATGTTGAACAATACTGGTCCCAGTACCGACCCTTGAGGGACTCCACTGGATACAGGCCTCCAACTGGACTCTGTCTCATTGACCGCCACTCTCTGGCTTCTATCCTTCAGCCAGTTCATAATTCCACCTCACTACCTGATCATCCAGACCACACTTCCTCAGTTTATCTGTGAGGATGCCGTGGGAGACTGTGTCAAATGCTTTACTGAAGTCAAGATAGACCACATCCACTGCTCTACCATCATCCACCCACTGGGTGATGTGCTGATAAAAGACTATCAGGTTTGTCAAGCACGACTTTCCCTTAGTGAAGCCATGTTGACTGCCTCTAATGACCCTCTTATCCTTGATATGCCTAGAGATAGCACCAAGGATAAGTTGTTCCATTATCTTTCCCGGGATGGAGGTGAGGCTGACTGGTCTATAGTTACCTGGATCTTCCTTCTTGCCCTTTTTGAAGACTGGAGTGACATTTGCTTTCCTCCAGTCCTCAGGCACCTCTCCCATTCCCCACGATTTAGCAAAGATGATGGTGAGTGGGCTGGCAATGACATCCGTCGGCTCCCTCAGCACCCGCGGATCATCCCGTCAGGACCCATGGATTTATGGATTGCCAGGTTGCTTAACTGGTCCCTAACCATGTCCTTATCAACCAGGGTAGACTCATAGATTTCATAGATTTCTAGGTTGGAAAAGACCTTAGAGATCATCCAGTCCAACCGTCCCTAATCACCCATTAAACCATATCCTTAAGTAGTTCATCCACCCTTTTCTTAAACACATCCAGGGATGGGGACTCAACCACCTCCCTGGGCAGCCTGTTCCAGTGGCTGACAACACTTTCAGAGAAGAAATACTTTCTAACATCCAACCTGAATCTCCCCTGACTAAGCTTATGCCCATTTCCTCTTGTCCTATCACCCATCACTAATGTAAAGAGCCCTTCCCCCACCTCCCCACCATCCCTTCTCAAGTATTTGTAGGCTGTAATCAGGTCTCTCCTCAGCCTCCTCTTCTCCAGGCTAAACAGCCCCAACACCCTCAGCCACTCCCCATAAGTTTTATTTTCCAGCCCCTTGACCAGTTTAGTCGCCCTTCTCTGGACCCGCTCCAGGAGCTCAATATCTCTCTTAAAGCGAGGGGCCCAAAACTGGACACAATATTCCAGGTTCGGCCTTACCAGTGCCGAGTACAGGGGCAGGATCACTTCCCTATTCCTGCTGGTCACACTATTCTTGATACACGCCAGTATCCCATTGGCCTTTTTGGCCACCTGGGCACACTGCTGGCTCATATCAAGCCGGTAGTCAACCAACACCCCCAGGTCCTTCTCTGCCAGGCAGCTCTCCAGCCACTCTTCCCCGAGCCTACAGCGATGCTTGGGGTTTTTATACCCCAAGTGAAGGACTCTGCACTTGGCCTTATTAAAGCTCATGCCTTATTAAAGCTTGGCCTTATTAAAGCTCACTCCTCTATCCAGACTTCCTCAGGAGTCTCAAGGTTCCAAGACTCACCAGGATAGCCTCCAGCAGTATAGACTGAGGCAAAGAAGGCATTCAGTAACTCTGCCTTCTTATTATCCTCTGTCACCAGGGCACCCTCCTCATTCACCAGTGGGCCTACATTGCCTCTAGTGTTAGTTTGATCTGCAATTTATTTGAAGAAGCTCTTTCTGTTATCCTTGACCTTTCTTGCAAGGTTGAATTCCAAGGAGGTCTTAGCTTTCCTAGTTGCCTCCCTACATCCTCTGACAGCAGACCTATATTCCTTCCAAGTGGCCTGCCCCTCCTTCCATGATCTGTACACTCTGTTTTTCCAGAGAGTGGAAACTTAAGTTTTCCCAACGGTTCACCATTTAACCATGCAGGACTCTTGGTACCCTTTCCTGACTTCCTACCTGTTGGGATGCACCGGTCTTGAGCTTGGAAGAAGAGGTCCTTGAAGGCAAACCAACCATCTTGGGCCTCTTTACCTTCCAGTACTCTGTCCCATGGGATTTCTCCTAGCAATTGTTTGAAAAGATCAAAGTTGGCCCTACTGAAGTCCAGGGTTCTAGTTCTGCTAGGTGTTCTCTTCCTGCCACAGGAGATCCTAAACTCCACCATTTCATGGTCACTACAACCAAGGCTACCCTTGACCTTCTGTGCTTCAACCAGACCCTCCTTATTAGTGAGAACAAGATCCAGCAGCGCTCCTCTCCTAGTAGGCTCATCCACCATTTGCATCAGGAAGTTATCAATGCACTGAAGGAACCTCCTGGACTGTGGATGGATGGCTGAGTAGGCCTTTCAGCAGATATCAGGATAGTTGAAGTCCCCCATGACAACCAGAGCCTGTTGTCAGCTGCCTGTAGAAAGCCTCATCAACCTCCTCAACCTGATCCGGTGGTCTGTAATAGACACCAATAACAGTATCACACATGCCAGATTGTCCTTTCATTCGCACCCACGAGCTCTCAACTTGCTCCTGATCTGCCCCCCTATTTAAACAAGGCTGAGTGACTTATGGTTGATCAGCAATGTAGTGACTTTGAACACCACTGTTCCCATTTAAGAAAGGAAAACTAAAGGAGGAAGAGGAAAAGTGACAAGGAAGAAAGTAATGGAGAGTAGTGCTGCACAGGATCCCAGGATTTTGCTGAGTCCTAATGATGTCATTCAGTATTTAATCTCTGGTGACAAGAAGGTTTCTTTCCCTCCTTTCAGCAAGAAAGGAAATTCAATGTTAACAAAGCCCTGTATTTGAAGCCAAGATTCGATGCAAATCTTAAGCTTTTCTTAGCCTTCTCTATCCTTTCCTCCTGGACACAGCCAGTAGCCATAATTAAAAAAATATGCTTAAAAAGCCATATAATTATTTTGAGCTTGTTTTTAATTTATAATTGAGCCAAAGTCTTACAAAAAGGCTATTCCATTTATTCGCAGAAAAATAAATAAGGGCAATGGTCATTGTAGTATGAGTAACAGGGGAACTGCCAAACATTGCAACTTGCCAAGCATCACAAACAAAAGCTTTTAAAAATATGCACATTCTTTGACTAGCATCTTTTGTTTTTAGAATCAGGCATGGGTGAGCCAATCAGAATAGAGAAGAGGGAAAGCAAGAGTACAGAAAGAAAAGGGTTTGACAGTCTTCATATTCCCTAACTGCTAATCACTTCTAGAAGGAGATATTCCTCATTTAAAATAAATTGCATTATTTCTTGATGCTTTTGTACTCTATTTTGCCGACAGTGGAACAGCAGAAAACAAAGCTTGCCCTATAGCTGCTTTTTGCTGGCACTTACTCTCCTTATGTTTTGCTGACTTTGGAAGTCGTTCTAATAGCATAGGTTTTCCCTCATCATGTGCATGTATCTTAAGCTGTCTTGCTTAAATATTGGTGATACAAATGCCTGGCTTTGCCTGTGGATGAGGGAGCACTGTAACATCATCAGCTATTTATTAGTAATAAGAGACTACGCTTGCTGTAAAGATTACATAATTTAGTGAAACTGAAAGCCTCACGTTATAATTGTGATCGTCTCTAATTAGAATTGTATTTCTTTTGAAAATGTATGTCCTAATCTTCTGTACAGTTTTTTGAAAGCATAAAATTTTACGAGTTTGACTACAGGTCAAGAACAGATTTGGAACAACTGATTACTAGTGCTTATGTAGTCTAAAATAATACCAGAGCTTTTCTGGTTAATCTTTATTATTTAGGAATCCAGTCCTCATTATGTAAATAACAAAAAATGCTGCTGTTATACTCAACAGAGATTGCTAAATTGTCTTTGATTCACTTTTTATCATTAACGAGGGTTGCCTTTGACACTTGGTGAATTTCCAAGGAATGCTATTCTAGTGAAAACTCCTATTTAATAGCTACTGTTGATGCAGTTGATGCATTTAGTGAAAAACGGTATTTCTTTTATTACTAGCAGGCAGATTTGGCTTATGCTACTTTCACAGTCAATCAGCATTATTCACATCGTTATGAAAAACATATTTTTTCAGCAGTGGGGAGGTCAGACATTTCACAGAGAATTTAGAAGAAGATTGTTATAAGGCTCAAAAGAACAAGTAAGAATTTTTTTTATACATGGAAAGCTAGAGGGCAGACTGCAGGTGAATGAGTTCTTGGAATCTCAGTTTACAGGGTTTTAATATGTTTGATGTAAAAAACTCTGAGAACATAGTAACCAAAGAATGTAATTTACTGAAACAATTTTATCTTCCCTAGGGTAAATTAACTGTAGTCTCTTTACTTGCAAAATAAGATGTGTATTTTTCCAGTCTTTTCAATGTCAAAAGACAGCTGAAAAATCAAGACTAAAACAAGCAACTTTAACTTTTCAAAAACAAAGTTATAATAAATTACATTTTGTTTTCCTCCATTTAAACTGTGTAAAAAGTGAGAGAATAAAGACTCAGAATAATTTTCTAATTATGGCTATTTAGACCATAGAGCTGGATTGCAAATAACTGTTTTGTCTGTCTAATGAGAAGGCAATGGAGTATTTGCTTGAAGCAGATCTCCCACCAACAGGAAGGAGTTATGCACTGTTGATCAGATATATTTCAGCTAATAAAATTACTACCTTAAGGATGAATGTATATGGAAAATAACATACAGCACTTTGTGGACAAAACTGGGCTGTATCTCAACAAGCCAGTGCTTAGGATGGAAGACATGTAATCCTGTCTCACTAAATAATATTCTCAGTTTTCCTTGTTCACCACTACCTTTGTGATCCCCCATAGATACACTTTAAGAGTTTGTTCCTGAAAAAAGCTTATTCCAAAGTCTATGGCTGTGGATAGTCAGGCCATTAACAGATGGCTGAGTTTTGTAAAATCTGCCTCAGTTTTCAGCCTGATTTTGCCAGTCTCTCTAAAAAAGTAGTTTTCTTCAAAAGTGAGCCAAGAAATCTCTAATTAAATCTATGTGGTGCTACTGGGAGGAACAACAAAAAGCATTCCTGTTAGTTGCTGCAAAATATCCTGTGTGAAGAAAGTTTTTTAGACACAAAAAATGGGAACAATAATTTATAATCAGTACTTAGAGTGACAGGTATAGCCAGTCAGAGAGTAGGACAGATGTTACAATGTCCTGTTATCCTGTCAGACTTAATGCAGCAGTACTAAGTGCAACATACAGCACAGAAAAAGGTTTCCTCTCCAGTTCCCTCTTGGAAGTCCGGTGAAACATGGACTGAAACGTACCAATATAGCTCACCTCAACACCGAATTTATTCACCTTTGTAAACTATTTCAGAGGCAACATTTTCTCTCTCAATTATTTTCCATGCTGGTATAGCCTATGGTAGGATTTCACTTGGTTTGTTAAACTTGGTTGCTGTTTTTTCCAAGCAGAGACTAATTTCTACTTCAATTCCTAATTGTGAAGAGCATTGGTGTATTTTTTGGAAAGGTAAAGCAAACACTAGAGAAACTCCTGCAATTAAAGCCAAAACAAAGACACTGTCAAACAACACAATGCGTGTATTTCCAGGGCCATGTCAGCCACTGGTTCAGAGTGCATCAAAACTCATAATTTTAGTCTTGATTTTAAAAATTCTCTTGGCTGATTGGAAGACAAGTATCAACATGTGTTTCATACTTTGCTAAAACACAACAAATGTTATACTTAAGCTTGAAAATGATGAAAGCAACAATCTGAAAGTGTATTTCTACTACTAAAACCTATTTTAAATTGCTCTAACTTATTTCTAACAAAAAGTCTAAAACCTTTTGATTTTATATTTATTTCTCGGTGTTTCAATTACTGCAACATCTCCTTTCTCATGACAGAAAGAATTGAGGTGAAGCCTGTGAGCCTTCAAAGGACAAAGAGCAGATGCCCAAGAACTGAGGGGGAACAACAACTCATCAGCTGATAAAGAGGAAGACCATGATCATAAACCAGAATGGAAGGAGGCTGATAACATCTCCATTTTCCTACCTGTTGGAGAAAAAGCCCATCATGATACAGGAAATTTCCCTCCTAGGCTAGACAGGCTGCTTGAAGCCACATTAACAATATTTTTTATGAACAAAATGCTTCATGATCTGGATCCTTTGTATTTTCCACGAGTGAGTAAAGCTCGGCATTGTTGAAAACTCCATATATTGAGCATATATCTCAAGAAAGTTTACAGCATCTGTGTATGCTTAGCACCCCTAGCAAACAAACAAGCCCACAGCTTTCCATACATTTTAAGCCTCCTTTTTTGCAGCTATGGGAATCAGGAGCTGAAATAGCTCACCATCACCACCACCATATCACACCTTTGGAAGGAAAAAATCATGCACAACAACAAGATGCCCATGACTAATCTGCATCTGTTGGCTCCACATTGTGATGCTGTTGCCTACCCACCAGCAGCAAAGGATGTTTTTGTAAACAGCTGAACTTTTGGAAAGTCTAACACAAACAGAACAGAGGTGTTAATACCCTGCTCTTTGCAGTGAGTACTGTATTCAGTTATTCACTGTTCACTGCTCACAGACATTTCCCTTCCTTTCTCAGAAATTACAGCCTGCTTGTTTGTTTCATTCAAACCCATTAAAACCTAAGGACACAGAAATATTGGCAAATTCATACTAACAGTTGGGATTTTTAAATTATGAAAATGACTCTCATGATCAAGAATTTGATACTTGGGCACAGTATCTGAACAACAAATACACACACTGAATCACAGAGCTGAAGATGCAAATTCCTAGATAATTACCACTAGTCAAATGTAAACAATACATGCGAATAACTGAAGGCTCAAAATTATAAACAGTGTTATTCACAAAACAGACTGAAAACCTAGAAAATTCAGAGTTAAGGCCACAAATAGCAAAATAACTTGAATCAGATACAAATAAGAGCAAAATTTACTGAACACTCGTAAAATATACAAATGTGCTGAGAGGTGTAATCTCTCATTCAAAAAAACCCCCAAAACTATTTAGGTAACACTTAAGATGTAACAGACTTCTCCAGGGAATAACAGTGAGTGGTAAGAGACCATTCTTCATTTTCTAGGAGCTTCTAGGAACTTCACAGATATATGACTGACACATAAATCTCTGCGATGTTTGAATTTACGGAGCTAAACTGAAGTTAGTCAAGCCTATTCCTCAAGAACATCACTATGCAGTTTTCTTCAAGGTATCAGTTACGTGAGAGAACATAATCTTGGCCCTCGTGGTCTTGCAAGCTAAATGCTTAAAGTTCGTATGAAGAAGCTTCCAGCACAATATGTTTTTGACTTCTAGCATATATTACACATATAATTCTAGGGAAATTAATAGGGAAGTCTTATTCAACAGCAGTTTAACTCTCACCTCAGCCACCTGTGAAAAATGAGGGTCAATTGTTTTAACGGGGTAGAATATCTGTGTTATTTAGACTCATGATCATAACATGATTTGTACTTGCTATCAAAAAATAGAAAGGTTCTGTAAAAGACTGGTATGCGTGTGTGTGTCAGTTCAAGAAGAAATAATTCTTAATTCATGTTTTGTAATCAAGTCTATTGCAAATAGGCTCATGGAAAAAGTACTACTGACCCTGTCTTCTGTCTGAATCGGTACAGACTGTCTGGCTCTGTTGTTCTCCTGTTTCTTGCTTGCTTTCTTTCAGAATTTTATTCTCACTTCCCTGTAACCAGCTTCCAGCAAATCAGCTAATTAAATACCACAGTGCTGACAGTGAATTTCAATGAGTACTATGTGATTACTCTGCGGACTCTTGCCAGCCTCCTGTCTCAGCCAACAGGCATGTTCTGCGCTGTTCAGCTGAGGCAAGTTCATCGTGTTTCTGCGTATACTGCCTATTGACCCAGCAAAAGATGAGCTGGCATTATACTACATGCTGTACGAACAGGGTAGCTAATTGTCCCTGCAAGTACTTGAAATAAAGAAAAGAAGCAATAAAGGAAAGGGTATGGCATATAGAACGAAAAATACCACTGTTGCAAAGACGTCAATGTAATTTTCATTTAATGAAAAAACTTCAGTGAAGGGATAAGCTAAAGAGAAAGAAAAGTGAAAGGAGGAGGCAAAGAATGTGAAGGAGTGAAAATGGAGGTAAAAAAGGGAAGACTGGAGGAAACTTTTGATTTATGCAGGCCAGAGAAAACCCAGGGAAAATTCTTTGTGAAGAGATTCTCTCTTTGAGCTGTTTCAGCAGATGCTTCTATCAGGTTGAGCATCTGAATGTAACCTTTTCCTGAACTAGATTTGTTTAAATGGTTTTCTAAACTGGATTTTTGGAGAAAAGCTGTCACCCAGCTTTGTGTCCTCAAAGTGGTGATATATGTCCACTGTAGGAGTTGGGTTTAGATGACAAAACTGAGGCAAAGACAACCCTGTCTGAGCCATGGTTTATTCACAATGGTCAACACTGAGGTGGAAGACCTAGCGAAGATTTATCTGGAGATCCTGCAGCCCTCTGATATCAGACTTCTAAGTTTCAGATCCTGCGAGGTGTTCACATCCAATGCCTTTTATAAAGTATTATCACAGATACACACAACCACACATGCTGCCTACAGTTTTTAAGAGTGACTTGGTGTTCAACAGTACTGTTTGAGAGCACCTCTGTAAGTCTTTCAAATAGCAGGAAAACAAAAATTTAAGGAGATAGCATAATCAAGACAAGAAAAACATTCCAATTCCAATTTCTTGGTCAGACTCCTGGGCATATTTATAAGCTTACAAAACCAACCAACCAACCAGAACCTCTACAATTAAGCATAGATTATCCTCAAATTTCTAATACATTCATATAAGGTCTTCCAAAGAACCAATGCTGAAGTCCTACATATGTCGTTATACTACAAAAGCATAATACTTAGATACTCCGTATGCCATTAGCAAGGGCATATGTATGAGCAGGGAATAACCATCACCCTAAAAATCACAAATAAGAATTCTCTCAGTCAGAAAGTACACATTGCCCTTTCTAGGGCTCCAATTTTAACACTTCTGACTATGGTCTAGATACAAGTCATTTTGGAGCTGAACAAATGAGATCTTAATCCTTAAAATTCTATCTATTCTTTGAAGTACAACTAAACAATGTCCCCCTGATTTGTTCTTTGGAATGGAAATATAACTTTGAACAGCTTCTCTAAATAAATACCTGAGGAGTTACAGGATGATTTTTGTTACATGCTCTGCCCATGAGCATTTTGTTATGCAGACTCTACATCATTCTTGTAATTACTGTTTTAAAAGAGCTCTCATGCCCCTGAACAGACAAATTTAGTGCTCTTAATGGTATTCCTGCCATGAAGCACTTCCTCATGTTTCTTACTGTGATTCCTGTAATCTTAAAACCAACTTGCTAAGTTGCAGTTTTTCTTCCTTCTAACATACTGCACATGAAAGCAACAGGTTTATTAACACTGTGCTGTCCAAAGTATACAACTGCTAGCGAAAGCAATTTATCACATAGACCTTACCAATTCACAGTAATGTTCTCAATGTAAATTCTCCAAAATTGTTTTTAAGATGTTTTGAATAAACTTGACATAAAGATAAGTGTTATTGTTGTATGTCAGTATCATATGTTAGTACTGAGTTATTTGAAGAAAACAGAAGAGTTTTGTTACTCTTTGGTCAAGATATATAGTCTCCTTGACACGCTAAATACATCTAGCTTCTGGAGTCATGCTCAGTAAAAAAAGCTTCACAGACTTAAGAGTGTATTTCCTGCATCATTAGTATGATAGGATAAGGAGTTCATACATCACAGATGCTTCTTCATTTTAACAGAATTCAGAGTATAACTGAGAGTGAAAGAGACACTGTGTTTTTCTTTTTGGCATATTTATGAAACACTCGTGGAAAAAAAGGGTCAACAGAAACCCAACTTAGGGTGCAAACAGTCCACATGAATGGAGTACTGTCTTCATGGATGGAAAATCCATTTGGATATTGTGATTTAGCAGAATCAGCCCTGGAATGATTACAAGAACGGACTCTGCACTTAGTCATTCTCAAAATATCATGTGTGAGAACAGCTTTCCATTTGGTATCCACCAAGGATCAGCTTTTAAACATTTCATAGAATCATAGAATCATAGAATGGTTAGGGCTGGAAGGGACCTTCAAAGGTCATCTAGTCCAACACCCCTGCAAGGAACAGGGATATCTCCAACTAGATCAGGTTGCTCAGGGCCTCGTCCAACCTGGCCTTGAACATCTCCAGGGATGGAGCATCCACCACCTCTCTGGGCAACCTGTTCCAGTGTTCTACAACTCTCATGGTAAAAAATTTTTTCCTAATATCCAATCTGAATCTACCTCCCTCTATTTTAAAACCATTACCCCTTGTCCTATCACAACAGGCCCTCCTGAACAGCCTCTCCCCATCTTTCCTGTAGGCCCCCTTGAGGTACTGGAAGACTGCTATAAGGTCACCCCGGAGCCTCCTCTTCTCCAGGCTGAACAGCCCCAACTCTTTCAGCCTGTCCTCATAGGAAAGGTGCTCCAGCCCTCTTATCATCTTCGTGGCCCTCCTCTGGACCCTCTCCAGCTGGTCCATGTCCTTCTTGTGTTGGGGGCTCCAGAACTGGACGCAGTACTCCAGGTGAGGTCTCACGAGGGCAGAGTAGAGGGGAAGAATCACCTCTCTCGACCTGCTGGCCACGCTCCTCTTGATGCAGCCCAGGACGCGGTTGGCCTTCTGGGCCGCAAGAGCACATTGCCAGCTCATATTGAGCTTCTCGTCCACCAGTACTCTCAAGTCCTTCTCCTCAGGGCTGCTCACGATCCATTCTCCGCCCAGTCTGTATTTGTGCCTGGGATTGCCACGACCCAGATGTAGGACCTTGCATTTGGCCTGGTTGAACTTCATGAGGTTGACACGGGCCCACCTCTCCAGCCTGTCGAGGTCCCTCTGGATGGCATCCCTCCCTTCCAGCGTGTCGACAGCACCACACAGCTTGGTGTCATCGGCGAACTTGCTGAGGGTGCACTCCATGCCACTGTCCACGTCACCAACAAAGATGTTGAAGAGGGCCGGGCCCAACACGGACCCCTGAGGGACACCACTCGTGACCGGTCTCCACTTGGACATCGAGCCGTTGACCACTACTCTCTGAGTGCGGCCATTGAGCCAATTCCTTATCCACCGAGTGGTCCATCCATCAAACCCATGCATCTCTAGTTTAGAGAGAAGAATGTCGTGCGGGACAGTGTCAAAAGCTTTGCACAAGTCCAGGTAGATGATATCCGTTGGTCGATCCTTGTCCACCAATGCTGTCACCCCATCATAAAAGGCCACCAAGTTGGTCAGGCATGATCTGCCTTTGGTGAAGCCATGCTGGCTGTCACCCACCACCTCCTTGCTCTCCATGTGCCTTAGCATGGTTCCCAGGAGAATCTGCTCCATGACCTTGCCAGGCACAGAGGTGAGGCTGACCGGCCTGTAGTTGCCCGGGTCCTCCTTGTTCCCCTTTTTAAAAATGGGGGTTATGTTCCCTCTCTTCCAGTCATCGGGGACCTCGCCAGACCGCCACGACTTCTCAAATACAATAGCCAGTGGCTTGGCAACTTCATCCGCCAGTTCCTTCAGGACCCGCGGATGGATCTCATCAGGTCCCATGGACTTGTGCACCTTCAAGCTCCTCAGATGTTCCCGAACCTGCTCTTCAAGTACAGTGGGCGGTGGTTCATCCTCACAGTCCCTGCTAGTTCTTTCCACAGCTTGGGCAGTAAGACAAGAGGTTTTATCAGTGAAAACTGAGGCAAAAAAGTCATTGAGTACCTCAGCCTTCTCTATGTCCCAGGTAACCAGAGCACCAGTATTCTTCCGGAGGGAGCCTACGTTCTCCTTGGACTTCCTTTTGTCCCCTACATACCTATAGAAGCTTTTCTTATTGCTTTTTATATCCCTTGCCAAATTTAATTCCTTCAGGGCTTTAGCCTTCCTCACCTGATCCCTGGTCACTCGTACAGCTTCTCTGTATTCCTCCCAGGCTATCTGTCTCCGCTTCCACCCTCTATAGGCTAACCTCTTCATTTTCAGTTGGTCCAGGAGCTCCTTGCTCATCCACGCGGGCTTCCCGGTCTTTTGGCCCGACTTGTTCTTCATCGGGATGCACCTCTGCTGAGCTTGGAGGAGGTGCTCCTTGAATGTGGACCAACTTTCCTGGGCCCCTCATCCCTCCAGGGCCGCCTCCCACGGCACTTTGCCCATCAGGTCCTTGAAGAGGCCGAAGTCCGCCTTCTTGAAGTCTAGGGCACAGAGCTTGCTGTATAGTTTCCTTGCTGCCCCATGGATCTTGAACTCCACCGTGTCGTGGTCACTGCAGCCAAGGCTGTCCTTAAGTGTCACATCGCCCACCAGTCCCTCTCTGTTGGTGAGCACAAGGTCGAGCATGGCACCCCTCCTTGTCGGCTCCTCTATCACCTGCAGGAGGAAGTTGTCGTCCACGCATTCCAGGAACCTCCTGGACTGCCTGTGCCCTGCCGTATTGTCTCTCCAACAGATGTCAGGGTGGTTGAAGTCCCCCATGAGGACCAGGGCTTGTGACCGCGAGGCTGCTCCTATCTGGCTATAAAGCGCCTCATCTGCTCTGTCCTCCTGGCCAGGTGGCCTGTAACAGACCCCTACTGTAACATCGCCTATCCGTCCCCGTCCTCTAATCTTGACCCATAAGCTCTCTGTCAGCTCCTCCTCCGACCCCAGGCGAAGCTCCACGCACTCCAGCCGGTTGCTGACGTAGAGAGCGACACCCCTTCCTCGTCTCCCCTACCTGTCCTTTCTAAAAAGCTTATACCCCTCCATGTTGACACTCCAGTCATAGGAGTCGTCCCACCACGTCTCCGTGATGCCAATAAGGTCGTAGCCCTGCTCATGTGCACGCATCTCCAGCTCATCCTGTTTATTTCCCATGCTGCGTGCGTTAGTGTACATACACTTCAGCTGGGCCTCCGACGAAGCTGACTCGCTGGCTGGAGCGACAGGGGTTCTCTTGGACGGCAGTGTAAGATCGTTCGAACATACCTGCGATCCTTCCTCAGCTTCTGGACCCTCGGTGCTGGCACTGGTGCTGGCACTTTCAAGAGTTTTGTTCCAGTACCCTGCTGTTCTAAACCAGTGATACTGGTCTCCTGTAAAAACCTGAATCTTTATTTAAAACGCAATACGACTAGTTTGGGGTTTTTTTAAAGTTATTCTGAAGTGTATACTTCCAATCTTTTATTTTATTACAGAACTATTGTATTTACTCGCTAATGCAGAGACAGAAAAGACCATGACATTCCAAAAGGCACTCTTTCCCACGACTTGTTCTGCCTCTAGCAGCAAGTGGTAAGACTAGTCTAAATTTTAACAAAACTGTAGAAATAACAAAATAAGAATGTTTACTATAGTATCTGGATGGATAAAAAAAAAAGACGAAAAGGCTAGCCTATGAATTACAGACCACTTCCAGGAGTATCTCAATTTGCCATTTGTTCTTGCAGTGAAATGTTTAAACTTTTGCAAGCTGACATGTTCTTTAACACTAATAGGTTTATTGCATTCTTCTTTTTCAGTGTCCATTCACAGAATGAAGACAATCTAGACAATCTTTTCTTTTGTCTCTGTAGGCCACTCCTTCTAATCATGGTACAAAATTGATGCAGGAAATAATAAAAACATAATCATACAAAAGCTCTGAGCAGCTGAGGAATGTCTTTTCTGGAGAGACTTTGCTGATGGTACATTATATGCGTAAGTTTGAAGTACTGTAGGCATCATGTTGGGATTCACAATATCATTAGCATCCCAAGAATTTCTCCAGTCACTACCCAAAGCATAGTTAAGAATGTTTTAGTCCAAACACTCATCTGCTTCGGTGCCATCAGCTGAAATGTATGGCTTTTCCATCTAACTCCTATGCAGAGGGTGCCCTAGTGTTTCAAATTTTAATGTCTATAAGATTAAAAAATACCAACTGCATTCTTCAGCTTAATATCGTTCATGCTAAAAATACACAAATCAACATTTTATTCATCATAAAAAAGAAAACAGAAAAACTAAAGATGACATTTCTAAAATGATGTTGTGAGGTCTAGTCTCTTTGATTAAAACACTAAATTGTTTTGCGACTGCAAGACTTATAAATATGTAATGCTGTGCTTAAAAGTAAAAAGTATTTCAATTAGAAGCATAATTTGTAATCTAAAGTGAATAACGCAACAAATTTCTATAGTTTTGCTTAGTGCTACATATCTGCTGTCATATCTCGGCCTAGAATTATAATTTTATACAATTTTATCATCATTCTATTTTAAATTCTGTAGCTTGTTTTAGCTTATAAATCAGAGGAAAATTATTTCATGGGGAAAAAGGAGTAATTCTTCATGGCCTTGTAATAATTTAAGTGGAAGCCATTAGAACAGCTATAGTGCTAAAGACAAGTGTGCTGTTTGAGCAAAGGAGTATGGGATGTGAACAGCACAGCACAAAAAATTTATTGCCCATACAGGCAGACCAGTAGAGTGCTTTCATAAATAAGCATCCTTATTTGCCACTCAGATTTGTTTTTTTCCCCTTATCTCCTCTCAGCACTTCAGGGACTACTTCATGTGCCTGTGATCACCATGTCTTCCCCTCCTATCCAGCGTGCCTCACCTCCTCAGCCAGCTCCCTCCCATGACTCACCCCTTGCCACTGGTGGGACAAACGGCAATCTGTGGCACACCAAGGTTGGAATAAAGTGTACCGAGTGGACAGTGTGTCTCCATCAGTCTGAGCGAATGCCTTATAACTGCCTTTCCCCTGACAGAAGTAGAAACTTGGGCTCCTAACATATCCAGTCACCAATTTTCACACAAGCTACAGGAACTTCAGATGTGCTTCAGGACAGACCCTGCCCTCCCTGGTCCTTCTATGAATGGACAGAAACTGCAATAGAGAAGCTTTTCTTCTACTGAAGTGGAGAAAGGAATCTAAAAAAAATAAGTTGGGAGAGAGTGAGGATCAGAAGTTCAGTCTACTCTCGGATTCCTGAAACTTCACTTTGTATCAGAAACTTCACTTTGTATATGTATCTTATCTATCCGTTCTCCTGTATTTAGTCTGTATACATCTTAAACCATTTTGGTTACCTGCAGCCTATAGATCTTTGTCTTGGGTATCAAGCTCAGAGAATTATGAACTGAAACAGGCTTTTATTTTATGGAGCTATCCAATCGTGGTTTAAAAGCTCTATATTTCTTGGAAGCTACAATGCTCATTCATGAAATATTTCATCACATCTTTATCCTCATAGTCACATTAATGACTCATTTAAGGTTGGCTTCCATAGGTTCAGCTTACCTAAACGAGGTTTTACTTCGTCAGCTAAATTTTGCTTGCTGAGTAATGCCAAATGCAACGGACAACTCCAAGATGTGATCTTGCAATATTTTATTATTCTTTCCAGCTGTGTTCCTTCAGTCTCCTTTCTCCTTGTGAAGACGGCGCCTACTCTGCCTCATTCTCTCCACTGCAAGGCGTGTTTTCAGAAATGTGTACAGCATTTTCAAAAGCATTTTCTTTCATGCCATGTTCAAGCTCTGCATCATTATAACGAGTGACACATTAGACTGCTTCAGCCAGGGTTAGCCTGGAACAGCTACTTCAAGTAGTGCACCCTTTTCAGGGGATGACAGAATAGGTGGCAGAAGAAGTATGGAAAGTGCCTATAGAGAGCATTTAGTTCATGTCTCTACAACAGAACATGAATTTGCAGCTTCCACTAAAACTACTGCTGATTGGCATTTAGCTAATTTTCCTGAAGGCCTCCAGATCTACTATTGCATAGCTTCTGCTGGGAATCTAGTCCAGAAATTCAATGCAATACTGTTCTTACTGATACTAGGTTTTCCTAAAAACCTCCTCTGTTGAAAATCTCCTTCTACATCCATGAGGGACAAAACAAGAATGGATTGATCCTTTTCAGTAACATTTTATGCACTCAAAGAATTTGTACCTGCTTTCCATTCTTCTTTAGTCCTCTATTCCTTAGTTAAAGCTAACACAGCCCTTGCGTGTTGTCTAGGTTGTGTTTCCTGAATCTCTGATCATTCACACTGGTCTTCCTGGACTCCAGGGATGAGACTTTTCATCTGGTCCAGGTTTACTCGAGTGGCATTGTTAAACTGAACAAATTACTGGACCAAGAATAAGCGAAGGATGGTATCCCATGTCTTACAGACAGTACTTCTACCTGTAAGTCCCTGTGTCCTAAATTTTTAGCAGAAAAGCATCATTTATTGATATTCAGTTTGAAGACCATTATTGTTTTGTGGGGTTTTTTTTTCCTAAAAATCTGTTACATGGCCAAATGTTACCAGCCTCCTACAAGGTTCATTATTCCTACTAATTACAATCCTCTACATTTCTTCTTACTGAATACCAATTAAAAAAAAAAAAATCAAGATAGCTTTGTATTCTGATTCTAATCTTTCAAGATATACAGAGTCTTCCAGTTTCATCTGCAAACTGAACAAACACGTCAGACTGCTCAGCAAACTACTGATTAGACATGACAGATCACTGTGAAATCCCACTCAAGGTACATCCCCCTCTCAGATAGAGCTCCCACAAAAGCACGCGGCTATCCAGCTCTCAGGCTGCAGGAAGTGCCAGAGCCTTTCAGTGGTCAGGGATGGCAATAGTGAGAACAGCTGTGTGGGGTGTGACCAGGTGGACCATCTGCTGTGTGTGGCGGCAGAGCTGCGAGATGAAGGAGAAAGGTTAGGGAGCATCGGGGAGTCTGAGAAAGACAGTCTGGTGGGGTCATGCTCTGCTCAACCTGAGACATGAACAGGAAGAGCCACAGGAAAAAAAAAAAAAAATAAAATGAAGGGGATTCTGTATCCTTCCCCCACTAGGCAGAAGGCAGTAGCTCAAAGGAAAGGAGTGACTGGAGGCAAGTCTGTGCTCAGGGCTACAGGTGAACCCCCTCCTTGTTCACCTCGTCCTCCTAGATGCCTCTGTACAGCAGGTGTGAGGCTCTGGAGGTGGAAAGTCAGTTAATGGGTGATGTGGATGACGGTCCATCTACACCAGAGGTATTGCCAGGGTCAGAAAGGCCTACCCTCCATGTAAAGACCACCTCCACAAGGATGAAAAGACAGGTTATAGACGTAGGTGACACACATCTGAGGGGAACAGACGGTCCAATATGCCAGACAGACCCTCCTCTTAGGGAAGTTTGCTACCTCCCTGGGGCCTGGGTTAAGGACATCACTAGGAAACTTCCTACCCTGGTACAGCCCTCGGACTATTACCCATTACTGCTCTTCCATGTGGGTGGTGATGAAGCTGCAACACATAGTCCACGGGTGATCAAGAGAGACTTCGGCGCCTTGGGACAATTGGTAAGGGAATCTGGAGCACATGTTATTTTTTTCTCTCTCCTTCCAGTTGCAGACAGCAATATAGGAAGAAATAGATGCACCCGGTCTGTTAACACATGGCTCCACGGCTGGTGTCACTGCCACAGTTTTGGGATTTTTGATAACGAGATGGCCTACACGGCACCAGGCTTCCTGGCTCTAGACGGGATTCACCTTTCTCAAAGGGGAAGGAGGGTCTTTGCACATCAGCTAGCGGGACACAATGAGAGGGCTTTAAACTAGACTTGAAGGGGGAGAGGGGTAATATCAGGCTTGATCAAGACAAGCTGAGAGCACCTGAAGAGCAGCAGAAAGGAATCCAGCCACTCTATCCAGGAGGTCAGCTTCATCAGGAGCCTAACTTAAATGTAAACAGCGTGAGGAATAAACAAGAGGATTCAGAGACATGTACATGCCTGGAGGGCTATCATCTTCTTGGCGTCATGTAGATGTAGTGGGATGGCTCCTGTGGCTGGAGTGTCGGAATGGAAGGATATAGGCAGGTGTCACTCTCTATGTCAATGACCAGCTGGAATGCATGGAGCTCTGCCTGGGCATGGATGAGGAACTGACCAAGACCTTATGGGTCAGGACTAAAGGAGCGGCAGGGACAGGTGACATTATAGTAGGGGTCTGCTACAGGCCACCCAACCAAGAACGCTGAGCAGAGGAGGCCCTCTATAGACAGACAGCAGCCGCCTCACAAATCCTGGTCCTCACGGAGGACTTAAATCACCTCGACAGCTGTTGGAAGGACAACATAGCAGGGCAGAAGCAATCTAGGAGGTTCCTGGAATGCACTGATAATAACTTCCTTCTCCAAGTGACAGAGGAACTAATGAAGAGAGGTCCTCTGCTGGACCTTGTTCTCACCAACAAGGAGGGGCTGGGGGAAAGGGCAGCCTTCGCTGTAGTGACTGTGAAATGGTGGAGTTCAAGCAAGGAGGCTACACAGCAAGCTCAATACTCTGGACTTCAGGAGAGCAGACTTTGGCCTCCTTCAGAGATCTGCTTGGTAGAGTACCATGGGATAAAGCCCTAGAGGGAAGAGAGGCCCAAGAAAGTTGGTTAACGATGTGTCCCAACAAAGAGGAAGTCAGGCAAAAACACCAGGAGGCAAAAACACCAGGAGGCCTGGCTGGATGAACAAGGAGCTCCTGGACAAACTCAAAAACAAAAAGGAAGCTTTTTACAAGGGCATGTAGTGATACAAAGGGCAAAGGCTTTAAACTGAAAGAGGGTAGATTTACATCAGATCTAAGGAAGAAATTTTTCACTCTGAGGGTGGTGGGACACTGGAACAGGTTGCCCAGAAAAGTTGTGAATGCCCCATCCCTCGAGGTGTTCAAGTTCAATCAAGTTCATCTTGTGGAGTGTGTCTCTGCCCATGGCAGGGGGGTTGGAACTAGATGATCTTTAAGGTCCCTGCCGGTCTAAATCATTCTATGATTCTGTGTATCATGTGCAACCATCAACAGCTTTCATAAGGAACAGTCACAGCATCTATGAACTCATATGTGGTTCTCGGCTTAGGACAAAAAAACCAAGCAGTACAACAAACAATTGCTCTTTTGAATGTAGCTGTGCCTTTAATACTAGAGCAGATATTTGAGAACAAGGATGATGTCATGGACATGTCTTTGCTCTGTTGAGAGAATCCAAATTATTTCTTCAGTTGTCTGACAGCAGTCCTTATTTGCACAGACTGACTCATAGATAAAAGAATTTGTGGAGGGAGGAATCACTTGAATCACGCAGCCTGACTCGGCATCATCCATAGAGCTACTCACTGTATTTTCCTGAAGTCTCATCTCAACTATATTTACATGTCTGTAGTGATAACTTGCACTGCCCCCTTGTCTGTCTGGTCTGCTACCACATTATTCATGCCGTCAGGATTTTTTCCTATGTCAACATCTAACGCCTGAGTAAATACAGAGTGACTAAGTATATGAGTCAAGTTCTCTAAGCCTATTTTCACTTGGTGTCAAAGCATACCTATCCGTTGTGAAATTACTAGCCTATTTTTGGAACCGATACATCTTCAGTGAATTTCTTTTTGTTTTTAAGAAAGAAGTTTTAAAATTAAAAACTCTGATGCTTAACACCCAGTGGAAATACCAAACACTATGCACTGAGGACACTTAGTCAAAGAAAACTTTCACTGGGCAGCAAAATGTCATTTGATTGGTCAGTTAACATTTGTATGGTAAATATGTCCAGGTCTATTGCCTCTGACAGGACCTTACAATGGTATGCGAGACTGGAATGGATAGTAATGTTTCAGCATAAGTGAATATGAGAATGTATAGTTTTAAATCTACATTCATTTCTATACGGGGTGTTTTGTTTTAATTTTAGCTAAAGCTTCAAAAACACGTGCACTGAAAGTGTAAAAATAAAATTGTTTTTCCTCTTCCTTAGTTTTGGTGCTCACTGGTTAAAGGCAGGTGCCACCAGCAAGCCCTGCCTCACACGAAGACCGACTGCAGCTGAAGTCCAGCACTGACACTGTTCAGAATTACTGCAAGGTTTAAAATCCCACTTTGTACACTGTAGTCCTTATATGAAGTAATCTCTTGTTCCTGAATACTTTATGAACATGGATAAAACTGTGGTATTGGAGACTTGATCCAGGCACTTTTCACGTGCTACAATATATTGTGAAACACATCATGAGAAGTAAAGAGATATTGAACCTTAAGTTATCCACTGCTGAGCAGCACCAACCACTTACAGCAAACGACTTACAGCTGAGATGCGTGCATCATGATTCAGTGAAGTAATGGTCCATATATCCAACAGACCTAAACAGGATCTTCTGCAAACCATGGGCGCACACAGCTCAGGAGACAACTCATCTCCTGTATAAGAGCTGGAAATCTGTATCTGCCTGTGAGTTTCAAATGAACTGTTATTTTTATGTATGTAAAGATTTAAGAAGCTCGTATATTAAACAGTAGAACCTCAAATATATTATGAAGGTAATTCTATGACTAAGAAGACAGGATGTCGATTTCTAGAGAATTAAATAGTTATTTGTTCCAACATTCACTTAAAAAGAGAGTTCAAGCTCAGTTACAAGATTTCTCACAGCTTAAAGAAAAATGCCAGTGGAAATCAGAATCATAGTAGAACATGGCCTAAGGAATAACAATTGCAGAGAACTGTAGATCTTCAAGATCTGAAGATCATCAGACTAGTCCAGGTCTAAGGGCATACAAGAAGAAAAGCTTATGGCAAATGCTAATAAAGTTAGTTTAGAAAACTGATAGGGATAGAAAACAGTTCATTCTAAAAAAAAAGAAAAAGTTTAAGAATGCAGTCATTGAGCTGTAATTCTTAACCAAGGGAATTGAACACAATTAACATGAACACCCAAAGGGAAAAAAAATAATCAAAACTCTTGAATGGGCAATAATGTCTAGCAAAGGTATCAGATATAGTATAATGCACAGACTGCTTACCATAACATCTGTCTATAAACTCAGGATGGAAAGAGAAGTTCAAGGAAAGGATCGAAAACTCACCAACAGTGCCACACGTCTGCAGGCTGCTTAACTGTGCTCTTGCAATCTTCAGTGTTTTTCTGACTGCGTTATCTAAACTCCATGATTTCTTCATATTGCTTAAAAAAAGTTTGCCACTTTCTAGTTACTTGCCTGAAATCTGTGCTGTAATTTAGCCTCACCTATGGATTTGTCCTGGTAATTTTGAGAAACTTTGATATATACATGTTTCTTACACTACCACATGGGCTGTAAGCTTAGCCCAGCAAAGAGTAATGCACCTGTTACCTCATACTCAACTCTGCAAAATTTTGCCCTAAGCACCCACAGGTTTTAACATAATACAGAAACGCAAGAGGTACGTGACAAGGTGGGGGTTTTCAAGCAGGTGCCATATGCCACAGTGACTGCCCCTCTGCAGAATCTGGAAAGCCTAGTTGTGCCCAAACGCCACACCAGCTGTCACCAGCACTGCCACCTGATGAGGATGTGGTGACGGTGACGGCACCACAGGAGGGGCCCTGGGCTTTGCAGTCCCTGGGGCAATGCCGTAGCCTGTGATTACAGCTTTGCCGTCCCTCTTCAGCAACCCTGCCAGCAAGGCAGAGGAGCACTGGTTTCCCTGAAGTGAATCAGACATTCAAAACACCCAGCTTCTATTGCAGCTTTTCTAGTGTTTTTGTCTTTTTTTAAAAACGTAATCTCAAATGAGACTGTGAAGGACAAAAGCATACCTGGGTTTTCCAAAATGATGAAGAGCCCTGGAAGCACTTCAGGAAGCGGCACAGCTTGCCTTAGCCACGTTGGGGAGGCAGCGGGACGGCTGCCTCGCCTCGCTCAGCCTCCTCTCCGAACCATGCTTCCCAGCAGGAACCTGAACACAGCCTTCAAGCGTAGGCTGGGCAAAATTCCTACTATGTGGGTGGGTGTATGAGTGACCTCCTTGGGTATCAGACTCTAAAATATGGACTCAATATAGTCAGTTATATTTTGGTTTAAAAAAAAACACTGATGGGAGAGGAGAAAAGGTTGTTTCAGCAAGGATGTTCTCTCTTTTTTGTTTCAGCCTTCCATGCTGGGCCTTAGCCTGGGCTGCAAGTTTTGAACATTGTGGCTGTCTCCCGTGCTTCCACCACACTGGTCAGGAACATGACGGAAAAAAGCAGCCAGATAATGCCAACTAGCCAAACCAGAAACTTTTCACAAGAATAAGCAGGTCTGACTAAATGCTTATATAGGAAATGTGGGGTTTTTTTCCTCCAGTTTTCTCACTGTTTCTGTATCCTCATATAGCATTTTTCCATTTCCAGTTTGAAACTATTTACCATTAAATTATTATAGATGAAACGGGAATACCTGAAGAAACGTTTGAAAGTTTAAAAACATTTCAGTTTACTGAATTTTAAATATTCCATCTAAGCTCTAAGTGCAACTGTTCAGCAAAACCATATAATCAACCATGGTCTGATACAGGACATAATGGGTTTTGTACTGAATTGCTTGTGTAAAGAATATATACTTTTGGCTTCTAAGGTACATTTCCAGGTCATACACAATACAGGCTAACCTGTCTAAGCTCTGTCATCTCAGCCACAAACTGTGAGTAGGCTAATCATAGCTACCGTGCTGCTGTAGGTTACGTCTGGCAGAGAACATGACTAAGAAGCCAGTTCTGGCCTGCAAAGTCAACAGGAGGGATCAAACAGCAGACAGACAGCCCCATCCCTGACTTAAGAATAGGCCCTTACCGTGACGTAGGTGTGGTCCAAAACACTAGCTTAGACGCTGACTATATTCGGCAAGAACGTGGACCTAAGCACCACACCCCGAGCCAGATCTCTGCTCAAACTGAGTTTCCAGGAGGAGTGCTCTGAAGAGGCTGTGCTGCTCTGCTGTGCCCAGACTCAAAACATTTTTTCCACCTGTGCAGACTTTGCTAAGGAAAAGCAAATGCCAGGCTCCCCTAGTTTGGCAGCATTGTGATGATTTACTGGATTGCAAAACAGATTAAACAATAGGTGCTACACAAATCACAAGCATGGACTGAAAAACTAAGTTTGCACTAAATCTGCATGATGCTGCTTCATCCTACATGACAAGACCATCACAAAAAATCTCTTGGAAAATTCTTAAGAAAGTGTTATCCTGATGAGGAAACAAATTCCACATGGAAAGGAGTGCACTGTCGCAGGTCACTGTTACACCACAGCTCTCTTCAATTCTGGCAAATAAGTCAGAATCTGCAAATTTCATTACTCTATTTACTTTGTGGGCCAGAGAAGTACTTACCAGGCTTGTGACACACGAAGACTTGTTAGGGTCCTGACAGACATAAAGGAATGCTCAGTCTCTAGAACTATAGTTCTAACACCAAGTTCAGAGTGATTTTCCAAAATCTTAGACAAGAGATTAAATTTAAATCTAACACAAACCTTGGCTTCTCATGCAGATGTATAAACTGTGAGTATAATGCACTAATTTTAACAGCATCCTGTAAGTCAGACTGTTTAACCAGTCTTTACTAATTTATCTTCATTTTAATTAACATCTCTGTTATTAAATATCTGATGTTCAACTCCAGGCATATATAGAGTAAATGACTGATTTGTACTTATTGCTAAGGCTTACAGTTCAGCATATATAAGGTACTTAATTAAGTCAAACAATATATGTTTTGTAAGGCTAACTAAAATACAAAAATAAAACCCCACCTCATAAACAGCTGAATATAGGCCTCAGCTTAAGAGTTCTGTGCTATCTAGATCTTCCTTTCAGCCACTTCCTTCTTTATGGGAAAACCCAAGGTGCAGTTGAGAGAAATGTTCTGGGTTCACACTCAATTCTTCACACTGAACAGGGATAATTTCCTATTTAACCTAAAGAGTGCGGGCGTGCAGCAATCAAACTGCAGAGTTTTGTTTAGCCAGGGGTGCACCAGCATCTGCGCTCACCGCTATGTTACTAATATGCATCGGCCTCAGCCCCTCCTGTGGCATCTCTGTGCACAGCGGGAGGCTGCAGCTGCTGCTCTCTCCAGCATCTTCTTCCCTGTGCTTTGCTGGGAAAGACTCTCGTCCTCCTCCTTCTCTGTTGCTGTCTCCTGGCCCATTGTCACCTGTTGCTCCAGCTCAGCCTCTCCTCTTGCCCTGGCCAAGTCAGAAAGGCCAGAATATGACCAAGACAGAAGGACATTGTCTGCTGTTTATAGGTTAAAGCCTCACACAGCAGGTACTCTGTTAGCAGATCTGTGGGTAACTGTTCAGCCTGACACTCAGGGAAACAAACTTCTAGTTAGCTTGTTATTTTACCTTTTGATACAAAACAGATGAAATAAAGATCTGTTACTGCCTTTTTTTTTTTTTTCTGTGCTCAAGGGAATAAACACGAAGAGCCGGATGACCAAGTTAAGCCTTCCTAAAGAAATGAGTGCTTATGCATTCTACAAAGAGACAGCAAAATCCAGGCAGAAGATTACAATGTGGGCTTGCAGCATTATACTGCAGCCCCCAACTTAAGCACGGACCATCCTTCCTGAGAGTTATGTGGTTCTGCACATACTTTAAAACTCCCACACAAGGCTGTGCTAAATCACTCTCTCCTTACTAAGTGAAACATTGAAGAATACTGCCACTTATTATTTGTCATGTTTCTTGAGGTTTTTGATGACTACGTTGTTGTTCAAACATTACAATTCCATCACCAAATGGCAGATGGTCACATAATACCACCACCACACAGAAACACTTAAACACTGGAAGGGTTGATTGAGGTCTCTGTGGCGGACAATGTAGCTCATGAAATTTTCTGATATATCATCTGCAGCTACAATTCCCAACAAGCAACACTTCTATTATTGAAGAAATAGCGTACATGAGCTTGCTCTTACAGTCACATTACTGAGTGCTAAGGGAGATACAGACCAGAGCTTTTTCTTTCTCTTCAGGAAAGACTGTGCCACTCAAGCAGTATTTCTTTAAGAGTTTCAAAGTCACAAACTCTCTTACTAAGATTGTGTGCCTGAGAAAAATACATTAGCTTAGGCGATAAAGAATCATGCTGTCTTTGAATGATTACTGTTTTTCATACACTTCATTTGCAATAATGATCATTTGCCATAAAGATTGTAAATAAGACACACTCGTGCATTTAATCCATTAAAAATAGTCAAGATTTCAGATCTTCTGTAGCATTTTTTTTTTTCCATAGCAGAAATAGTCAATATCTAGATCTGAACAGTGGGTCAGAAACGACATAATCAGATACTGAGAGCACAGGTCAAAAGTAAAAATCTTGTCAATCCTAGCCTTGCAAATAAAATATTCTTGGACACTGAGCAAGCCATTAGTTCTAAATCCAACCAGCGATATAAGTACCTTCATGATTTCAATCCTAAATTTTGGACTTCTCATGTTGCATGCAATGAACAGGGAAAAGAAGGGAGCAAAAGCGACAGCTACCCAGGTAACTATAGACTGGTCAGCCTCACCTCCATCCCAGGAAAGATAATGGAACAACTTATCCTTGGTGCTATCTCTAGGCATATCAAGGATAAGAGAGTCATTAGGGGCAGTCAACATGGCTTCACTAAGGGAAAGTCGTGCTTGACAAACCTGATATTCTTTTATCAGCACATCACCCAGTGGGTGGATGATGGTAGAGCAGTGGATGTGGTCTATCTTGACTTCAGTAAAGCATTGACACAGTCTCCCACAGCATCCTCACAGCTAAACTGAGGAAGTGTGGTCTGGATGATCGGGTAGTGAGGTGGATTGTGAACTGGCTGAAGGATAGAAGACAGAGAGTGGTGGTCAATGGGACAGAGTCCAGTTGGAGGCCTGTATCCAGTGGAGTCCCTCAAGGGTCGGTACTGGGACCAGTATTGTTCAACATATTCATCGATGATTTGGATGAGGGACTAGAGTGCACGGTCAGCAAGTTTGCTGATGACACTAAACTGGGAGGAGTGGCTGACACACCTGAGGGCTGTGCTGCCATTCAGAGAGACCTGGACAGGCTGGAGAGTTGGGTGGGAAGAAATTTAATGAAATACAAGGGCAAGTGTAGAGTCTTGCATCTGGGTAAGAACAACCCCATGTACCAGTACAAGTTGGGGACTGAACTGTTGGGGAGCAGCACAGGGGAAAGGGACCTGGGCGTCCTGGTGGACAGCAGGATGACCATGAGCCAGCAACGTGCCCTTGTGGCCAAGAAGGCAATGGCATCCTGGGGTGTATTAGAAAGGATGTGGTTAGTAGGTCGAGAGAGGTTCTCCTCCCCCTCTACTCTGCCCTGGTGAGGCCGCATCTGGAATATTGTGTCCAGTTCTGGGCCCCTCAGTTCAAGAAGGACAAGGAACTGCTGGAGAGAGTCCAGAGCAGGGCCACAAAGATAATGAAGGGAGTGGAGCATCTCCCTTCTGAGGAAAGGCTGAGGGAGCTGGGTCTCTAGCTTGGAGAAGAGGAGACTGAGGGGGGACCTCATTAATGTTTATAAATATGGAAAGAGTGACTGTCATGAGGATGAAGCCAGGCTCTTCTCAGTGGCACCCAATGATAAGACACGGGGAAATGGATATAAGCTGGAACATAGGAGGTTCCATTTAAACATGAGGAAGAACTTGTTCCCAGTAAGGGTAACAGAACACTGGAACAGCCTGCCCAGAGAGGTTGTGGAGTCTTCTTCTCTGGAGATGTTCCAAACCCGTCTGGACGTGTTTTTGTGTGATCTGATCTAGGTGGTCCTGCTCCGGCAGGGGGATTGGACTAGATGATCCTTTGAGGTCCCTTCCAATCTCTAACATTCTGTGATTCGGTGATACTATCATATTTTCCATCAGACTCATACACAGGTATGATTGGTATTCCCCAAAAGTGCCAGCTTGGTTGAGCCCTCAAGGAATAGACAGAAGAACATCTATTTTCTGAACTTGACTGGGAGGCAAGAAGGAAAATAGGGCTGAGTCACTCGGCTCTGTCAACACCAAGTACCTGTACACATCCTAAACGAGAAATGCAGGTGCCCATGGGACTTCAAAGTCAAGAATTTGTATGCCTATGGACCTGCCTACTGCCAGGCTGTAGTTTACCAAGGGTTTTCAGGACTCTTATGCCAACTGGGAGACAGGGTTTCTTCTTCTGGATCTGGGCCACTTGTGTCTGACACTTCCTCTGTAATAGATAAAGACTTGCCCTCTAATACTGCTCTGTGCAACTGAGTAAATGCCTTATAGCTGTAATAAAGGGTGACACAGATTTTTCCAACCCATAAAGAGAAGAAGCTTCCCTCCTGCCCCTTTCACCATTCCAGTACTTAAAGTCGACATTTCAGGAGGCAGGCTTAGGAGTTAACTCTCCAGTTATTTAATAACACAGTGACAGGCAGAAGAGAAACCCAGTGCTGTAAATGAGGTATTAAATATCAATGCATTAGAACTGAAAAGGCAGATATAAATAAAACTGTAAACATCTTCCACACAAGGAAACAAAGAGCAGGAAAAATCCCAAAACTTTCATATGTTGGCTAGTTTACATGGACAAATGGTAAAGGACTAAATTCCGTTTAATACAAGGTGATACAAGCAACAGAACCCTCAGCCATTTCTACCTGAAGTAAAATTTCCTACTTCTACAACAAATTCTCTTCCAAATCTGTCCTTCTATGCCAATTTGTCCTTTCACCTGAGGTATCAAAAATGCAGGTGAACACCAAAAAGTACATGAAGGTGGGAGACTACAGAAGCTGTTCAAAATACATTATTAATAATCTCCCTCATCTTAGAAAGGAAGCAGCAATTGCACAAAATAGCTTACACATAGTTTCTAACTTAGGTTTTGACATTTTCATGTAGTGAAAATCTTTTACTTCTGAATTGAGTACAGTGATTAAAAACGCTGTTACAGTTAACTTATCAGAAATGCCCCTGAAAAAACCTATTCTAAACCTTTGAGAATCCATAACCCCTCCCAAACACGCAGACACTTGCAAAAAGCACATATGTTAAACAAGATAACAAGAAAAATGGCAATTTACAATCAACTTATCTGAAATTTTTCAAGAGGGGAAAAAAATACTTATAAAATACTGAGTGGACAATTGAAAACTATTTTTAAAAAATTCTTTTTTTCCCCTAAATTATTTGCTGTTCTAAAAAATCCTTTTTGGTTTCAGTATTTATTAATTATAAAATATCTGTCTCAGGTGTAAAAAACAACTTTATTTCAAGATTTTTATCTCAACCTTTTAACTTTCAGCTTCACTACTGTAGGTTAATTTCCCTTTTAAAACAAGTATTTAATCTAATCTCACTTCCTATATCACACTTTAACTCAATGAGCATTTAAAGAGACACTCTTTCCACATTTCAGAGACAGTACATCCCACTTAAGTCGGAAACATTCTTGTAAAACAAGCCAAAATAAGTATTTTGTGACTCACTGTAGTTCCTGATCTCTTTTCTGCACTAGAAAGGACATGGAACCGTCAAGCCCTTACTTTGTGGAGCTGAATGTTTACCCAGTTCTGTAGAAGCTCATGCCTTTTAATGAGGCAAGCCCCCATTCAGTTATCAGGAAGAAGTACAAAACCAACAGGTCAGTATGGGTTGCATGTTCCCTTTGTGATCCCCTCTACCAAGTGATTTGAAATTAAAGAAGTAAGCTTTGCGATGAGCTATAAAGACTCACATTATGCTACAGCATTCCCCAGATCAGCCCCTGCTGCCAATGATGGCAGCCCTCAGAAAAGCCTGAGCCATCCAGCACTTTAAATCTGTTGTTCTGATTAGTATGAAATAAGTTTTACAAGTTGGCAGCAGCAGTAAATTAATAATGGCTGCATCACACCAGCAGCATACAAGGAACAAGAAAATATGCAGAGAAAATCTGTGCCCAAGTATTTTTATCCCAGCTTGGATGGGAACTTTGGTAGAAAAAGAAGGGTCTAGAACAAAAAAGCATGTTAAGGACTCTTTTCCCTTTTAGTTGTTCAGTTTCTCTGCTAAAACACTGTAGCATCAGTAGCAAGATTAAGTAGTCACAAGAGTCTGCATAGTCCTGTGGGCAGCGTAGGAACAGCGTCCTGTGCAGCGCAGTTATTTCTGTACTGTGCTCACACAAAACTATAGCAACAGGTGACCTCAAAAAGCTACCAGTTTACGGCAGCCGGAATCTATTCTACCCACCCATTTGCTGGAAAAAGTCAGAAGAGACATTTCAGAAAGCTCGGGATGTCCTAACCAAAGACTGTTTTAGAATCAGATGAATGGCCCCTTAGGAATGGTCTGTGTCTGCCTACATAGATTTCATAGATTTCTAGGTTGGAAAAGACCTTAGAGATCATCCAGTCCAACCGTCCCTAATCCCCATTAAACCATATCCCTAAGTAGATCATCCACTCTATTCTTAAACACATCCAGGGATGGGGACTCAACCCCTGGGCAGCCTATTCCAGTGGCTGACAACCCTTTCAGAGAAGAAATTCTCATGTCTCCCTCCACCAAATTTGAAATTTGAAATGATAAACAGGTTTTAAAGCGTACTAACCTACTAGGGCTGTTTCTAGGAGAGATGCATCTACTTACAGTGATCCAAAAGGGCTTTCAAAAATCACTTACCATACTTTTCTACTTGCTTTGGAGAAAGGCCAAAATGCACATATTTCTGTAGCTTAGGAAGAATATCAGTATTGTTTCTGTCTGCACATGATGTTGCTATTCAGAACATATTTTGAGAGGTATTATTTTAAGTTTGTCTCAAGTTTGCCTGATACTTTACAAACACATTCAAATTTGTAACAGTGTTTAAAACTTAAATAAGTCTAATACGGTAGAAGAACCTGCATATTAATTTCAAATCACACTGAGAAACAAATGCTACAGTCCACTAACATTCAGTACCTTCTGAACGCTCCTTTCACTCTTTAAAATGTAATACAATTTTGGTAATCTAGGCTTTGGTGAAAATCTAAAAAAGTGACCGTTTTATTTATTATTCATTGCTTTAAATACACTTCAGGCAAGAACAAAGGTATACAGACAAACCTTCCTTTTATAACAGCTGAGTGTCTCTGCTGAGAAACTGAATTTAGCACAGATATCCCTCACTAACTCCTGAGAAAATGAAAGAGAAATCAGGCTTTCAGGCTTTTACATCCCTACCCATTCACGTAGTTGATTTTACAAACTTTATTTGTTTCAGGTACTACTGACAGGCTGGTACGTTTCTGTGTACAGGACAGAACAAGTTCTGCTTCACTTTAAATGGTACACAACGTTAACTCACCAGGCGTGTGGGCAGGCACAGCACTCACACAGACTGGTTACCACACAATTGAGCCTGACAGCTAACTGGTTTCCTGTTAAATCCAGTCTGCTTCCCAGTGACGCTAACCATGTTTTATGGAGCCTGGGGAAGTGGAAGCCTGTAATTCCTGGTGCATAGATCCCTGGCTGAAAGCAAGGGCAACTGGAGCATCATGGTATCTATAGGGCTGTGGGACTCAAGAAGAGCCTTGGGAAGTGTTCTGGGCTTTCCAAATGTGAAAGAGAAACTTAATAAATCATGTAGATAAAGAAATCTCTCATAATGTAATTATGAGCGAGAGTATTTTCTTTTGAGGTGATTAACAAGCAGTCATCTTCCAGGTTTGACATTCTTTAAATATTATTCCTTCAGTAATTGTTTCTCTTGAAGTTCAAAAGAAAGTTACACAGCTCATTAACAAGCACTAAAGATTGCTTTTGTTGACACTTATGGAAACCTCTAATTACATGAGTCAGCGGAGGTTTACAACTGAATAAACAGTTAAGAAAACTGGAAAAAATTGTTACAGAAGAGATAACATCTGATGAAAAGTGTGATGCCCAGCCATTTACTCACGTCTTACATGAAGCATCTATTTACAAAGGAAATAATGATGGAATGTAAAAGTGATGAGATCCTATTAGAACAAATTGCTTGGGTACATTCATCAATGTAACAGCATTGTATTGAACAGTCTTTTAAAAAAAAGTGGTTTTTTTTTAAAAAAGGCATCCCTTGAGTTTTTTACAAAATGAATGGCATGTTCTAATCAGAAAGCAAGTCTCCTTTTCACACAGAAATCTTATTTTGCTACTCTGTGAGCTGTTGCTTTTACTGTTATGCTGCATCACTATTTTTTTGTGTCTCTAGTCTTGGCCTTGAGGACCAGATATGGCATTTAGCTTCAATAACAAAAGCATACTTTAATGGCAGAAATAACTCAAGAAAAATTTCCTGACAACTACTTGGTGTTATGTTGTGAAGTACCAGGATCTTTTTCCCCACTCAATGAACAAAATAATAATTTAATTCATGCTAAAAAAAAAATCCTTACAGAAAACTGAAATCCCATTATGGCAAATCAGAATCCAAGACTTTAAAAGGCTGTATTTTTCACAAGATTTGGTAAATTCTGATCACTGATGATTTTTAACATGCTTATGTTACTGTGTCCTTATGCTTGAACTAGCTTCCTTTAGGAAGAAAGATCAAGAAGGTCACCTCTCTCTGGCATGTTCATTTCTATCAGCCCTGATAGTAAGTGTCCCACCTGATCAACCAAAAACTACACTGGTTTCCTAGAGGGCTTTTAAGTCAGGAAAGTTCAGCTACCTTCAGAAAATCTTGTCTTGTTATTCATTAAATCATGTTCATTACTCCTTTTTAGCTCATCTTCCTTCTATTTTCATGCAAGCAAAAGGAGTAAATTTCTTCTAGATATAGCAGAGTTATAAAATCCTCAATTAAAAAAAAACCCATATTGAAGGGCTGAATGTTGCTGGTAGGCATTATCTCTACAACCGTGCAAGATAGACTAGTCTGACCTGAAGCTGTTTTTTAATGCTGCTGGGGAGCAGGATCATTGCACCACACAGGAGGTCATATGCAGCCTCAGCTAGCAGAGAATGAGGTGGGAAGTAGGAAAACTGAATTAACGCCACTTGAGATATGCTTCACTATAAGACAGAGGTATACAAACCAGAAGTCAAGACAGGCTACACAGTATGCAAGATGCCACATTGCCACAGCAACTGTGCTTGGTGCTACTAGAATAAAAGCATTCCTGTGTAGAAAATCGTGCAATATCACCCAAAGCCGCTTGATTTCTGGTGCCCAGCTTGAGTAATCTCAAATTATCCCCATTTCCAGGAGGCAGGAGAAAAATCCTACGATTAAAATTGCTTCTTAAAAGAGGCTCTAGTTAGGTACTGTAAAGCCAAGGCAGTCCAGGTCATTAGGCATTACTTGTCCTTCCTACAATGCTGACAGAAAACACCAGAGCAGCTCATGCTCAAGTGCACACCAGCACACTGCAGCACCCTGGTCTCTCAATCAGGAGAGAGACCGATTCCTAGGTTAGGAGCTACAACGTGTCCCAGATCCTTCCTAGCCTGAAACCCCAAGAAATCAAAGTGCTGGAGAGTTGGGACAGGACAGGCTGATACAGATGGGACACTCCATCAAACTCAATGTCAAACTACAATTGCTTGGTATGAAGGGGGCATTAACATGCCCAACTCATAAATCCTCACGATATTGCACGGTAATTAATTTATTCTCAAAAGCGTTTCAGCCAGAAATGTTGCTACCCAAGAGTTTATTGTATTTATGCCACTGAAACAGTTTTCAGAATCATTTCTATTTTCTATTTTTTCAGAATGACCTCTGTGAGTACCTCTGAAGTTTAAAATACAAATAGTTAATAAATCTTCAAAGCCTTTTATTGTCTACTCTGCAAGTCTTATTTATCTGGTGGACTAATCTGTTGTACCACATACAGCTGTATAAAAGTTTGATAATGATTTTTAACATATTTGTTTGGCTTTAACTACATTTTGAAACCTCTACTCCAGCTGTTATTACTTATTCAGCAAAAGAAAACCCCACAAACTGGGTTGATACTTTCTTCTAGTCAGAAACTTCTTAAAAAACGTGTCACACCAAAAACATTCCTATCTATCAACCTCATCACCTACAGAGGTGGTGAGGAGCATACACACTGTCTAGAAAATGAGGAGTTGAAAAAGAGTAATAAGGACACGATTCATCAGACTGCTAAAAAGAACAACGTTTTTTTGGATAAAAACTTCACCATGCTTCAGCTAATAAGACATACCAGTGGAAATGATTGTGTCCTTTCATAGAATCATGGAATGGTTTGGGTTGGAAAGGGCCTTTAGAGATAATTTAGTCCACCCCCTCATGCCACGGCAGGGACATCTTCCACTAGATTAGGTTGCCCAAAAGCCCCATCCAACCTGACCTTGAACGCTTTCCAAGGATGGGAAAGATCTTGACCTTTCTAGGTAAAGATTTTCTAGGAAATGTAACTGACTGGTGCCAGTGTTTCTTGCAAGGTCTGGCTCCACTCTGTCCCCTCTCCTTACTTGTATTATTTTCTTCTTTGCGTATTAACTACTTACTTTTTTTTTGGGGGGGGGAAGGGGGAGGGGGCAGCTGTAACCGTCAAGTCAGTATCTACTCTGCTTGCAGTATTGAATATTAAAGAGAGTAATTGACTAGTTACTGAAGCTGCCTTGTCCTTTCTTATTCTAAATTCCCATTCCATGGTTAAATATGGAGTAAGTTTCAATGTATGTCTTCTCATAGCTTTTAATTTCTCTCCAACATTCTCAAGCAATTAACATACTGCTGTTCTACCTTCTCAAATATGTACAGAGACTTAAGAGTTACAGAAAGTATTCAATTATCTTCAAGAATTGGTTTCACAGACTACACAGAGGAAGTCACTCTTAAATGTCAAATTACTTGCTCATTAGCAAGAGACTGGGATGCATACTTAGCAAAGAATTACCTCACACGCTGCCATAAAGAGTCGATTTAAATCCTATTTTGCAAAATGAGAAAGGTCAAGACAAAAGCTCGTATTCTTGTGCAGCACAACCTTTAACAAAAGTAAGTTCGGAAAGACGCAGTATACAAAGTCCTAGCAGAGATCCTGGAGGAACTGACTCAGGAATGGACCTGCTTGTTATACTAACTCACATCAACAGCTGCATTTCGTACTACCAATAGCCAAAGTGCACAACTGCAAGTGTGTACATAAACAAATAAAGCTAATAGTTTTCTGTGTGTTTTTTTAATGAAAATGTTCCCCATGGAAAATTACATTGTAGGTTATAATTGAAGACTACAGCATAAACAGAGTATCAATGATTTATGCAACACCATGAACTTGGCCAAGCAGTGAGTCCCACAACAGAAGTCAGAGTATGTTTATAATTAGTGCCTAATGTGTTAGCAGGGAAGTCTAGAAATTAACCAACCCACAAATAGTTTTTGTCTATGATTGTGCCCAGTTAAAATGTAATTTGTATGGTATGCAGCGAATCGTTCTTATATGTAATAGTGTTAAACTACTCCAAGACTCTCCTAAACGCAAAGTGATTTTTAGGCATGAGCCATTATCGCTTCCTTGCTCTAGCCGAGCCAAATATTCTGAGAGAATACTGACAGGATATACTTTCAAATATCGACTTATAGTTCATAAACTGCACAAAGTCAAAATGTTCCCAAACCTAAATAAAATCCACCTAATTTTCAGTTGAATCCTGCTCTCCTACAGTATCTGGATTAGCCAGGAGGAGCTGAGAAGCGTTATGCACTCAGGAATTAGCTCTGGATAGGAAGAATAATCAGACATGGCCTGGAAAACTTTGAGGGGAGAACCGTGTCTCAGAGAATCCTGTTCTCTCACCACATTTTTAGGCAAAAAGAGAACGCAGCTGTTGCTCCATTCTTTTCAATGTTCATTCTGCATTCAGTACGCTTGTGCTGTTCTAGGATTACAGCTGGGATGGTCCTTTAAACTGGATACACAAAAAAAAAGAGCCGGGTATTCATGCTCTTCCTATACAAAAGCACACACCACACAGGGGTCAGGGACAAACTATCTTGTTATCCTTTCCTGAAATGACAGTATAAATGATGTTTAATTTATTTATTTTTTTTAATATTTGTTCAACTCTGTGCAATACCATCAGGTCTCTGACATATATTGATTAGTTCTACTAACATTACTTTCCCAGTCAATGAGGTAACACTGTTAGGAGCAAGGTACTTCTAAACAAACAAAATAGTAATTGCAGTTGAGGAGAGTCTGGAATGTTATCTAAATGGAAAAAAGGGAAAACATCTCTCAGTTTACCTGTAACAATGGTAGTAACAACATCAAATTTGATGCACAAATCTAGCAAAGGTAAAAATTTTATAACTGATGTGGAAGAAATTAACAATGGTCGCATTTCCAATACACAGACCTGGTTAAACATCCTGCAGAAGAAGCATGCCTGAATAACAGGAATGTGTCTTTGGCTTCTTGGGAAACAGCAGGAGTCAGTTCGAAAATTCAGAACAGAGGGCGGGCAGCATGCGCATGCACATATGCAAACAAACAGGCATACACACCTGATACAGTTGAGCATAGGAAGAGACGTGAGGGAAAGAAACCCATCTGCTTCCTTAACCTTTTCTAAACAGACATCGACAGCTGATTATATTTGCAAAACACAATGTATACTTTTTCAGAAGATAAAAAAATCACATCACTTCGTCCATCAGGTAGAAATAGCTGCTTATCAGTATTGCACAATTTCATGCAGGTGAACAGAGAAGGTTAAAAAAAAATGTTGAACATTGATAGGATATAGTTAAGTATGGTCTTTGCTGGCTGGGAAGAGTAAGCACAACTGGAGTATGCTTAAACAGGCCAGCTCTTTCAGAATCTATTGCCTACTCCCTGTAATTTGGGAGTCTGCCTGGGAGTTCAGGTCGCTGTTGGAGTTACACGGTGCTACACACAACCAGAACAACTGTTTGGCTTTCCCTGGGCATCTGCGTCTGTCTTCTGAGGATCAGGAGTAATGTGCAGCAATAAGAAGTCTGCAGTCACAAGGCATGCCTTTCTGCAGCAGTTCAAAGGGGACAGCACGACTGGGGCAGAGATCAGCAGAGCCCAAAGACAGCCAAGAGAGTCCAACAGCAGCACTGGGACAGTGCTGAAGGTGCAAAGCAGCACAGCCCCTCAAATCTGAGAACCAGGGTTTATTGGCATGAGCTTATCTCTGGACTGATGTGGCAAAACTGGCTGGGTGCATGGCAGTCTACTGCTCCTTGCTGCACAGGGCAGAAATATAAAGCGGTGGTCCAAGCTGAATCTCAGCTCTGTGGCATCAATGGCTAAATAACTGATTTGGAAGCTTGAGCTGCTCTGCAAAATTGACTGTCCTTTCATTTGTAATTTTGCCTCCCGGTTTGTTGGTATGTTGTCAGGCAGTGGACATCTTATTTATTCTTACCGAATAGTTTAATATGCAGTAATGTTAAAAGCCCCTTTCCTTATACTGCCAGTACTTTCCATCATATATGAGGAAACAAATTGGAAATAAGCAATTATAAAAAAATTTATAAAACACTTTGGTGTTCAGTGTCAGCATTTTAGAATATCCAAAATATGGCTGACATTTATATATTTAATATAGATGTTTTCATAATACACATGGAGTTAAACTTTCAAATATTAGCACTGTGAATGTTAATTTCAGACCCAGACAACTTCTTTCATGCACTAAGAAAAGACTAATATTTATAAAGTTTACAGCACTGCTTGAATGACAGTTAAGAAATTCCTAGTTTTTAAAGCATGATGGGACCATCACATGCATCTAGACTGGCATCCTGAATAACACAATACACAACTAGTGATTTCTTGAGTATTGGAAATTATTCACGCTAACTTTCTAAGTGAACTTTACATAGTCCATTAACTTATGATTTAACTAGAAAACATGTTTTAAAAAGACTTCCAATGTCAGTGCTGATGTTGAAATAAAAAAAAAAAATCTAAATAATCATATAAACAAATAATTTTCCCCTTTGCTTTCCAAATTCATTCACTTCAGAAGTGAAATCATAAATTCTACTTTAAAAAAGGTAAAATTCCTCATGTCATATTTTTTGTTATTTGCTACCTAATACTGACTTACAGCACTGATATATGCCACAGCAAAGATGTGAAAGTGTCAGAGCTCGTTTTCCCACAGCAGGTTTTGCTGATGTTACTTTTGCCATCATTGGAGGTAGGCACTGAAAAATCTTGCTGGCCTTGCAGACAGTACACAAAGAAGGTGGCTTTGACTTCTGCTTACACAATCCAAGAGGACATAACCAGGAACAGAACTACGCACCCACACTCTGCCTCATGATACCAGTTGTACAGAAGGAGTTTGAAATGCATAAACGTCAGTTACATTACTGGGGCAAATACATTTGTGGTGCTTGCAGATGCAAGTATCACGTAAGCTGTACATAAAGTAGTTAGCAAGTGAAATGGCAGTGGAGGAGAATACAACTAGAACAATACAACACGTTTCAGGGAAGGTGCTCAATGGATACCACATGCATCCTTAGAAACAGAAGAGGACTGATACAGGGAACATTATCAAGAAACCATAAAACTAAGCACGGACAACTGGGGCCTGTGGATGATCCAGCCACCCGACAGGCAGCCTGCGCAGGCAAGACCTCTACAGAAACTGAACTAACACCACTTACAGGACAGTACAGGAAAGCAGAACAGAACTCCTGGTCCTCCCTTCCAATAAATCCCATCTGATTTGTAAAAGCATCAAATTAGTTTTAACTATGAGAACCAACATATTTAGCCTCTCAAGTTAGGACTTGGTAATCATTCATTCCTAAATTAGTGACAAGTCTCACTAAGCTACATACTTCATATAATCCTCTTTTTCCAGCAGATACAAAAACAATGCAAGATTTTCCATTTACTTAAAACAAGCAAAACAAACAAGCGCTACATCTTGCAGTGAATTACATTTACTTAGTATGTGTGGACTTCACAACAACACAAGCAGTTGAATTGCACAGAAGAATAAAACATGATGATGTATTACAGTTTCAGTTAGAGATCTACCTAGCGATCACACCTACAAAAAAGGTCGATACGCAAATCGATATCCAATATGTCAATAACTAAGGAAGGCCACTGCATCTATACGAAGTTCTATCAAGTGACAATAGAGCACACATCTCTTTATTTTATCTCTATTTGAGCAAGACTGAAAAATATTTTTCTTCAGTTACATCATACAGGACTAGTAACACAATACAATGCTTACAGTGTGGTCTTAAGTTCTTACTTGCTATTTAAAGTACATTTAATTTATTACTTCATTTGATTGATTTAGTAAAAAGCATTAGTCTAATGTTCAAAAGCTACAGACACTAGAAAAAGGGCACGTTTTTAAAAGTAAATTCAATTAACCTTGCAAACGAGTTACCAGCATTACTACTGAATCCTCCTTCCTGAGGTTTTCAAGATTAAATGTCCTTCTGTAAGGGATATTTCAATTATTTGTAAGTTATTGGTTCAAAATTTAATTGCATAAAAGTTCCCAGTAGATGGCTGGGCCAGATTATGTAACAGATTGTTTTTACTTTAGCCCTGTCCCACTAACACTAACTCTTAAAATAAAGTCCTTCTCATCAAAAAGAGAGATACATCCCTTTTGTCCTCTCATCTTGAAATACTTATTCATTTGAGAGTCTGCTATATTGCTTCATACCTATGAATCACAACTGCATCATAGAGACAGTACTTATTCAGAACTTAACACATCAGCTACACATCAGATGAACTCTTAATCTCACTAAAAATCCTTGTTTCAGGATCGTTTCCAGGTTTCACTGAATGCTAACAGGAATGGGTCAGTTCATGACCTGGTAAAGATTTATACTCTTCCTTATATACTTAAAGAAGTATATACTTCCTTACATATTTAATTCAGCTCTGGAGTCCCCAACACAAGAAGGACATGGAGCTGCTGGAGCGGGTCCAGAGGAGGCCACAAAGATGATTCGAGGGCTGAAGCACCTCTGCTATGGAGACAGGCTGAGAGAGTTGGGGCTGTTCAGCCTGGAGAAGAGAAGGCTCCGGGGGGATCTTATAGCAGCTTTCCAGTACCTAAAGGGGGCTACACGAAAGCTGGAGAGGGACTTTTTACAAGGGTAGATAGTGATAGGACAAGGGGCAATGGCTTTAAATTGAAAGAGGGGAGATTTAGATTGGATATAAGAAAAAAATTTTTCACTCTGAGGATGGTGAGGCACTGGAACAGGTTGCCCAGAGAAGCTGTGGCTGCCCCATCCCTGGAAGTGTCCAAGGCCAGGTTGGATGAGGCTTTGGGCAATCTGGTGTAGTGGAGGGTTTCCCTGCCCATGGCAGGGGAGTTGGAACTAGATGATCTTTGAGGTCCCTTTCAACCCAAACCATTCTGTGATTCTAAGGAGAGTAAGAATTTTAAATATTGGGGACAAATAAACATATGGCTTAATTTTCAGCCCCACACACACTTTCAGATTGTTATGCTTTTATGCCTTCAGATGTTAAAGTTTGGGGTTTTTTTAGAGCGTTGGATTATATGGCACACTACAGATTCTGGAAATGCAACTCAGTCTGTTCCCCTTTAAAAAAAAAAAAAGACGTTAGGCATTAAGGAATGCAATTCAACAGTCATCTGCTATTTTGCTGAGTTCAGATATTTCTGGTTTCTCTCTACTTTGAGGTAGAATTGCAGACATTAATTTTAATGCTCTTTTGAAGCAGTTAGGTATCTACACTAGCCACATGAGCAGAAATGTGCTAGTGTAGGTACCTAACTGAGGTAGGTTCTGAGTTTATGTTTCTAATCTGATGTTGCAGCTTAACTGCATTGCAAATTTTCCAGTGCTATGTTTTTCTTGGGCGGGTGTGATTACATACGCGTCTCTACTGATGTATCTCATTAAAGTGTACCCTGGCTTCCCCCTCACATAACTGATAATGGCTCTTCACCAGGTATCAGTAGAAGTGAAGAACACTATAGTCAATACATCCAAGAAGCCTTTTTTAATATATGTATTAACATAACAGCTGTCAATTAGATACTGTCCAAAATCTCTTTCGACAGTGGGGAATCCTCAGCAAAGGTAACATTGCAGACATTTCATCCTGTCATCATGTCTAAAGAACTGCCTTCAAGTTGAGAAAACAGCCTCAAAAGCACTTCATGAAACTAAAGAGCAAACGATGCTTGAGGATCGAGTTCATTAGTTGCTTTGTTACTATGGTAGAAAACATTATCCTACACATAGGTTAAAAAAAATCACATTAAAATCTAGCATTGCCTCAGAAGTAGTGTAGGGTTACATGAAATGTCACCAGATGGCACTATTAACATAGTCTTCAAGTTCTTTTAAGCATGTGAGCAAGTTTTTAGCCTTAAAGAAAGCATACCTGTTTTGTTGCTGTTGTTGTTTTGGTCGTGAGGTACATGGAAGAAATGACTGCAGACGGCAGACTCTCATTACAGCCTGGGGGACAAAGTCTCTCCCTGAGAATTAAGCAGTAGCGAGGAGACAGACTATGACTCCTGGGTGCAAATCTTACACACAAAAAAGCTCATTTGAGGGAGTTGTGCTTGCAAGACTTCCCTGAGCTTGCTGAGGACCACAGACCTCTTTTCGGAAAACTGCTGTCTCAGAGGCATGGGCTGTTGTGACATAACCTCATACTGCCATTCAGTGTACAGACAACTAATGAACTTTAAAATCTTAGAAGATATTCTGAAAATTATGCATCCTGTTCTTTACATCACTTGCATAATGAGTCGAAAATTATTCTGTTTATGCAGATGCAAAATTATAGAGCTAAATATGCTCTACTGGATTGGGTAATGACAATATTTCAGAGAACTCAAGATTATTTTCTTACACGATGTTCATTCCTGTTTTAATATTTAATAACCATGAGTCAGAAACACTGAAGAGGAAAACATCAATGAATATCCTGCCAAGTACAGCTGGCTACTTCTCCTTGCCTCTTAAATACCTTTGCAAAATGCAGTCCTCAGAAAGACACTCCTGAGATACCAAGTTTTGAAAAAGAAATAACTTAAATCCCAAATGTTATATATAGTAATAAATATGTTCCATATAAGTATATATAATGCAAAAACAAACAAACAAACAAACAACGGTAATTTAGCCAGATTTGTATTCTTTGGAAAGACTGCTAAGACCATATGCTCTAATTTGGTCAGCAAGAATCACAGTTGACATCATGTCGAAATTCAATAAAGCAATTATTTCCCTATGTAATTGGCTGTCAAGTGCAAACTGGAATTTACAATTGGAATTGGTTGTCAGCATCAATTAACTAACCCACCACATACACTTTCCAGTGTTTTCCACAACACATTATATAATAAATAAAATCAAGGTGCTGCGTAGTTTGTTCTTCAAATAAAGAGCCTAAGAGTATTCCAAAGTGAAATCCTCAGTAAAGTGAAGGTTGAAACTACTAACAAACCTGCCCTCTAAGAAGACAAGCCTTTAGCCACTAGACTCCTGAAAATCATCATGCAGAAATATCAGTCTGCCACCTCTGACTGGGGGTTATTCTACGTGCTTCAGATTTATTATAGAAATCCCAAATCTTCTCACAATCCTCTCAAAGAATGTGCTGGGGAGTATAATGAATAACTCTTTGCATTAGAAAGATTCACAGGACTTTGATCAGTGTCCCAGGAAGCATCAGGTCACAATGAACTGTACAAGCTAATTAGGGTCGACCATCATCAGTCTATGTGAAAGCGCTGCTGTTGTCAATTGCGAAGTCACGCATAGTAAAATACACTCAGTAATAACCATTCATATCTGATGTGCTAACTAGGAGAGCAGCTACTTAATTTGTATTGAAGTAGTTGTGAGTCTTTTCATCTATCAATCTAATTCCACAGAAAATTAAATCAAGCCATAGCATCTTGATAAAAGAGACTGTAATGACTTATGTGTCATTATTTTGTTGCTAATTTCAAAAGAGAAGCTCAGACCTCATATCTGAAACCAGCTGGAAAAATTTTTGTATTTTAAAAATCTAAGGCAACAGTCATGTATATTTTAAATTCTTCCATTTTGTGATCTTTCTTTTCCAATCCATGGTCAGCCTAGGAGTTTAATTACTGAGAATGAATTAAACAGATGAAATATAAAAAAAAAAACCCTGAATCTATCCATCTTGTCCCTCTCCCTCCATTAAAATGATTCGGTATTTTTATTATATTCGGTCTTGTACCTACAATATGTTACTGTATCCATCACACAGAGAATACACAAACCTGTGCAAACGGGTAAGGCAATTGTTCTGTAGAGGTCCTTCTCTCTTCCTGAACCAGGCACTTAGGAGATTGCACATCACAGAATCATACAACGGTTTGGGTTGGAAAGAACCTTCAAGATCATCTAGTTCCAACCCCCCTGCCATGGGCAGGGACACCCTCCACTACATCAGGTTGCCCAAAACCTCATCCAATCTGGCCTTGAACACTTCCAGGGTTTGAGGCAGCCAGAGTTCCTCTGGGCAACCTGTTCCAGTGCCTCACCACTCTCAGAGGGAAGAAACCACTGCAGTAAAGTACAATTCTCAGACATTCTGAGAAACTGAGGCCAAGGTGAAAGCTACACTTTGTCAGAAAGCCTAAGAGCCTCTCAAGAATTTCTTTTCTCTGTAAGTGCTTTATCTGTCCCAGCCAGGCAATCAATGACACAATGCCACATGACAATGTCTCATTTTTAATTAGGAACAGTCTAACCTAAATAAAATAACCAAGATACAGCTGGCCACAGCTGTGCTCTGACAAATCGATATTCCGGGAGATGAAGAGCAAGCCTGTGAAGCTGACAGAGTAGCCTGGAACAACCAGGACACAGCTCCTAGTATAGAGTCTCCAGGATACAGCACAGATCCTTATTCACTGTTCAGTCCTAATCCCTGCTTGTCCTGCACCAGTCTTCATCCTGTATTGGACAGGAATCACTGGTCCTTACTGCTCTAGTTACTGCTTTTTAACCACTTGCCCACGGTATGCTTATGTTTCCATTCTAGTCCAAATCCAAATTTGCCGCACAGGCTCCTCCGACTGCTGGTTTCAGCCACTGGATGCTGGATGCTCTTTACAAGGTTTTTGAAAGAGTGCATCTCTTGGTTCCTTGATCTGGACCATAATTTAACCTGATCATGATACTCAACTCCACCCTTGTTGCCTAGGTCTGATCATTAGAACAATGTCTATTGCCAACAGGGATTTCCCAGACACTTCAGTTATTTTAACTTCAGGGACAATATGAAAGTTACTTTTTTAAAACTCAAAAAATGCACTTTTCTCTTGTCTCCCCTGTACTGAAAAACACCTGAGTTAATTCTGCTCAAATCTGAACGAACACTAAGACTATAAGCATAAACGATACATGTTGTTGATCTTGTATCTACTTGAGAATGCGTGAAAAAAATTTGTTTCTTGCCGTATTCTGCTTTTCTCTGTATTCTGAATTTTATTATTAGATCCACCTGATGTTTGTGTAGATAAGCACCACTGCAAAAGATCTTTGAAGTGGAAAATAAAGCCAATTATATTATAGAAGCACATGGCAGTCTGATCTATAAGATATGTGGATGTCAGTTTGGTAAAACACACAGCTTAAAAAGAAACAGAGACCACTACAAATGGGAGCTGCCTCTTACTACAAACAGAATTCTTATCTGGGTCACATCATCCAGCTGCAGAAAGATCTAAGATTTTGGAGCAAAAACATACACAATGACACAAGCCCTGACATAATTATAATAAGGTTGTTTTCAACACATGGAAATCTCTGGGGCAAACACTGCAGGTTGCTTATGCCTTTCTTCAAGAATTGGAGTTTTAACCTGCTGGCTGGACATTATCTTCCACCCCTCAGAGTGCTTATAACTATTTAATACTTCAGTGTTTGCAATGGACAAGTCACTCTGTTGGTGACAGATGCATTTCCTTTAGGGTGCCAGACACCTCACACTTTCCACCACTGTATACAACTTTTCAACCAGGATAACAGAGGCCTGTTCACTTCTAAACTGCTTAAAATTAGACAGCTAAAAACTGCAACGAACAGTCAAACCTTCAGGTGGCTCAGTCCTGTTGAATGTCAAGGGCTTTTGAACTTCAGTTCAAAACTGAAGCTGCAGTTCACTGGAGCCAACTGTCTTCACTCAGCATCTTACAGCAAAAGAGCTAAGCATTGCATGGTATGCGGCTCAGAGGCTTCAGATTGTTCATTTACCTAACCATGAATTCCTGTTGTGAGTCAGAACTGTTCAGCTTGAAAGCCGCTGCAATTAAGCTGATATGCCATTCAATGTCCTTGGCACAATTCTAATGAGATCTAAGTCACAGACAACAATTACTGGAAAAATAGAGGTTCAAACAAAGAAGAAAGTACTGACATGTTCCGTGAGAAAGATCAATGTACTTTACAGCAAAGAAACATAATAAACTGCTTTATCAGCCAAGTCTCTTTATCCACCACAAAAAGTGGCTTGTACCTGGATAGTACATCTGGCAACAGAATCAGGCAAACAAATTACTCCAGGAGATTAATTGACTGCAAACTAAGGCCTATACAGCATTTCTTTCAACAGACAAAACACAATGCAGGCATGCCTTTTTAAAAAGTCAGCAATCAATACTACCACAGTCAGCTGAGTTTTGTAGTTACCATTGTACACCGGCAGGTGAGGAAAAGCCACTTTTCCCTGCTGCTGTCATTCCCATCGATGGCCTCCTGCCCACAGTGCTAAGTCAGTTTTGTTCTCTATTTGAGAGGTTATCAGCCCTTGAAACAAAGAGGTACTTCCTTCTACTTTCAAGTAACTGAAAACTGCATTTTAAATGAAGGTTATCATTTGATGGGTTCACACAGTAACACTGAAAGAGCTTCCATGTTTAAGAAAGATTTTATATTACTCATGGCAGGTTTCATATTAATCAAGGACAATATATGTTTAATATCTTAATAAAACAAAGAGTTGTTAAGTAGATACTCCAAGATTAGTATTAAAAACTAATGACATTGCTAAGCAATAACAGCAATTTTTATTAGAAGAAGTCAAATGACAGGACAGCATATGCTGTTCTGTTATTTTGGCCTTATTTAAAATGTAAAAATCCAGTTGCCAATTGGAATTTCAATGCAAGTTTAGCAAGATGAGATTCTTGTTTACAGCTCTAGCACAGTCAGCTTTAGTTATTCTTAGAGGATATGGTGCTACTTGGGACTTGATTTCTGTTCAAATATTTCTGAATCATCCAAGTTTCTCAAAATAAATCTGTTATTTCTGTGAAAGAATTAGTGTCTTGCAACTTAGCTATTTGTAACGGCCTAAACCTGTGCTACTTCCCAGTACTAATCTAATTAATGTTCTGCCATCCATATGCCAGATGGCATAATTCCTCAAACAGATGAGAGAAAAACTTGTGATCCTCCCCTACATGTGGGTATTCTGAAACATCACCACTTAGACCAAAGGGCATTCACATTAAGGCTAATACATTTTTATTACCACAAACCATGAAGACTATATATTTGTCAAGTAGCCAAGACTGAGATATTTTGTTTGCTGTTCTAACAGGCAGCAAATGGAGCCCATGTGTTTTACACAAGAGATATTTATGAAGAGATATTTATAACAAACAAAACCTGAGCTTTCTGAAATTACAATTCTCAAAAAACGAAATGTCTGTTTACATCTACCTTAAGAAACAAAACCAAGCAAAATAGGTTTTAAACAGCTTCTTTACAGAAGAATGTGATTCATAACTAGCTCCAGATTCTACCACATGCACTTGTATGGAAAGCTAATGAGGCCAAACTTCAGATTTGCTGGCGTGGATGCCCTGTAAGAAAGGTGTATGGGCCATGTACTATATATCTGCATGCTTGTCAGGGTGCATCTCATTAACTTTTCTTGAATAATGAAACAATAGCATGATAAAATCCACCGGACCTCCTGAATACCACTGGTAAGTTGTTCCAAGTGCTAATGACATTTTCCCCAGGAGGCCACGTTCAAGGACAGTCAGGCATTTCACTGTCAATTGCTCAACGCCCTACAGAAAATAAGTAGAAACACCCTGTGTATCTTTGTTGCAAGGACAGCGATCATGCTCTTTGCTGCTTCCCTACCCTTCCACCTCATTTCTCACGTCAGCCATAAATCTTTTACCCTTGATAGACAGCTGATTCATAGCAAGGTTCAGTTTTTGCACCATGGGAATCAATGTATAAATTTAACAGATTCAAGTGCATTTTACAAGGTCATGATTAACTAGGAAAAAATATTTTAAATTTTATTTTTTTCCTAGTAATTACAATATGTTCCAGAATTTTCCTCTCAAAAAATGAGGCTAATCTAAAAAGAAACAAATTGCCAAACATTTTAAAATTTAGTCTTATTGAAAACCACGCAGGATGTTTTATGACTCTGGCAGATTCGCATACACAGTGAACAGGTACACTTGCAAGCCCTCAAGAAACTAACACTTCACGATGTTACTACCTATGAGTTGAGTTGTCATAGTACACCACAGGTACATAATCAGTCTATTACAAATGCAAAAGAAAATGCACATCTGATGTTAGGAGCTGTAGCAGAGTAAGTGTTCAGAAATTATTTACCGTGGCTTTGCAGGTTGCCAGTAACATGCAAAGCTCTGGTAATACAGTCATTTGAAATTAGATGCCAATATCCATAGATGAGCTCATCTTCTGACACTACAAAATCTTGTATATGGTTATATCAGCAAATTAGAATAGAATTAAGAAAAGTACAGTATTTTTTCTTAACTTGAGAAGTCATTCATCAGCTCTTCACATCAATAAGTCAAAGAAGCTTAGATGACCAAACATTGCTAGCAACTCTGGTACGACCAGAACCAGAACACAGAACCTTAGAACAGGGCATTTTCTTTTATCCCAAAGGCTAATATAGTTGAAAATCTGCAAAGAAAATAAAGTAAATAAAAACCCAAACACAACACACTGTGCCTGCTCCTTACCAGGGAGAGATGTGTTTCGTTTACTGTTTTAGCTTTTCTAGAACATGTCTTTTCTACCAGGTCTAATACTTCACAACTTCCTGTGCAACTTTAACAAGTTTAAATTATCTCCTTCGTCTGCATTTGTTTTTGAAGTGGTGACTGTTTGAGGAAGAGTGTGTTATGGCAATGACTCAATGTTTTATCAGATCACGACCACGAAAAAATGAAATTACTGTGAATTTATAGAATGGACAACTATTTTTCTGGGACTCAAGTCAAAACATTTTTCTTTGTAAAGATTTTAATCAACTTAAAAAGCAAAGTCTATCTGTTAATAAATTAGGTCCATGGTTCATTAAGAGAAACCGCATTTTGTCTAAACCTTTACCTTGAGAAGGAAAAACACGCAGTTTCTGGTAAGTCTACTGACCAAACAAGCCAAAATACTGAATGAGTTAATGCAAAGAATCCCAAGTACCATTCAAAAATTAGAAGAGTTCAAGCTATTTAATTCAGCTTACTCTTGCCATACACAGAGATTAAAAAATTAGTTTGTTGGGTTTTTTTTAATAAAGCCTCTCAATAAAAATGAAAATCATGGAATACATAGCACCACAGGGTATATATAACAAGCCTATAGTAATAGAGTCTACAGAATCTAGAACATCGACAGAACATTTCTTGTGTCTTCCCTAGTGTCACTCTAGAGGTAAAACAGAATAACTGAGTTTGCGATTTTCTTGATAACTTAATAAAGGTGATCTTGTTGTTTGTACGGCTCATGTCACTAGCTCACTGAGAGAGTGAGCTCAGGATCAGCTCAGAGATCCCTCAGGATCACTAAGATTGTACCTATATGGTCTTACACAGAGAGGAGCGAGCTGACTCTGCCTAAACTTGGAGCTTGCTGGATACATGCCAGAAGAGATCCAAATACCGCATATTCATGATTAGTATTGTGGACTGCTCCCACTGCACAGAATTTCACAAGGACTGTCAAAAGAAATCTTCAAAATTAATACAAAATTGAGTTAATCCTGTCTATAAAGGTTGCAAATTGGAAAAAAAAATGCTAAATGCAGATACACATAAAAAAAAGAATAGCTAAACTGGTCTATTGTTATCATCACATATGATGTAAAGCCTAGTAGCCTAATTCTCTTCTCTTCCTTGTGACAGCATGTTGAAGTCATACTACACACTCATGTCCTTCCAACCCATCCTCCAGAGAAACAAGCTGCAGCAGCAAGAAACACCCCATGCAGGCAGCAGGTTGTCTAAGAAGACACATCACAGCATCTGTTTCCCATCTCTGCCACCAGCACAGTCTGCTACAGAAATTTTCTACATCCATACACTCCCAGACGTGCTCTCTGTATCCACACCTGAAACATGATTCCCACACTATATCTACACAGGAACATGCGGCTGCCTCACTCTGCTGCAACCTTGCCTGGTGGGCTCTGATCATCAAAGGCTTCATGCTTCCCAGCTACATTACATACCATCAAAGGAAAAAGCAGTACCTCAAGATAAGGCCTGAGAAACAGAAAACTTACTAGCCTTTCTCATTTTCTGGGAATATAAATAGAGCACAGTTTTGCCTCATTCTCCTTCCTTTATAAAGACTGCATTTTTACTGCAACAACTTCTCATAGTCATTCATCCTTACCAAAGCAGTTCATTCTCATCTTCTGTTCCTCTTAAAAACCTCCTAACATCTTTGAGCTAAAACTGTATCAGAACTTCACAGTCATGGAAATCTCCAAGGGCTGGATGAACACAGTCCTCCTTCCTAAAACCAATCAAGAATTCTCCTTATTCAGCTCTCTTTAGTCTTCTGTTTCCCTCAGGTTCAGAGAGTGGCCAGGCATACCATTTCCTTGCTGACCAGATTTTTTGCTTGATGGTAATGGCGGGTCTGTCACACCAGCAAAATACAGCATAAACTAGAAAGACACTAACATCTTAAACGTAGTTCATCTGCAAAAGCCCATGGTGATGGATTCAGTGACCCATCTCTTCTCATATAACAGAAAAAAAAATAAAGTACCCAGATACTAGCATGATGGAAGAAGTACAAGAACTAAAGGTACTAAACAACCTTCTGTGATGAGTTCATTTTTGCTGCTTTCTAAGCCTTGCAAAGACTATCTGAAACATATGACCCCTATGCATCTTGCACGGATAAGCATAAAAAAAGAAATTAGAAAATTAACTCCAAAGCTTTTCACTGTATGTGGCTGAAGGATGAAGGCAGAAGATGGCTTTCCAAAGAGGAATTCATCACTGTTTTTCAAGATGTGTGATGATTCAGACTCAGTATTTGAGATTAGTGTTACATTCAGTGGCCTTTCAGCAATCCTTGACAACCAGAAGCAGAAGTAGCAGACCTCTGCCTTCAGGGGAAATGTCAGCTCTCATAAACACGCATGACAGATTTTTGAGAACCTTATCACAGTTAAAGCGGATCAACAATCTTGCAGACAGCTTGCTTTAATTTGGAACCAAACTCTCCACTGATTCACTGAAATGCCATGTTCCTAACCCAGGCTTCACACTAATGCGTTTAACTGAGTTTAACAGTTTGAGTTTAACTGGTGATATGTTGTAGATTTTCAATCACTCTGCCTGCAGAGCTATCACTTATAATGATTTCTACAATATTTCTCCAATCTGTACGTCTCTTTCCACGACAAGTTATGAGATAATGGACCTGCTTCACTGGTGCAGACATAAAATCAGTGTCACAACTTAGCAGCTCACATCGTTAATTTACACAACAGATTCAGATCACGTTTGTCCAGGCATTCACAAGCCAAGAGCCCTTGTGAGTCAGTCAGAGTTGAGCAGCCCTGTTTCTCAACAGTGGCTCATTTTTAAAAAAGGACTCTCAATAATCTCGGCAGTCTCAACATAAATATTCCTTAATTCAGTTTATGCCCAGCCCACTCCTTTAAACAAACAAAGCAGACCTTGTGTTCATGCCATCTACCAACTTCTGTAACAGATTACCATCAAATATCTCAAACAAGGTTTGACAAGTGTGTTTGAATCACTTGGAAACTGTAAGATCACAGGACTGAAACTTTGTCATACCAATTATGTAAAGTCACTGGAAAGAAATCCATGCATTTTTGCAAGCAGGCAAAGTAGGCTTTTCATGGAACAAAAGAAGCCTTGTCTTTTTCTATTATGTGACAACTCCTAATTAGAATCAATGATTTTTTTATTGTTGGCCCAGATAAGCTTGTTTGCATAGCTGTAATTTCTTAAACAGAAATCTGAATGTTACTAGGAAAATACATCCATCAGCAGTACAACAGACCTTGAAGAAGAACAGTGGCATTGCTTCATGTTTACATCTGATTAATCTTGCAGGCAATTCTGCAAATGTTAAACAGTAAAGAATATAGTAAAGAAAAAGCAATTTAATTTTGTTTGAATGTATTTATAGAAATGTACCAAGAGTATTCATAAAGGCACATTGTCTTCTTTTCTTTGAGCTTGTGCCAGTTGATGACCAATAGAAAGCATTCAAAGAGAGAAAAGAGAGGGAGGGAAATTATTTATAACGATTCTTTGTATCGAGCACACTGCTTCATGGACGATGAGGAACATTACATTTCAACATTTCATGAAGAAACAGTTCTTAAAAAAGAATTTCTTACCATAGCGACATCCCTCTAAAATGATTCACTTGTGATCTTGAACTTCATAGCACTGTGAGTTAATTCTCAAGAGCTGAGTACTCATGGAATACAGTTGCTGTACATTCTTAAAAATGATGATGAGAAAGTATCAAACCTAAATCAAAACAGTCTTTAATAGACAGGAAAAACAAGCACTCTGAGTAGATAAAGGTGAAATTAGAAAACAAGCACCACGTGGCTATACCAACGTTTAGCAAACTCAGATGCACTACACGGAGCTGAGTCCCATGGCAGTTCTAGACAAAACAGTCACAGCACCCTCACTAGCTCCTCTTCCTGAATTTCCTTTTCTCAGTCAGTTCAGCACTCTACACAGACACAGACAGCAGCTTCACAGTGACTACCTCTAAAAAGACCTCCCTCTTTCCATGCAGCCTTGTTCAGAAAGGTTTGTTCAGTAGTTATTCAGGCTTGTTAACACAAAATCAACAGAACTGCATTTCTGTAATAGAGGACACTATTGCGTTGGCTGTATTGGTAATATCTTCATCCAAGAAGCCTATTTCAGCCATTTATAGGGAGAGTCCACTATAATCATGTTCTGAACTTATAGATACTGTTCAGAATCTGTAAGATTCCTTACAGATATCCTTAAAGATATCCTTATAGATACATAGATATCCTTATAGATACTGTTCAGAACCCTTACATTGTCCAAGTCCTTTGGAAACCTACCCTGCAACTATCTATCCGTAAAAGTACACAAGCTTTTAGCATCTGCTAAATGCCACCTCGGCTAATTTGGACTACAACGGCAGTGAAACAGAATTGCTCCAGTCATTACAGAGAATCAAGCTCATTCTTGTCCTCCTCTGTGTTTGGGCTACTGTGCCTGAGACTGTGGGAGATCTGATCACTTTCTACAACTATCTGAAAGGAGGTTGTAATGAGGTGGGTGTTCATCTCCTCTCCCAAGTAATAAGCAATAAGACAAGAGGAAAAAGCCTCTAGTTGTCCCAGTGAAGGTTTGGGTTGGATATTAGGAAAAATCTCTTCACTGAAAGGGAACAAGCTGCCCAGGGAAGTGGTGGAGTCACCATCCCTGGAGGTATTTAAAAGACATGGCACTTTGGGACATGGTTTAGTGCCGGACTTTGCAGTGCTACGTTAACTGCTGGAATTGATCTTAAGGGCCATTTCTAACCTAAACAATTCTATGATTCTATGTAAACATGTGTATAAACCTGGGTTCAAGACATTTCATTTCATTGAAACCAATGAAATTACTGAGTTGTGTGTCACTGACTGCAGGATTCTATTGCTGTGAAACTTACCCTTTAAAAAGTCACATGACCAGTCCCTTCTTTTGATTCATTTAAACATTACGCCAGTGAGGTGAGGCCGCACCTGGAATATTGTGCCCAGTTTTGGGCCCCTCGCTTTAAGAGAGATATTGAGCTCCTGGAGCGAGTCCAGAGAAGGGCAACTAAACTGGTCAAGGGGCTGGAAAATAAAACTTATGGGGAGCGGCTGAGGGAGTTGGGGCTGTTTAGCCTGGAGAAGAGGAGGCTGAGGGGAGACCTGATTACGGCCTACAAATACTTGAGAAGGGATGGTGGGGAGGTGGGGGAAGGGCTCTTTACATTAGTGATGGGTGATAGAACAAGAGGAAATGGGCATAAGCTTAGTCAGGGCAGATTCAGGTTGGATGTTAGGAAGTATTTCTTCTCTGAAAGTGTTGTCAGCCACTGGAATAGGCTGCCCAGGGAGGTGGCTGAGTCCCCATCCCTGGATGTGTTTAAGAAAAGGGTTGATGAACTACTTAGGGGTATGGTTTAATGGGGATTAGGGACAGTTGGACTGGATGATCTCTAAGGTCTTTTCCAACCTAGAAATCTATGAAATCTATGAAAATAACCTCACAGGTACAGCCAAAGAGAGCAAAAGGTCAGCATCTACCAATTGCTGCTGTGGAGTTTCCACAGCTACCAGGAATTCTCTTTTTTTTTCTAAACCAAAGGAAATCTGAGGGAATCTCAGATACCATCATGTGGTAACTTCTGGCAAAGGTTACAGATCTTATCTCAACCACTGGCATACTAACCATTTGCATTTCAACATCAATTTTTCATTCCACTTTTTCTTCTTTAACTTATTCCTACAAAGTACAAGCTAATGCACAGATTAATAAATAAATACAACACATTTGAACGTGCCATATCTACTTTATATGAAGTAGTTCAGGAATGAACACTAAATATATATTACCATATAATGAACAAGGTTTTTTTGTCGTTAAATCAGGTCACTGAAAAGAAAAATGCATTCCAGATGCAGTAAGATGGAACAGAACCTGAAAGAAGTTTCAATGAACAGTAAGAGAGCCCAATACATTTTAACAGCTATTTAATGAATTCCTATTCCAAACAAGCCAACTTCAGGTGCCTTGCATGCAGGTACTCTTCAGCTTCACAAATTTCCATGTAATAAAGCAATGCCAAGCACAGTCACCTACTTTGCTTTCTCACACGAAATAGAATGCAGGACTCTCAAATTTATGCTTTTTAAAATTAAAGTGTATTTTTTAGAACAAGAATCAATTTTATAAAAATGGGCAGGAAGGAAAAACACACCATGATTTTTCAGTACACAGAGAAAGTATATTGGATCAAGTTGCCAAGATCTAATTTGAACATGCAGCCTCAGCAGTAAATTCAGTTAAAGCGGGAAAAAAGAGCCTGAAAAACACCACAAAACAAATCTATCAGAACCAGTATGGAATTATTTTTCTCTCCTTCCTAGTCACCTTTGTACAGAAGGACAAGTACGTTCTGAGTTTCTGACCTTAAGAATGCTTGACGTTTAGTTTGGATCTGATTGTCATGATCGTCACATGCTTTTACGTGGGAGGACTTGATTAACACTCACCCTGCAACATTTATCTTCCAGAACCAAAGGCGACTGCTCATCCAGAACCAGAAGGAACTAATGACTAGAGTATCACTTGTAGCTACAGTTTATCACTTCAAATTTTTACAACACAGATCAATAAAAAGTAGTTCAGATGTGGCAAAACAAATGCTGAGGTCAAAGGAATATTCTCCTTGGCTCTGATTTTAACTACAGGCACATCAAGTACTTCAGTCCTAGCCGTTCTTCAAATCTTTTCTCAAATATACGATTTTGCCATCACAAAGTGATAACAAGAAGAAAATGGTTTTATGAAGTTCAGCTTATAATTAGTTATGCATCTGATTCTCCATTATCTCTATTAGTATTACAGTAATACAACTTAGAAGTAACCCTGACCTTTCTTACTAAAACCTTGCAAAGCTTGCTGAACTTTCACAGTAATCCATTAGGATATACAATACAATATATAACAATACACTTTCAACACTCAGCTGCACAGAAACAACTACTTCATGACAAATATACTGACTAGAACCTATTGCAACATACAATTAATAAGAAGATTGTCTCTTGCAAAACATTAGCAACCATCAACACACACAATGCTCACACAATGACCAGTGCGTGATGTCACAGAAGTGACTAGTGTTACTGGTTGCCTTTGATTATAGGATGTCTTGATACATTACATTAAGATAGTTCATCCCAAAGACCTATCTATCACTTCTGCTATATTCTCTGTAGTAAATCTGGTTGCTCCGCATAATGGATGTGTATTTGGCATTTTTCCTTCCCTTGGTCTACTATACTGCCCCATATTTGTCTGCAAATGGCAGTGGATGTAGACTTTCTACTTTATAATAATTCTAGAGAAAGAGGCATCCTACACATAGAGCTGCAAAAGAAATTATTGAAAGGCCCGACTTGGACAAAAGAAGATTACGAATTTACTGGTTTGATTTATCACTTTGATTTATCATGCAGAAATTCATACAGGTTTAGTGAAAAGTTTCTGATTTCTTTCATATGATTTTTTGTCAGTTACAGAATCATACTTCATGATTAACTTGCCCAAATTCTTCTTCCTGATACCTCACCTAAAATATCAGTTGAAAATCTTAAATTGTAATGATATGATCATAAATTTTAGTGCTTGGTGAGAAAGTATGAAGTTTGGTTGAACAGTTTCTTAAATATATTGATAGACTTCCAGACCATGGCTCCTTGGCACTAGAAAGCCAAATATATTTTTCCAAATTCACATCATTTTTGAAATAGTAAACATCTCTTTTTTTCCACTTGCTACTCCCTTGAAAAATTACTTCATTGACTCCTACTGATTTTTTTTTCTCCTTCTCTCTTTCCCCACAAAGCTGACAACAAACCTCTGAGGAGAAACTGAAGCTAATGGTAAACTCTGATCCAAAATATCTGGAAAGCAGAAAAGAGAATATTATAGAGTTTTCAAAAATATTCAGAGAGCAGAAAACCTGAGTTCAGGCTTTGCTGCGACAAAAAGGAAAGGAGAGAGTCTTCCTAGTCTCGTGACACAATCTCTACCAGGTGCTCTAAATTCAAAAGAGAAATCCGGGAAGATATCCACTATCTGTGAAGGAGACTGGCCCTTTGAAGTAACAAAGCGAAAGTAAAAAATTTCCTCTATCTACCGCACAGACATCTACATCATGGTAAGAAAACTACTCAACAAGGCACACACTGAAACATACCCTAACACTGATTCATATTTCACAATGTATAAACAAATATGGTTTTTTTCAAATGAATAATAATCAGCAGTAACTCCTAGGAATTATATATTCATTGTTTTCTTAGGTTACGCTGAGAATGGAAATAGCACTGGTGAAGCTGATTTCTGGTGACACTAAATAAGCACTTGGTGAGGGTAAGCTAATTGTCATCCAAAATACAGACAATATGTAAGGCAATCAAGAATCTGAATTACAGAAATTATAGATGGGTCACTGGAGTCTAAACGTAAACTGATTGCAGGGTTTACTCGCTAGATGGTTACCCCATGTGATTACACACGTGTGAAACAGGCTCCCAGTGATCCTAAGAAAAACAGCAAGAAAAACACAACTTTGGAAGTTGAACGCTCACTGCTAGAATCTGTAAACAGAGATACTGTCATGTGTTTTATTCCTATTGTATTCATGGAAACAGGGCTGTGGGTCTGGTTTTGCCAGTACTGAAACAAATGGCTGCCTTAAAAACAACTCAACTCTTCTCAGTTTCTCATGTAACACTATGCAAGATACTGCAAATTCCTCAAGTCAAAAAGGAGCAACATGATGCAAGAATATTTCAGGATAAATTCTCCTTTATTCTATTGCACTTTTCCTGCACGTATGCTTCATGCAGGTACTCCGCTTTCTGAAGGTCTACCGTATCACTTTTGCTGTCTACCGTAAAAGTTTATAAATTTAGAACATATATTTTTGTCTAATCCTATCTGTCCATGGATATAAAACTAAAAAATACCTTTCTGTCTAGGTGGAAAGATGGAGCAGTCATTCATTCACACAGACTAGTTAAAAAAGCACATCTTTAACTAGGAAAAACAGAGGCAGAATTACAACTTCTCTATATTTTCTTGAGTAATAGCGAGGCTGTTATTGGCAAAAGAGACAGAATTCAGACTTACCGTGCATTTGTTTGGCTTCTCTCCTGAGTGGACTCTCATATGAATCAGCAGTTTATAACGGGCATTAAATGGCTTGTACCTTCGTGGGCACCCTGCCCAGAAGCAAGTGAAGTCCTCTCCCTTCCTTTGGTCTATATGGATCTTCTCTATGTGCTGCACAAGTTCCTCTTGCTGGTCATACAGTGCACCACAGTCAATCCAGTGACAGCCATGCTTGCCATTGAAATCGTCTAGCTCACCATCTTCATCAAGCAGGGAGCCTGGGGCAGATGGAGGCAGAGGCAGCAGGCGAATGTGACTGGGGAGGCTGTGTGGATGCTGGTGCTGGTAAGCACGATACGGTGGAGGTGGTCCTTGTGGCAGAGGCGGTGGCAGCGGGTGTGGAGGAGGTATGTTGACCGTACGGCCTGAGAAGTCATCCAGCCATTCATTTTTCAGAACACCGACCACCTGGTTGTCTGTGGGCAGCACATCCTGCTGGATCACCATGTTACTTGTGGTGGCCATCGGCAAGCTGGCTTGCTCCAGCTGCTGCATCCGCTGGTACTCACCAGCCCCATTCTCAACGCACCCTGGGAAGGTGACATTGCCATTAGACATGAGAAGGCCTTTCTGGGCAGTTGGAATAGTACCATTTTGTGGTATACAGCTTCCTCTCACTCCCAAAAAATGTCCATAGACATCAGGCTGTGGGGAAATGTTTGATGGTGATGTCCTGGAGCTGTTGATGTAGGCCACCAGAGAGGTTGGAGACGTACGGATGATTGTATTGAAGTCAATCCCAATGCCGTCAGACAGAGGAGACAGAGAGAGTGTTCTTTTTTTGGAGCGGGCTGATTGAGATCGGGCTGAGGAATGGCGCGGGCTAGAGTAAGGGGAATGTCTATTTTCCATGCCATATAAATAGGATGGTAACAAGTTAGAGACACAGTTACTGGACACAGATGTTTCAGGTGAAAAATTTACTAAGTCCCCCAGCTCACTGTCATTGTGTAAGCCAGAGTCGCCAGGAACAGAAGGAAGCGTCCTGTACCCATGTGACCACTTTTGCTTTACACTCAAAGTGGACTGACTTTCTGACAAGCTTAACGTCGTAGAGGCCAGAGACTCAAACGACAAGAGCGACCTGGAATAAAGGCACAATAAAGTAAGCAAGCGGTTAGACCATTCAGCAGTTCAAATTTCATGTATGTATACTGCTATAAAAGGGTTCTTCTATCTTCACACAAACATAAAATTAAAGAAAGGCTACGTGAGAGAAGTTCTCCCTAATTTTAGGTAATCAACTTTAGCACTCTCAGTTAATGTACATACACAGGCAATACATAGGTAACAAGGTCACTTTGGAAACCAACTTCAAAACTTCAAGATTTTGAAGAAAAGTTGCTATAAAGGTTCTTGATAGACCACTGCAGAAATTAACGCAAATTTTTTCATCTACTGTGGTGTAAATAGGTTTGAGCTTCTGAAGCCAAAGCACTATGCTCTTGACTTGTATGAAACTCATATTAATTTCATTTTATTATTATTTTTGCTAGCAAAGAACACGAAGAAAACTGACTAATAAAGAATAAATATTTAACCTGAATGACTTTGCCAATTGCAATGCATACAAATAGTATTCTCTACAGAAATAGCTCAAGTTTATAAATACAGAAAATATCTAACTTTACAAAACAAATAAAATAAATGAATAATGTAGACAAACTGGTCCAAGGGGTTTATTTAGTTTTTATTTGATGATGCGTCTGCTTCCAAGTCAGCAATTACGATTTTTCATGAAAATATACTCTTGCTGTTATCGGTTTTTCACAGAAATATTAAGAAACCTGTTTATGCTCAAAATGTCCTATGAGTAGCTTTTAAACAAAAGAACTCATAAGCTGTCAACAATATTGTTTTCTACAGAAAGCTACAAAAAGGAAATACAAAGATATCAGCATCCCTGATTCATGGCTGCAAATGCTGGATAGAGGCCAAGTAGATTTATGTCTTTAGGTTTCCAGTTCATATCTTGGCAAACATGGATTTCCTGACAACCAGTGTTGGTATCAGTATATAAATTCCTACTTTTAAGGGGCTCTAACAATAGGAAGAACCATGTATGTATCTAGATAAAGCTGGAGATCTCACAGACACAGAAGCCTCTGCATTTTATGTTTTAGAGGTTAATTTCTGGGATTATTATTTTCACAATACACTTTTGAAGAAGCATAGAATTTCAACGGCAGGCCAAGTACATAGGAAATTTGGTTTCTCTTCTGAATCTAAAATGCATTTTTGAATGTGGACAAGTCAATCACTGCTTCTTAGCTTCTCATATAAAAAACAAGATACACAATAGTTCCTTCTATCATACAAAGACTTCAGGAGGTCAAATTAACTTTAAAAAAGACAGCTAATAATAAGTGCTAATAGGTACCTTAAATCCCAGGTGTTGAAAAATATTTCCTAAAGCTCTAAGTAAACAGTATATTAAATATTTACATGCAATAATCCAAAGCAACAGTCATGTAGGCAAGCAATATGTATTCTTATTTATAAAGATAAGTAACTGACTATAGGAACTTATTTAACTGCACGGTTTTACATTGCTGCAATCTTCAAATTTTTAAAAGAGAAAGTATTCACCATGAAGAAAATTAATAAAAACAAATCTCATCTCTTTCTTGATACAGACACAGTTACAGCAAGTACCTTTGAGGAGGCACTTCTGCCTATTTTACTTGCTCCTTTTTACTTAACAAGAAAGCAAGTTTTGATGTCTACTCAGGGTAAGCAATATTACAGTTGCTTTTGAGTTCTGCAACGTTTTCTTATAGACATTGCTTCAGGAAACAAGGATCCATGAGACACACCTGTCACAGCTTATAGTTGCATTGTACATCTGCACTACAGCCCTACTGCAGTGACTGTGGCTTCGGTGGAAATACATGGAACTACTTAATTTAAGAACTGGTGGTAGGCTAAAACTGGAGATCTGAATCCCATTTAAAAGAACATCAGTCAACTCCAGAAAGCAAGAACAGATTCTAAACAATGCCTCTGGAGACATTCCCAGTGAATATGACAATATTTACCAAATTTCCACAATTTTGCTTGGTAAATTGACTTTTCACCTCCGAGTTCTGTGGATTATCTTTCAATTAGATCAGCAAGGTTGAAAGACTACATGCAAACAATAGGTGAAGTCATTCAGGTAAGAGATGTATATAGTTTTCCACATTTGGTTCTAGCTGCAGAAGTTAAAGCTGAAAAATCAGTGTCTTTGTTACCTTATTCTGCCCACCACACAAGCACTCCCTGAGTGATGAGGTTTCTCCTGCTACTTAATATTACAGTGTTTTCCAGCACTTGAGAGTCGACCAACATGAAGAAAGAAAAGTCAGTTTGCAGTGACTTTGTTTTAAGGGCTGGATTGTGTGGCAAGAACACAGCCCAGTCATCATCAAAGAGCTGGGGAAGGGAATTGGTGCTCAGGGCACCGTGGCTGCCCCCTCAGCCCCTTTTTGTCTAGAAGGTTGGCACAGGCTAGGGGAAAGAGAAAGCAGTATGCAGGTGCTATGCCTCTGCACTGAGGTTTATTTTTGTAATGCCAAAAATTCTAATCAGATACACAGCAGGATCAGCCTCACTCAAAAAGCTGCTAATGCCGAACACAAAGGGACATACCCATCAGTGAAGCTGAAGAAAAACTTTTAGAAGTCTCATAACAGGACAAACATTAAAAGTTGGCCCAGAATTTCAGGTATACAGTAAGTAAATGCCAGATCATCTGAAGAAGTTGGTTCTCACTTAAGCCTCTAAATTCAAAAGGAACAAGGATTCCAGCTCTCAAAGCAAAGAAAATTTCTTTAAAATCCAGCCTACACTGTGACTAAGTAGTTTTCTGGGGGAAAACAAATATACCTAACATGGAAATTAAGGGCCAGCTATACCACTGTGACAGATTCTCAGATGGTATTAATCGGCACGTCTGCTTATTTTAATCTAAACCAGATGTGAGTTTGGACCAAATATTTTCTGAACATTTAAAAGAGATTTGTGCAATTACTTTGTATTCTTCCTCTTGTGTACAGAGGCCATAGTGTCAAGTATAAGGCAATCTTAAATCGTAGTCATGGAAAAGTGAAAGCAATGTCATCTTATCTATTTGCATGGTCTTCTGTTTTACTAGCCAAGAAGTCTTTGTTCTTTCCTAGGTCTTTTTTTGACTTGCATCAAAGTAACTGGCAGTATTGCATTTGATTTCAAGTAACATAACTGAATGCTCTGAAAAGATTCTTGGGAATCTGAAAAGATTCTCAGGAAATTCTCAAAAAAGACGGGGGGAAGTTTTACTCAGTAAAAATCAAGACGTCATTTTTGGTCAATTCAGCAAATAATCTGGTTTGGATTGAGCTGCCAGAGCATAGTTCATGATACCTGAGAGATACAATCCAGAGAAGGCACTCAGACCATGAAGGATTATGGAGCCAGCTTAGGTAAATGGAGTTTATTAATTAAAAAAAAAAAAAAAAAAAAAAAAAAAAAAGGTGTTTCAACAATCTCTGAATTAAAACCTAACTTTAAACTTGTTTTACCCTATAAAATAGCCCATTTGAAGGCAAAATTGCTGAAATGGACAGTCTTTGTGTGATAAACTGATTTTATAACACTTTCACTGATAAATCATTAAAAGCGACTCTGGGGACACTAGTGCCTCGATTGTGCCAGAGTTTCAACTTCAGTTCACCCTTAGTAAATGTTTCTTTAAAATAAAAACAAAAACGTATAACTCAGTACTGACACAGTACACCAAATCACACATTCAGATAAGAATAACAGTGTCTGGAACCGTATAGGCACACCTAAAACTTATTCAGTAAGTAATAGTTCATTAATGATATTTTCATATCATCAGTTTTGATCTGGCTCAAAAGCATGTCTCTGGATTTGTCATGTGTCATGATTTTAGCACTGAATAGTTTTCCCTGGGTTTACATAGGAAGTATACTTAATTTGGTAAATTATTGCAGGGACTCAGTTTTCACAACTGAAGTGACAGAAATGTCATAAACTATCTTATATACAGTAAAGGAAGGTTTTCTTCCAGTTACATAATATCAATTTTAATTATTTCAGGAATGTTCCTTGGCTTGTAATAAAGTGATATAGTAAAACATAAACTGTTTTGAGAATCAAAACTCTTGCAGCTTTTTGTAAATAAGAACAGTCACATTTCAACTCAGTAGGCAACTTTTGCACGAGTGACATCTACAGAAGTGGGAAGGCTGCTTCTGAAATAAAACTCCAAAATGTTTTATCACTATGTTTAACTAACATCCAGGGATGTGCTTAATGTATTTGTATGGAGGTTGCCTAAATAACTCTTCCTTTCATTCATGTTTGTCTATAATGCTCACAGGCATAATCTTGAAAGTCATTTAAACATTTTAGAATTAATGAAATATTTATTTGTGGTTTAGTGATACAAAAAGGCAACATTCACAGGCAGAGACTGGGAACAATTGATATGATTAACTTCATTATGTAAACAATTTGAAAGCAAAGGTATTTGATGCAGAGAGAGAAACCTTAACAGGGCATTTAAGTTTATTTTCTCTGACATTGCTGTTACTTGACAGGCACTAACATAAAACTCCCAGCACTATGGTAAGCTTAAAACAGGTCTCTGCCCCTGAAGATGTAACATGGACTATTTCTGCTTTCCTCCTCCATAACGTTTCCTGTCCTTAGTACAAAAACATAGTTAAGTGGCTACAAAACTCTTTATCTAACAAAAGAGCCCTATCAAACATAGAAACTCTGTGGCCAAATTTCATCCATGATTTGAATGATCCAAACAGTATGCTTTAGCTGATGTGAATTAAAGTGCATTCAATTAAATGCTCCATGGAATAACAGAGCATCATTTACACCATTTTAATCACCGGAAAGGTTGCAGTTAAATTACAGGAGAATTTAAATGCCCTCTTTTTAAAGTACTGAATATAAAAAAAGTAACTCAGGACCTTGTATCTGACGGAGAAGCACCCAAGCTGGAAGCATCCATAGACCTCTGTAAGCTAGGGATGACCTGGTTGCATGCTGTTGAAACCAGATTAGCAGGAGGTGAAACAGGTCCCAGCTGCTGAACTGCCATGACACTGCTGGTGACTATTACATTGCTGCAGCTGCCTTTTCCAATGGACTTGCACTGGGGTCCATAATCAAGACCTCCTAAAAATAAAGAAGGCAGGTTAGTTTTGTCTCCCATGAACCCACGACAAGGCCACAGAATTCACATCACTTTGCAAAGCAGAAAAAGTGACTGGAACTGACTATCTTCAGATGAGGACGAAACAGGGGTCCAATACAAGGATTTTGCAAACCTCTCCAAACACAAAAACCAATACTGTAATAGGGAATTAATAAATTGTGTGCATTTAAAACATATGCTGAAGTACATAAACTAAAGACGAGGTATCACAGATAAACATCAGAAACACAGCCACTGTGACAGACAGGGCAAAAGCGCAGCCCTTAGCTGTGGGACAGCCAAGCCATAAGCACGTCTTTCTCTGAAGAAGGAGGGAAGGGAGAACCTAAGGAGGCTGCAGGAACACTACCGTGCCTTGAATCCTATCAAAGCCTGCAGCTCCAAGCCACTGCAAGCCCCTCCATCACTCCTACCACCAACCATCCAATAAGTATGGGGTCTGCAGTCACGCATGCAAATTGCAACCCCTGCAAGAGGCCTGGTGTGGCGAAGCATGCAAGGCTGCATAGCTTCCCCAAAGGAGAGAGTTAGGGCTGGGACCCTGCATTCCTCAGATGCCTGCAGAGAGAAATTTGAGCTGGATCAGGCAGAGGAGCATTCTGGACTTTCTTTACAAGGCCACAATCTGCTCTTAGTCACTGCTGCCGTGACCCAAACTGATGGCTATTACACAGTAGCTCGAGATCATTACAGAAGCTTGCAAGTGAGATGTATCTGCAAATTGTTCTGTGTACTTTGCGTTCTGATTTAGATCACAGACGATGGTTTACAAGATCTCCTGCATTAGAACACACCATGAAAAAGTTAAAATGTAGGTCATAATAGGGAAGTTATTGGATATCTAGCAAATTCTTATCCCAGTTGGAAATGAGTAATTAGATGACTCACATTTCTAGTTGCTTTCCCATGTTCAGACTACTCCCCAAAGTAGCATAGCAACGTCAGGACAAATTGTGAAAAGCACTTCAATTTAAATCATTTTCTAAACTAAATCTACTTTTGACTCAGTTGTACAACTCACATACTAGTTTTTCTTAAGGATGTTCAAAAGGTTGTGAACTTCACAAAGAAGTACAGTAAGGCATTTATCAAAAATTTTAAATTCACCTTAGAAATTTCAAATTATGGCACTTTTTTTTTAAAAAAAAAAAAACAATCACAGGTATGTTTGCTCCTGTTTCAGAGGTCTGTGCCTTCTTTTCAAATTATTATCTTTGACTAATTAGTAATATCACACATATATGTGAGGACCATATGCATGTTTCTCAGTTCACTTAGTTCTACTAAGTGCTCTGTAAATTCATGCACTGATGTTACAAGTTGACTGCATGATCCACCACCAAAATGTACTTCTTGGGATGAAATACGGCAGCTGTTTAAGAAGAACAACTTACTCATTGCTATTACTTCAAAACATAAGAGAGGAATACAGCATCTGGCTGAAAAATCAAGGGTAAGGCAAGAAGAAAACATTTAATAACCCATTCTGAAATCTAGCTAGAAGATTGGAAATCTAGACTGGAAATTTCCGAGGACAAACACGTAAGGAGAATTAATTGTACTGCACTTAACTCCATTGTGGGTACCAGAAAAAAAGCTTTTAAGCTTTGTAGGATTACTGTCTGTTCTTACTAAAAACATCCAATTAAATCAAAAGAGTAAGAGAAGGCATTTTATTTTCTTTCCTGTGCAGCAGCTTGTATTTTGAACCCATTGAAGCTGAATGAGTGTGCTACTCAGCAGTCGCTTTTATAATGTTAGAGTGCTAAAATGGAACCAGACAGCAAAAAATAGGCAAAAAGCGTAAGTTGTCCCTGGAAATAATATGAATGCTACTCCTCTTAGTAAAAAGGTGGGTGGGGTGAAGTAAAAAATTTACATGACACATTCACATCATATAAAATACATAATACACCTACATGTGTGTGTGTATATTATGTATGTTCAGCCAGATATTTTTTAGAAAAGTGTCTTCAATATGTAGAACCAAAGGCTTTCTGCACTAAAGGCTATAAAAGAGAGGGAAGCATGCTGTAATAACATAAGAAATTCAACTGGTCTTGACACTGAAACACAGCTGTAATGCTTGTAGACACTACTTAATAAGATGCAAACCTATTATTTAGCCCTGAGAAAAGCAGCTCTACCACAAAAATGTACCAAATATATATTGATTCTTCCCTGGATGACACCATAATGCCCTTCACTCAAAAGCCACTTCCAACAAATTTCAATGGTAACAGTAACATCTACTTTATCATACCCAGGAAATCAAGGGCTGTGCACTTGTAAAATTTTCATCTAAGAACAGGCCATACCTGTTGGTTCACCTAGTTGGTTCAAGTAACAATCTGCAACCACACAGTGAAATTGCTACATACAAATGATTAAACCTGAGCTCCTTGGAACTTATATGCCAGAAAAAACCAAATCATCCCAAAAGCAAAACCACAAAAGACAGCGGTGCCAAACCACTACTGTTAAATACAGAATGCTGCATCCTCAATACATCCTGGTTTCCCTTTTAATTATAGGGTTTACTCTCATTATCTGTGCATAAACAGCACCTCAGTGACGCTGAGAACAGCTAAAAAAAAATTGTTTTGTAATGATGAAGGTCAAAGATGCTCTGGGCACTGAAAGGAAAAAAAAAGAGAAAAGGAGTACTTAGGAGAGACTTTATTACTGGAATGACAGACAAAAGTAATGCAAGACTCCGGTCCTGATAAACATTTGTCTGGGCATTTCTCTGATGCAGAGGTGGAAGGAATGGGTTTTATTCTTTTTATCACTGATAAAACATTTGCAGTTACAGGGAAAAATGACAATTCTTTCACTTAAAAGGGGGGGTAGAGATTATCAAGAAAGAATCTATCATCAGCTCCCACTGGTCAAAGAGACTGCACTCACAAGAATAGCTATGGTTGATTAGCAAGTCATTTACTCTAAACAAGTATATTACAAAAAAATAAAAACTGCTCTTTATCAATAACTAACAGTAATAGTTAACAAGTATAAACACTAAAAATATTTTATGGAAATATTTTAATCCATTCACTTCCTCATTGGTTAGCTTGCCTATTTTCCCTGTTTATTCTCTATAGTTGATTATTAGCTAAGCTTCACTCATCCTTGACATGCAAAAATATTTCTCTGCAATCTTCTGAAGAACATTCAAAGAACATAGAAAAATGCAACTACTTTCATTTAGGTACACTGAATTTCAGATGAGATTCTCTTAATTCATATCACTCTCATATTTTACAGAGGCAGAGTCCAATATGAAATGATTTCCATTTAGAGACATTTTCTTTTACCAGATATAGATTGAAAACCAACCAATTTCTTTGTCTACTTCTCCAAGTCAAGAGTAGTAACTTGTTAATTCTGCCAAGTAACTCAGGTTATAAAATGAAACTGCTTCACCAAACCTTTGAAATTGTAAACTATGCTTCCCATGCATAAATGATAATACAACAAAAACATGCAACAGCAAAATCAGTTTTAATTGTTTGGTGTTCTGAAACACATATCAAAAACATTACACCAGATCAAATTCAATCACCTCTTAGATCAATAAATTCTGCAATAACTGAATTAATCAGTATGAAAGAAAGCTATTAAAATTATCTGAAAATCTGCCCTGTTGTTACTGTTAGAATAACAGCTTGATATAAAAGAATAGCAACAAAGGAGTAAAAGGTAATTTCCCTAGGGGACTTTCTGTCTGTTGACGTATAGTAATTAAGAGCTTTGGAAATGGTCGGTTTTAATGTTTCCCTTGTAATTGCCTTCCAGTCTTGTTTGTGTGGATTCTGTGTTAACCAGATATGGGAGAAAAGGAGACACCGAAAAAAGCATATTGTAAGACAATAAATACTAAAAAGGACAGAGAGACCAAAGCAGTAAGTAAGACTGTGTCAAAGTGTTCTTCTCATAGATTAGACATAAATCACCAAGGCCTTTTCAAACCAAATTTGGTCTTTTTCCACAACATGGTGACTCTCCTGGGTGTTGCAGTCTCCAGCGACTGCAAACATCTTTGCTGCTTGTCACCATATCTGCAGGGTCATGGGCACTCTGTTTGGAGGGCGTTCACAGTAGATGCTGACTGAACAAACTCAAGGGTTTGCTTGGAAGACTTGTTTCCAGATGGGAAATATCCCAGTCTCTCTCTCCTTCGGGCTGTGAAACCTTTCAGGCTTCCCCTCCACCAACTTCAGTCGTATCATTAATGTCTATTAGGGAGCTAGCGCTTGCTCCTTATATCCTTAAACACAACGGCCATTTCTTGATCCTTTCTACAGCCAGCTAAGAGGCACTACGCACACCAACTGCGTGGACAGAGACACCAGCTGCACGGCAGTGGATAGCAGACCCCTTGAAACCTTGTTTAAGTGCATTAAACTGGAGCTTCAAAGTGTGTGGGGGGTGGGGGGGTGGGGAGGAGGGGAGCAGAATAGGGGGAGATTGCTACTTGCCTCTATTAGCACAGGATCAGGCAAAATTTTTGTCTAATTGGGAACATGGGCTTCACACTGGTATCATCCTCTGAGACCAAGTCTTTTTCAGAAAATCTTGAGGCTTATAGGTGAACTACACAAAAATTCAGTCAAAATTACATCAGGTATGAGCAATTTTTGCATGGCAAGCAATCTGGAATTTTTCAGAGTACAAGCAAATTTCTAAACTATGGCTCAAAAAGTTGCCAGATCATGATTTTTATTGCAAGTCTTACAACGTATGGTAGTGCCTGAACTTCACTACACCACACAGACACTACATGTAAGTGAAACAGTGATTCTTGGCCTTTACTTTCTTAAAACTTAACGTTTTCTAAAAATCAAGTTTTTGTTAGAAAGAAAATTCTGAAATGGAGATCCTAAACCTCCCTGGTTTGAACCTCATGATCTCTGCTCATGATTTTCTTAACGCTTACAATTAGCAATGCCTTGTTAGTAACAAATTTCCTCCAAAGCCTCTGGCAGTGTCCACTCTGAACAGCGAGTTAGACAGACCATTAATCTTACTAGTATAGGCAATTCCCATGTTCTTAACTGTTTGCACAGACTTAACCTTCACAATTAAGAAAAACAATCTGGAGGAAATGCACTAAACAGAAATATATGGCCTCATTGTATTATGAGAAATGTATGCACTTTAAAAGCTCTCCATGCTTTGAATCTTGGAAAGGCAGTTTCTTTACTATTAGAGTGCACTTGGTAAATTAGCTTCCACTAATTTCCAATGCTATTTGCCATTCATTGTATGAAGTAATCAAGCATGTACTTTCAGCAACTCTATTGTGAGACAAAAGAGACTGACAAAGCACAATGAAAAACAATGTGTCCCTTCAAGTGGAACCAAGTAAAAAATTATCCAGAACTGACCAGTGAAAACAATAACCCACAGGTGATTGATTCAGCCGGTTTAAAGCAGACAGCCATGAGATCACCTACTTCTATGGAACATTTTAACAACTAAATTTAAATGAATGAAAACAGTGGTCTTCTAATAACTAAACTAAGAACATATTATGAAACAGTCAGGTTCAGGAAACCTCCGGGAGAAAACGCGCACTGTAAACCAAAGATTTTCAATTAGATCTGCAGACATTAGTAACACCACATATTAATTTTGAATCAGTTTATGTCAGGAAGGACTCCCACTTACTAAAAAGCTATTTTGAAAGCTACTTTGTTTTTTTATTTTGCATAAAAAGTAAGAAGTTATCAGTTAACTACTGCATAGACGAGTAAACGTTTAACTGAACTAAACTGAACTAAAATATAAACGTTTTAGCTGCAATAGGTAACTCCTTATTTGTTTTCAGTGACATTAGATGACTTCTGCTTTTGTCCTTGTTACGATAATATACAGTATGTGCCCTTCTGTTGCAGAAAACATACAGGTTTACATCTTTGGTTTGTGCTACCACCTCTCCATAGTATTAGTTACTCATACCAGTTTCTGGTAAGTTTCTAGCTACAGAACTTCGCCTGACCATTTACCTTGTATTTCTGAAAAATTAGTACATTGTGAAAGTCTCATGTTCTTCTCAAATAATAACTGGTATGAATCAAGAGAAACTCCACTAGTCATGTAATATATTACTCTAATGGTATATTAATCTAATGGTGAATAATATGAGGTGAAAAAAAAAACAAAACACAAGTTTCACGTTTTAAATCCCAGTATTGGTCAGCTCCTTAAAATACCATTACAATACAGACAGAGAGAAAATTATTATTATTATAATCAGAATCATAATGGAAATACACTGACACTTGAAAGAATAAAAGAGAATTGTATTGGAATTAGAGATAATACCCTCCACTTCCAGTACCACTGGGAAATTACTGTTTGAATACAACCTAAACAAACACAGAGCATATGTACGTATATGTGTGAGAGCACAGACTGTTACTTCCACTGACTTGCAAGAGGCATTACTTGAGGGGTTAATCAAAAAATAGTATTGCTAAAACTTCCTCATACATTAAGAATGGCAAGACTCGAAATCTATAGGGAAACACTTTGCCCATTAAACACTGTTGCACTCAACTGCAAACTAAGTTGATCGATTCTGGCAGCGTTGCTGGAATACTTCTTTGCTGATACCACCTGACTGCAATACAGAACAACTAACTATGGAGGGGTAGTAAGAAAACACTTTAGAAAAATAAATCTCTGGACTTTATAACAGTTGATCCCCCACATCAACTTCTAGCACTGTTCAACCTTCACTGCACATTTGTGCTTTTCTTCACGTTAGAAACACATACCTGGCATTTTTTCCAGTAATTCCTAAAAGTTTTTTCATCAATTTTAATTAAAAGATGCTCAGATGAGATAATTTCTGTTATATCAATATCCTTAGTGTTTTAGAAAATGCCACGTAGGAGCTTTGCTCTCTGTAATCATAGGCACATGCAGATCCATTACTGAAAAGAGTTTATCGTTCCACATCCTGAAGCAAGGCAACATAGCAATGTGACCTCCGTTCACACGGTAATTTCTGATCACTTGCTGTGTGTGTTGGTCTGCTATCTAACACAGGCAGCCTGCCTTGTGCACACCTTATACTCACTTCTCCCATCAGCCTGGTTGTATGGGCAGTGAGTAACGCTGGGAAGGAAGAAGCAGACCCCTTTCTTCCTCCAGGCCTCAGGCAAAGGGAAGATCTTTTGCCTCCCTT